>NW_028270176.1:11467460-11767460 GCF_037043375.1 Chiloscyllium plagiosum
CCCAAATAACACGCTCCCGAAATAACACGCTCCCCAAATAACACACTCGCCAAATAACACTATCCACAAATACCACTCTCCCGAAATAATACACTCCGCAAACAACATACTCCCCAAATTACATGCTCCCCAAGTAACACTCTCCCCAAATAACATATTTCCCAAATTACACGCTCCCCAAATAACTCGCTCCCCAAATAACACACTCCCCAAATAATACGCTCACCAAATAACACACACCCGCAAATACCACTCCGCAAATAAAACGCTCCCCAAATAACACACTCCCCAAGTCACTCATTACACAAATAACACGCTCCCCAAATAACACGCTCCCCAAGTAACACACTCCCGAAATAACACATTTCACGAATAACACACCCGCCAAATAACACTCTCCCCAAATAACACATTCCCCAAATAACACACTCCCCAAATAACACTCTCCCCAAATAACACGATCCCCAAATAAGAAGCTCCCCAAATAACACATTCCAGACGTAACACTCTCCCCAAATACCACACTCCCCAAATAGCACGCTCCCCAAATAACACTCTCCCCAAATAACACACTCCCCCAATAACACATTCCCAAAATAACACTTTCCCCAAATAACACACTCCGCAAATACCACACTCCCAAAATAACATGCTCCCCAAATAACGCGCTCCCCAAAAACCACTCTCCACAAATAACACGCTCCCCAAATAACACACTCCCCAAATAACACACTCCCCAAATAACACATTCCCCAAACAACACATTCCCTAAGTAAAACATTCCCAAATAACACACTACCCAAATAACACGCTCCCCAAAAAACACGCTCCTCAAATAACACACTCACCAACTAACACGCTCCCCAAAAAACACATTCCCCAAATACCCCGCTCCGCAAATAACACGCTCCCCAAAAAACACGCTCCCCAAATAACACACTCCCCAAATAACACACTCCCCAAATAACACGCTCCCCCAAAAAACACGCTCCCCCAAAATAACACGCTCCCCAAATGACACGCTCCTCAAATAACACACTCCCCAAATAACACGCTCCCCAAATAACACGCTCCCCAAATAACACGCTCACCACATAACACGCTCACCAAATAACACACTCCGCAAATAACACACTCCCTAAATAACACGCTACCCAAATAACACACTCCCCCAAAAAACACACTCCCCAAATAACACACTCCCCAAATAATACTCCCTCCAAATAATACACTCCGCAAATAACACGCTCGACAAATAACACGATCCCCAAATAACACGCACCCCAAATAAGAAGCTCCCCAAATAACACTTTCCAGACATAAAACACTCCCCAAATACCACACTCCCCAAATACGATGCTCCCCAAATACGATGCTCCCCAAATAGCACGCACCCCAAACAACACTCTCAACAAATCACACTCTCCCCAAATACCACACTCCCCAAATAACACATTCCCAAAATTACACATTCCCCAAATAACACTCTCGGCAAATACCACACTCCCCAAATAACACACTCTCCAAATAACACGCTCCCGAAATAACACGCTCCCAAAATAACACGCTCCCCAAATAACACGCTCCCCAAATAACACGCTCACCAAATAACACACTCCGCAAATAACACACTCCCCAAATAACACACTCCCCAAATAACACGCTCCCACATAACACTCTCCCCAAATAACACACTCCCCAAATACCACACTCCCCAAATAGCACTCTCCCCGAATAGCACACACCCCGAATAAAACATTCCCCAATTAACACACTCCCCAAATAACACTCTCCCCAAATAACATGCTCCCCAAGTAACACACTCCGCAATTAACACGCTCCACGAATAACACGCTCCCCAAATAACACGCTCCCCAAATAACTCACTCCCCAAATAACACACTCACCGAATAACACGCTCGCCTAATAACACGCTCTCCGAATAACACGCTCCCCGAATAACACTCTCCCCGAATAAAACGTGCCCCAAATAACACTTTCCACAAATAATACACTCCCCAAATAGCACGCTCCGCAAATAACACGCTCCCCACATAACACTCTCCCCAAATACAACACTCCCCAAAAAGCACTCTCCCCGAAAAGCACACACCCCGAATAACACATTCCACAAATAAAACACTCCCCAAATAACACACTCCCCAAATGCCACACTCCCCAAATACCACACTTCCCAAATAGCACTCTACCCGAATAGCCCACACCCCGAATAACACATTCCCCAAATAACACACTCCCCAAATAACACACTCCCCAAGTACCACACTCCCCAAATAGCACTCTCCCCGAATAGCACACACCCCGAATAACACATTCCCCAAATAACACACTCCCCAAATATCACACTCCCCAAATAACAC
Source organism: Chiloscyllium plagiosum (assembly GCF_037043375.1). Lineage (NCBI taxonomy): Eukaryota > Metazoa > Chordata > Chondrichthyes > Orectolobiformes > Hemiscylliidae > Chiloscyllium > Chiloscyllium plagiosum. The sequence continues at coordinate 11,469,842 of NW_028270176.1, forward strand.
ACTCCCCAAGTACCACACTCCCCAAATAGCACTCTCCCCGAATAGCACACACCCCGAATAACACATTCCCCAAATAACACACTCACCGAATAACACGCTCCCCGAATAACACGCTGCCCGAAGAGCACACATCCTGAATAGCACATTCCCCAAATAACACACTCCCCAAATAACACGCTCCCCAAATAACACTCTCCCCGAATTACACACTTCCCGAATAACACGCTCCCCGAATGACACTCTCCCGAATAAAACGTGCCCCAAATAACACGCTCCCCAAATAACACGCTCCCCAAATAACACGCTCCCGAAATAACACGCTCCCCAAATAACACACTCGCCAAATAACACTATCCACAAATACCACTCTCCCGAAATAATACACTCCACAAACAACATACTCCCCAAATTACATGCTCCCCAAGTAACACTCTCCCCAAATAACATATTTCCCAAATTACACGCTCCCCAAATAACTCGCTCCCCAAATAACACACTCCCCAAATAATACGCTCACCAAATAACACACACCCGCAAATACCACTCCGCAAATAAAACGCTCCCCAAATAACACACTCCCCAAGTCACTCATTACACAAATAACACGCTCCCCAAATAACACGCTCCCCAAGTAACACACTCCCGAAATAACACATTTCACGAATAACACACCCGCCAAATAACACTCTCCCCAAATAACACATTCCCCAAATAACACACTCCCCAAATAACACTCTCCCCAAATAACACGATCCCCAAATAAGAAGCTCCCCAAATAACACATTCCAGACGTAACACTCTCCCCAAATACCACACTCCCCAAATAGCACGCTCCCCAAATAACACTCTCCCCAAATAACACACTCCCCCAATAACACATTCCCAAAATAACACTTTCCCCAAATAACACACTCCGCAAATACCACACTCCCAAAATAACATGCTCCCCAAATAACGCGCTCCCCAAAAACCACTCTCCACAAATAACACGCTCCCCAAATTACACGCTCCCCAAATAACTCGCTCCCCAAATAACACACTCCCCAAATAATACGCTCACCAAATAACACACACCCGCAAATACCACTCCGCAAATAAAACGCTCCCCAAATAACACACTCCCCAAGTCACTCATTACACAAATAACACGCTCCCCAAATAACACGCTCCCCAAGTAACACACTCCCGAAATAACACATTTCACGAATAACACACCCGCCAAATAACACTCTCCCCAAATAACACACTCCCCAAATAACACTCTCCCCAAATAACACGATCCCCAAATAAGAAGCTCCCCAAATAACACATTCCAGACGTAACACTCTCCCCAAATACCACACTCCCCAAATAGCACGCTCCCCAAATAACACTCTCCCCAAATAACACACTCCCCCAATAACACATTCCCAAAATAACACTTTCCCCAAATAACACACTCCGCAAATACCACACTCCCAAAATAACATGCTCCCCAAATAACGCGCTCCCCAAAAACCACTCTCCACAAATAACACACTCCCCAAATAACACATTCCCCAAACAACACATTCCCTAAGTAAAACATTCCCAAATAACACACTACCCAAATAACACGCTCCCCAAAAAACACGCTCCTCAAATAACACACTCACCAACTAACACGCTCCCCAAAAAACACATTCCCCAAATACCCCGCTCCGCAAATAACACGCTCCCCAAAAAACACGCTCCCCAAATAACACACTCCCCAAATAACACACTCCCCAAATAACACGCTCCCCCAAAAAACACGCTCCCCCAAAATAACACGCTCCCCAAATGACACGCTCCTCAAATAACACACTCCCCAAATAACACGCTCCCCAAATAACACGCTCCCCAAATAACACGCTCACCACATAACACGCTCACCAAATAACACACTCCGCAAATAACACACTCCCTAAATAACACGCTACCCAAATAACACACTCCCCCAAAAAACACACTCCCCAAATAACACACTCCCCAAATAATACTCCCTCCAAATAATACACTCCGCAAATAACACGCTCGACAAATAACACGATCCCCAAATAACACGCACCCCAAATAAGAAGCTCCCCAAATAACACTTTCCAGACATAAAACACTCCCCAAATACCACACTCCCCAAATACCACACTCCCCAAATACGATGCTCCCCAAATAGCACGCACCCCAAACAACACTCTCAACAAATCACACTCTCCCCAAATACCACACTCCCCAAATAACACATTCCCAAAATTACACATTCCCCAAATAACACTCTCGGCAAATACCACACTCCCCAAATAACACACTCTCCAAATAACACGCTCCCGAAATAACACGCTCCCAAAATAACACGCTCCCCAAATAACACGCTCCCCAAATAACACGCTCACCAAATAACACACTCCGCAAATAACACACTCCCCAAATAACACACTCCCCAAATAACACGCTCCCACATAACACTCTCCCCAAATAACACACTCCCCAAATACCACACTCCCCAAATAGCACTCTCCCCGAATAGCACACACCCCGAATAAAACATTCCCCAATTAACACACTCCCCAAATAACACTCTCCCCAAATAACATGCTCCCCAAGTAACACACTCCGCAATTAACACGCTCCACGAATAACACGCTCCCCAAATAACACGCTCCCCAAATAACTCACTCCCCAAATAACACACTCACCGAATAACACGCTCGCCTAATAACACGCTCTCCGAATAACACGCTCCCCGAATAACACTCTCCCCGAATAAAACGTGCCCCAAATAACACTTTCCACAAATAATACACTCCCCAAATAGCACGCTCCGCAAATAACACGCTCCCCACATAACACTCTCCCCAAATACAACACTCCCCAAAAAGCACTCTCCCCGAAAAGCACACACCCCGAATAACACATTCCACAAATAAAACACTCCCCAAATAACACACTCCCCAAATGCCACACTCCCCAAATACCACACTTCCCAAATAGCACTCTACCCGAATAGCCCACACCCCGAATAACACATTCCCCAAATAACACACTCCCCAAATAACACACTCCCCAAATAACACACTCCCCAAGTACCACACTCCCCAAATAGCACTCTCCCCGAATAGCACACACCCCGAATAACACATTCCCCAAATAACACACTCCCTAAATATCACACTCCCCAAATAACACACTCCCCAAGTACCACACTCCCCAAATAGCACTCTCCCCGAATAGCACACACCCCGAATAACACATTCCCCAAATAACACACTCACCGAATAACACGCTCCCCGAATAACACGCTGCCCGAAGAGCACACATCCTGAATAGCACATTCCCCAAATAACACACTCCCCAAATAACACGCTCCCCAAATAACACTCTCCCCGAATTACACACTTCCCGAATAACACGCTCCCCGAATGACACTCTCCCGAATAAAACGTGCCCCAAATAACACGCTCCCCAAATAACACGCTCCCCAAATAACACGCTCCCCAAATAACACACTCCCGAAATAACACATTTCACGAATAACACACCCGCCAAATAACACTCTCCCCAAATAACACATTCCCCAAATAACACACTCCCCAAATAACACTCTCCCCAAATAACACGATCCCCAAATAAGAAGCTCCCCAAATAACACATTCCAGACGTAACACTCTCCCCAAATACCACATCCCCAAATAGCACGCACCCCAAATAACACTTTCCCCAAATAACACACTCCGCAAATACCACACTCCCAAAATAACATGCTCCCCAAATAACGCGCTCCCCAAAAACCACTCTCCACAAATAACACACTCCCCAAATAACACATTCCCCAAACAACACATTCCCCAAGTAAAACATTCCCAAATAACACACTACCCAAATAACACTCTCCCCAAAAAACACGTTCCTCAAATAACACACTCCCCAACTAACACGCTCCCCAAAAAACACATTCCCCAAATACCCCGCTCCGCAAATAACACGCTCCCCAAAAAACACGCTCGCCAAATAACACACTCCCAAATAACACACTCCCCAAATGACACGCTCCTCAAATAAGATACTCCCCAAATAACACGCTCCCCAAATAACACGCTCCCCAAATAACACGCTCACCAAATACCACACTCCGCAAATAACACACTCCCCAAATAACACGCTCCCACATATCACTCTCCCCAAATAACACACTCCCCAAATACCACACTCCCCAAATAGCACTCTCCCCGAATAGCACACACCCCGAATAAAACATTCCCCAATTAACACCCTCCCCAAATAACACTCGCCCCAAATAACATGCTCCCCAAGTAACACACTCCCCAAATAACACGCTCCCCAAATAACACGCTCCCCAAATAACTCACTCCCCAAATAACACACTCACCGAATAACACGCTCGCCTAATAACACGCTCTCCGAATAACACGCTCCCCGAATAACACGCTCCCTGAATAACACTCTCCCCGAATAAAACGTGCCCCAAATAACACGCTCCCCAAATGACACGCTCCTCAAATAAGATACTCCCCAAATAACACGCTCCCCAAATAACACGCTCCCCAAATAACACGCTCACCAAATACCACACTCCGCAAATAACACACTCCCCAAATAACACGCTCCCACATATCACTCTCCCCAAATAACACACTCCCCAAATACCACACTCCCCAAATAGCACTCTCCCCGAATAGCACACACCCCGAATAAAACATTCCCCAATTAACACCCTCCCCAAATAACACTCGCCCCAAATAACATGCTCCCCAAGTAACACACTCCCCAAATAACACGCTCCCCAAATAACACGCTCCCCAAATAACTCACTCCCCAAATAACACACTCACCGAATAACACGCTCGCCTAATAACACGCTCTCCGAATAACACGCTCCCCGAATAACACGCTCCCTGAATAACACTCTCCCCGAATAAAACGTGCCCCAAATAACACGCTCCACAAATAACACACTCCCCAAATAGCACGCTCCGCAAATAACACGCTCCGCACATAACACTCTCCCCAAATACCACACTCCCCAAAAAGCACTCTCCCCGAATACCACACACACCCGGAATAACACATTCCCCAAATAACACATTACCCAAATAACACACTCCCCAAATAACACACTCCCCAAATAACACACTCCCCAAATAACACACTCCCCAAGTACCACACTCCCCAAGTACCACACTCCCCAAGTACTACACTCCTCAAATACCACTCTCCCCGAATAGCACACACCCCGAATAACACATTCCCCAAATAACACACTCACCGAATAACATGCTCCCCGAATAACATGCTGCCCGAATAGCACACATCCCGAATAGCACATTCCCCAAATAACACACTCCCCAAATAACACGCTCCCCAAATAACACGCTCCCCAAATAACACACTCGCCAAATAACACTATCCACAAATACCACTCTCCCGAAATAATACACTCCGCAAACAACATCCTCCCCAAAGTACATGCTCCCCAAGTAACACTCTCCCCAAATAACATATTTCCCAAATTACAAACTCCCCAAATAACACACTCCCCAAATAATACGCTCACCAAATAACACACACCCGCAAATACCACTCCGCAAATAAAACGCTCCCCAAATAACATACTCCCCAAGTCACTCATTACACAAATAACACGCTCCCCAAATAACACGCTCCCCAAATAACACACTCACAAAATAACACATTTCACGAATAACACACCCGCCAAATAACACTCTCCCCAAATAACACATTCCCCAAATAACACTCTCCCCAAATAACACGATCCCCAAATAAGAAGCTCCCCAAATAACACATTCCAGACGTAACACTCTCCCCAAATACTACACTCCCCAAATAGCACGCTCCCCAAATAACACTCTCCCCAAATAACACACTCCCCTAATAACACATTCCCAAAATAACACTTTCCCCAAATAACACACTCCGCAAATACCACACTCCCAAAATAACATGCTCCCCAAATAACGCGCTCCCCAAAAACCACTCTCCACAAATAACACACTCCCCAAATAACACATTCCCCAAACAACACATTCCCCAAGTAAAACATTCCCAAATAACACACTACCCAAATAACACTCTCCCCAAAAAACACGTTCCTCAAATAACACACTCCCCAACTAACACGCTCCCCAAAAAACACATTCCCCAAATACCCCGCTCCGCAAATAACACGCTCCCCAAAAAACACGCTCGCCAAATAACACACTCCCAAATAACACACTCCCCAAATGACACGCTCCTCAAATAAGATACTCCCCAAATAACACGCTCCCCAAATAACACGCTCCCCAAAAACCACTCTCCACAAATAACACACTCCCCAAATAACACATTCCCCAAACAACACATTCCCTAAGTAAAACATTCCCAAATAACACACTACCCAAATAACACGCTCCCCAAAAAACACGCTCCTCAAATAACACACTCACCAACTAACACGCTCCCCAAAAAACACATTCCCCAAATACCCCGCTCCGCAAATAACACGCTCCCCAAAAAACACGCTCCCCAAATAACACACTCCCCAAATAACACACTCCCCAAATAACACGCTCCCCCAAAAAACACGCTCCCCCAAAATAACACGCTCCCCAAATGACACGCTCCTCAAATAACACACTCCCCAAATAACACGCTCCCCAAATAACACGCTCCCCAAATAACACGCTCACCACATAACACGCTCACCAAATAACACACTCCGCAAATAACACACTCCCTAAATAACACGCTACCCAAATAACACACTCCCCCAAAAAACACACTCCCCAAATAACACACTCCCCAAATAATACTCCCTCCAAATAATACACTCCGCAAATAACACGCTCGACAAATAACACGATCCCCAAATAACACGCACCCCAAATAAGAAGCTCCCCAAATAACACTTTCCAGACATAAAACACTCCCCAAATACCACACTCCCCAAATACCACACTCCCCAAATACGATGCTCCCCAAATAGCACGCACCCCAAACAACACTCTCAACAAATCACACTCTCCCCAAATACCACACTCCCCAAATAACACATTCCCAAAATTACACATTCCCCAAATAACACTCTCGGCAAATACCACACTCCCCAAATAACACACTCTCCAAATAACACGCTCCCGAAATAACACGCTCCCAAAATAACACGCTCCCCAAATAACACGCTCCCCAAATAACACGCTCACCAAATAACACACTCCGCAAATAACACACTCCCCAAATAACACACTCCCCAAATAACACGCTCCCACATAACACTCTCCCCAAATAACACACTCCCCAAATACCACACTCCCCAAATAGCACTCTCCCCGAATAGCACACACCCCGAATAAAACATTCCCCAATTAACACACTCCCCAAATAACACTCTCCCCAAATAACATGCTCCCCAAGTAACACACTCCGCAATTAACACGCTCCACGAATAACACGCTCCCCAAATAACACGCTCCCCAAATAACTCACTCCCCAAATAACACACTCACCGAATAACACGCTCGCCTAATAACACGCTCTCCGAATAACACGCTCCCCGAATAACACTCTCCCCGAATAAAACGTGCCCCAAATAACACTTTCCACAAATAATACACTCCCCAAATAGCACGCTCCGCAAATAACACGCTCCCCACATAACACTCTCCCCAAATACAACACTCCCCAAAAAGCACTCTCCCCGAAAAGCACACACCCCGAATAACACATTCCACAAATAAAACACTCCCCAAATAACACACTCCCCAAATGCCACACTCCCCAAATACCACACTTCCCAAATAGCACTCTACCCGAATAGCCCACACCCCGAATAACACATTCCCCAAATAACACACTCCCCAAATAACACACTCCCCAAATAACACACTCCCCAAGTACCACACTCCCCAAATAGCACTCTCCCCGAATAGCACACACCCCGAATAACACATTCCCCAAATAACACACTCCCTAAATATCACACTCCCCAAATAACACACTCCCCAAGTACCACACTCCCCAAATAGCACTCTCCCCGAATAGCACACACCCCGAATAACACATTCCCCAAATAACACACTCACCGAATAACACGCTCCCCGAATAACACGCTGCCCGAAGAGCACACATCCTGAATAGCACATTCCCCAAATAACACACTCCCCAAATAACACGCTCCCCAAATAACACTCTCCCCGAATTACACACTTCCCGAATAACACGCTCCCCGAATGACACTCTCCCGAATAAAACGTGCCCCAAATAACACGCTCCCCAAATAACACGCTCCCCAAATAACACGCTCCCCAAATAACACACTCCCGAAATAACACATTTCACGAATAACACACCCGCCAAATAACACTCTCCCCAAATAACACATTCCCCAAATAACACACTCCCCAAATAACACTCTCCCCAAATAACACGATCCCCAAATAAGAAGCTCCCCAAATAACACATTCCAGACGTAACACTCTCCCCAAATACCACATCCCCAAATAGCACGCACCCCAAATAACACTTTCCCCAAATAACACACTCCGCAAATACCACACTCCCAAAATAACATGCTCCCCAAATAACGCGCTCCCCAAAAACCACTCTCCACAAATAACACACTCCCCAAATAACACATTCCCCAAACAACACATTCCCCAAGTAAAACATTCCCAAATAACACACTACCCAAATAACACTCTCCCCAAAAAACACGTTCCTCAAATAACACACTCCCCAACTAACACGCTCCCCAAAAAACACATTCCCCAAATACCCCGCTCCGCAAATAACACGCTCCCCAAAAAACACGCTCGCCAAATAACACACTCCCAAATAACACACTCCCCAAATGACACGCTCCTCAAATAAGATACTCCCCAAATAACACGCTCCCCAAATAACACGCTCCCCAAATAACACGCTCACCAAATACCACACTCCGCAAATAACACACTCCCCAAATAACACGCTCCCACATATCACTCTCCCCAAATAACACACTCCCCAAATACCACACTCCCCAAATAGCACTCTCCCCGAATAGCACACACCCCGAATAAAACATTCCCCAATTAACACCCTCCCCAAATAACACTCGCCCCAAATAACATGCTCCCCAAGTAACACACTCCCCAAATAACACGCTCCCCAAATAACACGCTCCCCAAATAACTCACTCCCCAAATAACACACTCACCGAATAACACGCTCGCCTAATAACACGCTCTCCGAATAACACGCTCCCCGAATAACACGCTCCCTGAATAACACTCTCCCCGAATAAAACGTGCCCCAAATAACACGCTCCCCAAATGACACGCTCCTCAAATAAGATACTCCCCAAATAACACGCTCCCCAAATAACACGCTCCCCAAATAACACGCTCACCAAATACCACACTCCGCAAATAACACACTCCCCAAATAACACGCTCCCACATATCACTCTCCCCAAATAACACACTCCCCAAATACCACACTCCCCAAATAGCACTCTCCCCGAATAGCACACACCCCGAATAAAACATTCCCCAATTAACACCCTCCCCAAATAACACTCGCCCCAAATAACATGCTCCCCAAGTAACACACTCCCCAAATAACACGCTCCCCAAATAACACGCTCCCCAAATAACTCACTCCCCAAATAACACACTCACCGAATAACACGCTCGCCTAATAACACGCTCTCCGAATAACACGCTCCCCGAATAACACGCTCCCTGAATAACACTCTCCCCGAATAAAACGTGCCCCAAATAACACGCTCCACAAATAACACACTCCCCAAATAGCACGCTCCGCAAATAACACGCTCCGCACATAACACTCTCCCCAAATACCACACTCCCCAAAAAGCACTCTCCCCGAATACCACACACACCCGGAATAACACATTCCCCAAATAACACATTACCCAAATAACACACTCCCCAAATAACACACTCCCCAAATAACACACTCCCCAAATAACACACTCCCCAAGTACCACACTCCCCAAGTACCACACTCCCCAAGTACTACACTCCTCAAATACCACTCTCCCCGAATAGCACACACCCCGAATAACACATTCCCCAAATAACACACTCACCGAATAACATGCTCCCCGAATAACATGCTGCCCGAATAGCACACATCCCGAATAGCACATTCCCCAAATAACACACTCCCCAAATAACACGCTCCCCAAATAACACGCTCCCCAAATAACACACTCGCCAAATAACACTATCCACAAATACCACTCTCCCGAAATAATACACTCCGCAAACAACATCCTCCCCAAAGTACATGCTCCCCAAGTAACACTCTCCCCAAATAACATATTTCCCAAATTACAAACTCCCCAAATAACACACTCCCCAAATAATACGCTCACCAAATAACACACACCCGCAAATACCACTCCGCAAATAAAACGCTCCCCAAATAACATACTCCCCAAGTCACTCATTACACAAATAACACGCTCCCCAAATAACACGCTCCCCAAATAACACACTCACAAAATAACACATTTCACGAATAACACACCCGCCAAATAACACTCTCCCCAAATAACACATTCCCCAAATAACACTCTCCCCAAATAACACGATCCCCAAATAAGAAGCTCCCCAAATAACACATTCCAGACGTAACACTCTCCCCAAATACTACACTCCCCAAATAGCACGCTCCCCAAATAACACTCTCCCCAAATAACACACTCCCCTAATAACACATTCCCAAAATAACACTTTCCCCAAATAACACACTCCGCAAATACCACACTCCCAAAATAACATGCTCCCCAAATAACGCGCTCCCCAAAAACCACTCTCCACAAATAACACACTCCCCAAATAACACATTCCCCAAACAACACATTCCCCAAGTAAAACATTCCCAAATAACACACTACCCAAATAACACTCTCCCCAAAAAACACGTTCCTCAAATAACACACTCCCCAACTAACACGCTCCCCAAAAAACACATTCCCCAAATACCCCGCTCCGCAAATAACACGCTCCCCAAAAAACACGCTCGCCAAATAACACACTCCCAAATAACACACTCCCCAAATGACACGCTCCTCAAATAAGATACTCCCCAAATAACACGCTCCCCAAATAACACGCTCCCCAAAAACCACTCTCCACAAATAACACACTCCCCAAATAACACATTCCCCAAACAACACATTCCCTAAGTAAAACATTCCCAAATAACACACTACCCAAATAACACGCTCCCCAAAAAACACGCTCCTCAAATAACACACTCACCAACTAACACGCTCCCCAAAAAACACATTCCCCAAATACCCCGCTCCGCAAATAACACGCTCCCCAAAAAACACGCTCCCCAAATAACACACTCCCCAAATAACACACTCCCCAAATAACACGCTCCCCCAAAAAACACGCTCCCCCAAAATAACACGCTCCCCAAATGACACGCTCCTCAAATAACACACTCCCCAAATAACACGCTCCCCAAATAACACGCTCCCCAAATAACACGCTCACCACATAACACGCTCACCAAATAACACACTCCGCAAATAACACACTCCCTAAATAACACGCTACCCAAATAACACACTCCCCCAAAAAACACACTCCCCAAATAACACACTCCCCAAATAATACTCCCTCCAAATAATACACTCCGCAAATAACACGCTCGACAAATAACACGATCCCCAAATAACACGCACCCCAAATAAGAAGCTCCCCAAATAACACTTTCCAGACATAAAACACTCCCCAAATACCACACTCCCCAAATACCACACTCCCCAAATACGATGCTCCCCAAATAGCACGCACCCCAAACAACACTCTCAACAAATCACACTCTCCCCAAATACCACACTCCCCAAATAACACATTCCCAAAATTACACATTCCCCAAATAACACTCTCGGCAAATACCACACTCCCCAAATAACACACTCTCCAAATAACACGCTCCCGAAATAACACGCTCCCAAAATAACACGCTCCCCAAATAACACGCTCCCCAAATAACACGCTCACCAAATAACACACTCCGCAAATAACACACTCCCCAAATAACACACTCCCCAAATAACACGCTCCCACATAACACTCTCCCCAAATAACACACTCCCCAAATACCACACTCCCCAAATAGCACTCTCCCCGAATAGCACACACCCCGAATAAAACATTCCCCAATTAACACACTCCCCAAATAACACTCTCCCCAAATAACATGCTCCCCAAGTAACACACTCCGCAATTAACACGCTCCACGAATAACACGCTCCCCAAATAACACGCTCCCCAAATAACTCACTCCCCAAATAACACACTCACCGAATAACACGCTCGCCTAATAACACGCTCTCCGAATAACACGCTCCCCGAATAACACTCTCCCCGAATAAAACGTGCCCCAAATAACACTTTCCACAAATAATACACTCCCCAAATAGCACGCTCCGCAAATAACACGCTCCCCACATAACACTCTCCCCAAATACAACACTCCCCAAAAAGCACTCTCCCCGAAAAGCACACACCCCGAATAACACATTCCACAAATAAAACACTCCCCAAATAACACACTCCCCAAATGCCACACTCCCCAAATACCACACTTCCCAAATAGCACTCTACCCGAATAGCCCACACCCCGAATAACACATTCCCCAAATAACACACTCCCCAAATAACACACTCCCCAAATAACACACTCCCCAAGTACCACACTCCCCAAATAGCACTCTCCCCGAATAGCACACACCCCGAATAACACATTCCCCAAATAACACACTCCCTAAATATCACACTCCCCAAATAACACACTCCCCAAGTACCACACTCCCCAAATAGCACTCTCCCCGAATAGCACACACCCCGAATAACACATTCCCCAAATAACACACTCACCGAATAACACGCTCCCCGAATAACACGCTGCCCGAAGAGCACACATCCTGAATAGCACATTCCCCAAATAACACACTCCCCAAATAACACGCTCCCCAAATAACACTCTCCCCGAATTACACACTTCCCGAATAACACGCTCCCCGAATGACACTCTCCCGAATAAAACGTGCCCCAAATAACACGCTCCCCAAATAACACGCTCCCCAAATAACACGCTCCCCAAATAACACACTCCCGAAATAACACATTTCACGAATAACACACCCGCCAAATAACACTCTCCCCAAATAACACATTCCCCAAATAACACACTCCCCAAATAACACTCTCCCCAAATAACACGATCCCCAAATAAGAAGCTCCCCAAATAACACATTCCAGACGTAACACTCTCCCCAAATACCACATCCCCAAATAGCACGCACCCCAAATAACACTTTCCCCAAATAACACACTCCGCAAATACCACACTCCCAAAATAACATGCTCCCCAAATAACGCGCTCCCCAAAAACCACTCTCCACAAATAACACACTCCCCAAATAACACATTCCCCAAACAACACATTCCCCAAGTAAAACATTCCCAAATAACACACTACCCAAATAACACTCTCCCCAAAAAACACGTTCCTCAAATAACACACTCCCCAACTAACACGCTCCCCAAAAAACACATTCCCCAAATACCCCGCTCCGCAAATAACACGCTCCCCAAAAAACACGCTCGCCAAATAACACACTCCCAAATAACACACTCCCCAAATGACACGCTCCTCAAATAAGATACTCCCCAAATAACACGCTCCCCAAATAACACGCTCCCCAAATAACACGCTCACCAAATACCACACTCCGCAAATAACACACTCCCCAAATAACACGCTCCCACATATCACTCTCCCCAAATAACACACTCCCCAAATACCACACTCCCCAAATAGCACTCTCCCCGAATAGCACACACCCCGAATAAAACATTCCCCAATTAACACCCTCCCCAAATAACACTCGCCCCAAATAACATGCTCCCCAAGTAACACACTCCCCAAATAACACGCTCCCCAAATAACACGCTCCCCAAATAACTCACTCCCCAAATAACACACTCACCGAATAACACGCTCGCCTAATAACACGCTCTCCGAATAACACGCTCCCCGAATAACACGCTCCCTGAATAACACTCTCCCCGAATAAAACGTGCCCCAAATAACACGCTCCCCAAATGACACGCTCCTCAAATAAGATACTCCCCAAATAACACGCTCCCCAAATAACACGCTCCCCAAATAACACGCTCACCAAATACCACACTCCGCAAATAACACACTCCCCAAATAACACGCTCCCACATATCACTCTCCCCAAATAACACACTCCCCAAATACCACACTCCCCAAATAGCACTCTCCCCGAATAGCACACACCCCGAATAAAACATTCCCCAATTAACACCCTCCCCAAATAACACTCGCCCCAAATAACATGCTCCCCAAGTAACACACTCCCCAAATAACACGCTCCCCAAATAACACGCTCCCCAAATAACTCACTCCCCAAATAACACACTCACCGAATAACACGCTCGCCTAATAACACGCTCTCCGAATAACACGCTCCCCGAATAACACGCTCCCTGAATAACACTCTCCCCGAATAAAACGTGCCCCAAATAACACGCTCCACAAATAACACACTCCCCAAATAGCACGCTCCGCAAATAACACGCTCCGCACATAACACTCTCCCCAAATACCACACTCCCCAAAAAGCACTCTCCCCGAATACCACACACACCCGGAATAACACATTCCCCAAATAACACATTACCCAAATAACACACTCCCCAAATAACACACTCCCCAAATAACACACTCCCCAAATAACACACTCCCCAAGTACCACACTCCCCAAGTACCACACTCCCCAAGTACTACACTCCTCAAATACCACTCTCCCCGAATAGCACACACCCCGAATAACACATTCCCCAAATAACACACTCACCGAATAACATGCTCCCCGAATAACATGCTGCCCGAATAGCACACATCCCGAATAGCACATTCCCCAAATAACACACTCCCCAAATAACACGCTCCCCAAATAACACGCTCCCCAAATAACACACTCGCCAAATAACACTATCCACAAATACCACTCTCCCGAAATAATACACTCCGCAAACAACATCCTCCCCAAAGTACATGCTCCCCAAGTAACACTCTCCCCAAATAACATATTTCCCAAATTACAAACTCCCCAAATAACACACTCCCCAAATAATACGCTCACCAAATAACACACACCCGCAAATACCACTCCGCAAATAAAACGCTCCCCAAATAACATACTCCCCAAGTCACTCATTACACAAATAACACGCTCCCCAAATAACACGCTCCCCAAATAACACACTCACAAAATAACACATTTCACGAATAACACACCCGCCAAATAACACTCTCCCCAAATAACACATTCCCCAAATAACACTCTCCCCAAATAACACGATCCCCAAATAAGAAGCTCCCCAAATAACACATTCCAGACGTAACACTCTCCCCAAATACTACACTCCCCAAATAGCACGCTCCCCAAATAACACTCTCCCCAAATAACACACTCCCCTAATAACACATTCCCAAAATAACACTTTCCCCAAATAACACACTCCGCAAATACCACACTCCCAAAATAACATGCTCCCCAAATAACGCGCTCCCCAAAAACCACTCTCCACAAATAACACACTCCCCAAATAACACATTCCCCAAACAACACATTCCCCAAGTAAAACATTCCCAACTAACACGCTCCCCAAATAACACATTCCCCAAATAACCCGCTCCGCAAATAACACGCTCCCCAAAGAACATGCTCCCCAAATAACACACTCCCCAAATAACACACTCCCCAAATAACACGCTCCCCCAAATAACACGCTCCCCAAATGACACGCTCCTCAAATAACACACTCCCGAAATAACACGCTCCCCCAAATAACACGCTCCCGAAATGAAACGCTCCTCAAATAACACACTCCCCAAATAACACGCTCCCCAAATAACACACTCCCCAAATAACACACTCCCCCAAATAACACACTCCCCAAATAACACACTCCCCAAATAACACGCTCCCCAAATAACACGCTCCCCAAATAACATGCTCCCCAAATAACATGCTCCCCAAATAACACACTCCCCAAATAATACACTCCCCAAATAACACACTCCCCAAATAACACGCTCCCCAAATAACACACTCCCCAAATAACACACTCCCCAAATAACACGCTCCCCAAATAACACGCTCCCCAAATAACACGCTCCCCAAATAACACACTCCCCCAAATAACACGCTCCCCAAATAACACGCTCCCCAAATAACACAGTCCCCCAAATAACATGCTCCCCCAAATAACACGCTCCCCAAATAACACGCTCCCCCAAATAACACACTCCCCAAATAACACACTCCCCAAATAACACGCTCCCCAAATAACACGCTCCCCAAATAACATGCTCCCCAAATAACACACTCCCCAAATAACACACTCCCCAAATAACACACTCCCCAAATAACACACTCCCCAAATAACACGCTCCCCAAATAACACACTGCCCAAATAACACACTGCCCAAATAACACACTCCCCAAATAACTCACTCCCCAAATACCACACTCACCGAATAACACACTCACCGAATAACACGCTCAGCTAATAACACGCCCGCCGAATAACACGCTCCCCGAATAACACGCTCCCCGAATAACACTCTCCCCGAATAAAACGTGCCCCAAATAACACGCTCCACAAATAAGACACTCCCCAAATAGCACGCTCCGCAAATAACACGCTCCCCACATAACACACTCCCCAAGTACCACACTCCCCAAGTACCACACTCCCCAAATAGCATTCTCCCTGAATAGCACACACCCCGAATAACACATTCCCCAAATAACACATTCACCGAATAACACGCTCCCCGAATAACACGCTGCCCGAATAGCACACATCCCGAATAGCACATTCCCCAAATAACACACTCCCCAAATAACACCCTCCCCAAATAACACTCTCCCCGAATTACACACTTCGCGAATAACACACTCCCCGAATGACACTCTCCCGAATAAAACGTGCCCCAAATAACACGCTCCCCAAATAACACGCTCCCCAAATAACACACTCCCAAAATAACACATTTCACGAATAACACACCCGCCAAATAACACTCTCCCCAAATAACACATTCCCCAAATAACACTCTCCCCAAATAACACACTCCCGAAATAACACATTTCACGAATAACACTCTCCCCAAATAACACGATCCCCAAATAAGAAGCTCCCCAAATAACACATTCCAGACGTAACACTCGCCCCAAATACCACACTCCCCAAATAGCACGCTCCCCAAATAACACTCTCCCCAAATAACACACTCCCCCAATAACACATTCCCAAAATAACACTTTCCCCAAATAACACACTCCCCAAAAACCACTCTCCACAAATAACACACTCCCCAAATAACACATTCCCCAAACAACACATTCCCCAAGTAAAACATTCCCAAATAACACACTCCCCAAATAACACGCTCCCCAAAAAACACGCTCCTCAAATAACACACTCCCCAACTAACACGCTCCCCAAATAACACGCTCCCCAAATAACACGCTCCCCCAAATAACACGCTCCCCCAAATAACACGCTCCCCAAATGACACGCTCCTCAAATAACACACTCCCCAAATAACACGCTCCCCAAATAACACGCTCCCCAAATAACACGCTCACCAAATAACACACTCCGCAAATAACACACTCTCCAAATAACACGCTCCCCCATATCACTCTCCCCAAATAACACACTCCCCAAATACCACACTCCCCAAATAGCACTCTCCCCGAATAGCACACACCCCGAATAAAACATTCCCCAATTAACACACTCCCCAAATAACACTCTCCCCAAATAACATGCTCCCCAAGTAACACACTCCCCAAATAACACGCTCCCCAAATAACACGCTCCCCAAATAACTCACTCCCCAAATAACACACTCACCGAATAACACGCTCGCCTAATAACACGCTCCCCGAATAACACGCTCCCCGAATAACACTCTACCCGAATAAAACGTGCCCCAAATAACACGCTCCACAAATAACACACTCCCCAAATAGCACGCTCCGCAAATAACACGCTCCCCACATAACACTCTCCCCAAATACCACACTCCCCAAAAAGCACTCTCCCCGAATAGCACACACCCCGAATAACACATTCCCCAAATAACACATTCCCCAAATAACACACTCCCCAAATAACACACTCCCCAAATAACACACTCCCCAAGTACCACACTCCCCAAGTACCACACTCCCCAAATACCACTCTCCCCGAATAGCACACACCCCGAATAACACATTCCCCAAATAACACACTCACCAAATAACACGCTCCCCCAAATAACACACTCCCCAAATAACACGCTCCCCAAATAACACGCTCCCCAAATAACATGCTCCCCAAATAACACACTCCCCAAATAATACACTCCCCAAATAACACGCTCCCCAAATAACACACTCCCCAAATAACACGCTCCCCAAATAACACACTCCCCAAATAACACACTCCCCAAATAACACGCTCCCCAAATAACACGCTCCCCAAATAACACACTCCCCCAAATAACACGCTCCCCAAATAACACGCTCCCCAAATAACACACTCCCCAAATAATTCGCTCACCAAATAACACACACCCGCAAATACCACTCCGCAAATAAAACGCTCCCCAAATAACACACTCCCCAAATAACACATTCCCCAAATAACACACTCCCCAAATAACACACTCCACAAATAACACACTCCCCAAATAACACGCTCCCACATATCACTCTCCCCAAATAACACACTCCCCAAATACCACACTCCCCAAATAGCACTCTCCCCGAATAGCACACACCCCGAATAAAACATTCCCCAATTAACACACTCCCCAAATAACACTCTCCCCAAATAACATGCTCCCCAAGTAACACACTCCCCAAATAACATGCTCCCCAAATAACACGCTCCCCAAATAACTCACTCCCCAAATAACACACTCACCGAATAACACGCTCGCCTAATAACACGCTCCCCGAATAACACTCTCCCCGAATAAAACGTGCCCCAAATAACACGCTCCACAAATAACACACTCCCCAAATAGCACGCTCCGCAAATAACACGCTCCCCACATAACACTCTCCCCAAATACCACACTCCACAAAATGCACTCTCCCCGAATAGCACACACCCCGAATAACACATTCCCCAAATAACACATTCCCCAAATAACACACTCCCCAAATAACACACTCCCCAAATAACACACTCCCCAAATAACACACTCCCCAAGTACCACACTCCCCAAGTACCACACTCCCCAAATACCACTCTCCCCGAATAGCACACACCCCGAATCACACATTCCCCAAATAACACACTCACCAAATAACACGCTCCCCCAAATAACACACTCCCCAAATAACAGACTCCCCAAATAACACGCTCCCCAAATAACACGCTCCCCAAATAACATGCTCCCCAAATAACACACTCCCCAAATAATACACTCCCCAAATAACACGCTCCCCAAATAACACACTCCCCAAATAACACACTCCCCAAATAACACGCTCCCCAAATAACACGCTCCCCAAATAACACACTCCCCAAATAACACGCTCCCCAAATAACACGCTCCCCAAATAACACGCTCCCCAAATAACACACTCCCCCAAATAACACGCTCCCCAAATAACACGCTCCCCAAATAACACAGTCCCCCAAATAACATGCTCCCCCAAATAACACGCTCCCCAAATAACACGCTCCCCCAAATAACACACTCCCCAAATAACACACTCCCCAAATAACACGCTCCCCAAATAACACGCTCCCCAAATAACACACTCACCGAATAACACGATCGCCTAATAACACGCTCTCCGAATAACACGCTCCCCGAATAACACGCTCCCCGAATAACACTCTCCCCGAATAAAACATGCCCCAAATAACACGCTCCACAAATAACACACTCCCCAAATAGCACGCTCCGCAAATAACACGCACCCCACATAACACTCTCCCCAAATACCACACTCCCCAAAAAGCACTCTCCCCGAATAGCACACACCCCGAATAACACATTCCACAAATAAAACACTCCCCAAATAACACACTCCCCAAATGCCACACTCCCTAAATACCACACTTCCCAAATAGCACTCTAACCGAATAGCCCACACCCCGAATAACACATTCCCCAAATAACACACTCCCCAAATAACACACTCCCCAAATAACACACTCCCCAAGTACCACACTCCCCAAATAGCACTCTCCCCGAATAGCACACACCCCGAATAACACATTCCCCAAATAACACACTCCCCAAATAACACACTCCCCAAGTAACACACTCCCCAAGTACCACACTCCCAAAATAGCACTCTCCCCGAATAGCACACACCCCGAATAACACATTCCCCAAATAACACACTCACCGAATAACACGCTCCCCGAATAACACGCTGCCCGAATACCACACATCCCGAATAGCACATTCCCCAAATAACACACTCCCCAAATAACACGCTCCCCAAATAACACTCTCCCCGAATTACACATTTCCCGAATAACACGCTCCCCGAATGACACTCTCCCGAATAAAACGTGCCCCAAATAACACGCTCCCCAAATAACACGCTCCCCAAATAACACACTCCCCAAATAACACGCTCCCCAAATAACATACTCGCCAAATAACACTATCCACAAATACCACTCTCCCGAAATAATACACTCCCCAAACAACATACTCCCCAAATTACATGCTCCCCAAGTAACACTCTCCCCAAATAACATATTTCCCAAATTACACACTCCCCAAATAACTCCCTCCCCAAATAACACACTCCCCAAATAACACACTCCGCAAATAACACGCTCCCCAAATAACACGCTCCCCAAATAACACACTCCCCCAAATAACACGCTCCCCAAATAACACGCTCCCCAAATAACACGCTCCCCAAATAACACACTCCCCCAAATAACACGCTCCCCAAATAACACGCTCCCCAAATAACACAGTCCCCCAAATAACATGCTCCCCCAAATAACACGCTCCCCAAATAACATGCTCCCCCAAATAACACGCTCCCCAAATAACATGCTCGACCAGTTTGACCCTCCCCAATGAAGCTGAGGATCAGCAGATTCCTCTGTCTAACCTACTCACCAATGAACACGCCACTTAAACCACTCACCATCCTGCCCCGGGAGTGTTTGACTCTTCCTGCAGCGTGTCTGAGTCAACGTCCTAGTAATTCCTCTTTAACGGCATTGTGGGGGTGTCCCTGCAACACACGGACAGAAGTGGATCAAAACTGGAGCTGTGCAGTACTTTCCACAGAGACTGTTCAATCAAGGAGAAGCTTCAATCCATTGATTCATTAAAAAGGCATGTATTAAAACATTCCCCAAACAACACACTCCCCAATTTGTAACATCCCCAGCTGCCAAACCCTCTGCTATGAACACTCTCTGATTCACACATCATAAAATAACGCACTCCCCACTTACCTCACTTGAACAAATTCCTCAGCGAATACCCTCAATGATTAAAATTCTCCTCTGAATGATTGAGCATTGTCTTGCATAAATGGACAATATTCAGGAATTCACACCCGCCAAAGTAACACACTCCTTGACTTACACACTCACCTGGCTGCACAGTGTCCTTTCATAGCCACAAACACTGGTCCCCTCAGATGCCAACACATCCCACCCTCACTTTCCGAACACAGTCAGCCCAACACGACACTCTCTGTCTCCACAGGCTGAACAGGACGAGGACAGTTATCAGCGTTGGGGGCACAACAGCCTGTATCATGGTCAGGTCAGCACCTAGCCCCGTACTGGGACCTTTGGCACCCCTGCACAGCTCATCCCGTATCACAGAGAAAACGGCCGCAGGGGGAGACTGTCATGGCTGACCATGCAATCTCAGTATCCCACTCCTGCCCTTCCCCCACCCCATCCCCCTTCAAGGACCACGTCTCTTGAATCTATCTGAACCAACCAGGCCCACCGGTTTCCTGGGGGAGAGAATTCCACAGGGTCACAGCTCTCTGGGTAAAGGAATTCTCGCTCAGCTCAGTTCCTGAATGCTGAATGGCCTTCCCCTTCTCCTTCGACCGTGACCTCCACCACCCCCCCCCCTCCCCCAACATTGGGCATTGTATAGGTCACCCTACACAGCCGTTCACGTCACCCTGCACCCAGGCAGAGGAACCTGCACATCTCTTTCCACCACACCCCACATCCCCAGCCCAGATCCCCCCATGTATCTGACCAGGTCACAGTGTATTCAGGTTGAGGCCATCCTGTTTCCCACGACAGGTGACTCCATATCTCTATCCAGGTCACCATGTACTCCAGCCCAGGTCCTGCAGTACAAGTCAGCCTGTATCCCTGTCCAGGTCACCCATGCTACTTTAAGCAGGCCCTCTCACTGTAAAGACAGAGCGTAAGCTCAGACAGATCCTCCAAGCCCAATTCTCTGTTTCAATGACTATAGTTCAGTGGTGAGATGGTTGAAATGTCAGGAGTAAGACTGACAGCAGGCCGCGCACAGACCACAGATTGCCCATGATTACAATACACACACATACACACACACACACACATACACACACACAGGTACACAGACCTACCAACACACACACAGACAGACACACGCACAGCGACAAACATACACACAGACATACATAGTGACACAGACACATGCACAGAGCAGATTCCCCATGATTATGAGACAAACACACCAGAAGAGGGCACACTTGCCCATATCATTGCCCATCGAACCAGCCAGACTGTAAACGACACACCAACTTCCCAAGGACTTCATACGTTCATGAAGCTGGCTGTCGAGTGGAGCGCAGAACAGGTAGGCAGTGCAACCGCAAGCAAAAACCACATCGTGAATTAGGAAGCGGGTTTCCTGATGAAGGGCTTTTGCTGGAAACGTTGATTTTCCTGCTCCTCAGATGCTGCCTGACCAGCTGGGCTTTTCCAGCACCACTCAAATTTTGGCTCTGATCTCCAGCATCACCAGCCCTCACTTTCACCTGACCGTAGAGAATAGACCCCGTGTGTAAGGGGAGGGGGGGGGGGGGGGGTGGACCCTGTGTGTAGGGGGGATGGACCTTGTATATGGGGGGGGGTGGACCTTGTGTGTAGGGGGTGGTCCCTGTGTGTAGGGGGTGGACCCTGTGTGTAGGGGCGGACCCTGTGTGTGGGGGGGGGTGGACACTGTGTATAGGGGGGGTGGACCCTGTGTGTAGGGGGTGGACCCTGTGTGTAGGGGGTGGACCCTGTGTGTAGAGGGTGGACCCTGTGTGTAGGGGGGTGGACCCTGTGTGTAGAGGGTGGACCCTGTGTGTAGGGGGGTGGACCCTGTGTGTAGAGGGTGGACCCTGTGTGTAGGGGGTGGACCCTGTGTGTAGAGGGTGGACCCTGTGTGTAGGGGGGTGGACCCTGTGTGTAGGGGGCAGACCCTGTGTGTAGGGGGTGGACCCTGTGTGTAGAGGGTGGACCCTGTGTGTAGGGGGTGGACCCTGTGTGTAGAGGGTGGACCCTGTGTGTAGGGGGGTGGACCCTGTGTGTAGAGGGTGGACCCTGTGTGTAGGGGGTGGACCCTGTGTGTAGAGGGTGGACCCTGTGTGTAGGGGGTGGACCCTGTGTGTAGGGGGTGTGGACCCTGTGTGTAGGGGGTGGACCCTGTGTGTAGAGGGTGGACCCTGTGTGTAGGGGGGTGGACCCTGTGTGTAGGGGGGGTGGACCCTGTGTGTAGGGGGGTGGACCCTGTGTGTAGAGGGTGGACCCTGTTTGTAGGGGGTGGACCCTGTGTGTAGAGGGTGGACCCTGTGTGTAGGGGGGTGGACCCTGTGTGTAGGGGGGGTGGACCCTGTGTGTAGGGGGGTGGACCCTGTGTGTAGAGGGTGGACCCTGTGTGTAGGGGGTGGACCCTGTGTGTAGAGGGTGGACCCTGTGTGTAGGGGGTGGACCCTGTGTGTAGGGGGTGTGGACCCTGTGTGTAGGGGGTGGACCCTGTGTGTAGGGGGTGGACCCTGTGTGTAGGGGGTGGACCCTGTGTGTAGGGGGCGGACCCTGTGTGTAGAGGGTGGACCCTGCGAGTAGGGGGTGGACCCTGTGTATAGGGGCGGACCCTGTGTGTAGGGGGTGGACCCTGTGTGTAGGGGCGGACCCTGTATGTAGGGGGTGGACCCTGTGTGTAGGGGGCGGACCCGGTGTGTAGGGGGTGGACCCTGTGTGTAGGGGGTGGACCCTGTGTGTAGGGGGTGGGCCCTGTGTGTAGGGGGGTGGACCCTGTGTGTAGGGGGGTGGACCCTGTGTGTAGGGGGTGGACCCTGTGTGTAGGGGGCGGACCCTGTGTGTAGGGGGTGGGCCCTGTGTGTAGGGGCGGACCCTGTGTGTAGGGGGTGGGCCCTGTGTGTAGGGGGTGGACCCTGTGTGTAGGGGGTGGACCCTGTGTGTAGGGGGTGGGCCCTGTGTGTCGGGGGTGGACCCTGTGTGTAGGGGACAGACCCTGTGTGTAGGGGGTGGGCCCTGTGTGTAGGGGGTGGACCCTGTGTGTAGGGGACAGACCCTGTGTGTAGGGGGTGGGCCCTGTGTGTAGGGGCAGACCCTGTGTGTAGGGGGTGGGCCCTGTGTGTAGGAGGTGGACCCTGTGTGTAGGGGGTGGACCCTGTGTGTAGGGGTTGGGCCCTGTGTGTAGGGGTTGGACCCTGTGTGTAGGGGTTGGGCCCTGTGTGTAGGGGGCGGACCCTGTGTGTAGGGGGTGGACCCTGTGTGTCGGGGGTGGGCCCTGTGTGTAGGGGGTCAGACCTTGTGTGTAGGGGGGTGGACCCTGTGTGTCGGGGGTGGGCTCTGTGTGTCGGGGGGTGGGCCCTGTGTGTAGGGGGGGTGGACCCTGTGTGTAGTGTGGGCGGTCCCTGTGTGTAGTGGGGGTGGACCCTGTGTGTAGGGGGGGACCCTGTGTGTAGTGTGGGCGGTCCCTGTGTGTAGAGGGTGGACCCTGTGTGTAGGGAGTGGACCCTGTGTGTAGGGGGCAGACCCTGTGTGTAGGGGGTGGACCCTGTGTGTAGGGGGTGGACCCTGTGTGTAGGGGGCAGACCCTGTGTGTAGGGGGGTGGACCCTGTGTGTAGGGTGTGGACCCTGTGTGTAGGGGGGGTGGACCCTGTGTGTAGGGGGTGGACCCTGTGTGTAGGAGGGTGGACCCTGTGTGTAGGGGGTGGACCCTGTGTGTAGGGGGCGGACCCTGTGTGTAGGGGGTGGACCCTGTGTGTAGGGGGTGGACCCTGTATGTAGGGGGTGGATCCTGTATGTAGAGGGGTGGCCCCTGTGTGTAGGGGGTGGCTCCTCTGTGTAGGGGGTGGACCCTGTATGTAGAGGGGTGGCCCCTGTATGTAGAGGGGTGGACCTTGTGTGTAGGGGGGTGTTCCCTGTGTGTAGGGGGTGGCCCCTGTATGTAGAGGGGTGGCCCCTGTGTGTAGGAGGTGGACCCTGTGTGTAGGGGGTGGACCCTGTGTGTAGGGGTGGACCCTGTGTGTAGGGGGCAGACCCTGTGTGTAGGGGGGTGGACCCTGTGTGTAGGGGGCAGACACTGTGTGTAGGGGGCGGTCCCTGTGTGGAGGGGGTGGATCCTGTGTGTAGGGGGTGGACCCTGTGTGTAGGGGGTGGACCCTGTGTGTAGGGGTGGGGCCCTGTGTGTAGGGGTGGGGCCCTGTGTGTAGGGGGTGGACCCTGTGTGTAGGGGGTGGACCCTGTGTGTAGGGGGCAGACCCTGTGTGTAGGGGGGTGGACCCTGTGTGTAGGGGGCAGACCCTGTGTGTAGGGGATGGACCCTGTGTGTAGGGGGTGGATCCTGTGTGTAGGGGGCAGACCCTGTGTGTAGGAGGTGGACCCTGTGTGTAGGGGGTGGACCCTGTGTGTAGGGGCGGACCCTGTGTGTAGGGGGGTGGACCCTGTGTGTAGGGGGTGGACCCTGTGTGTAGGGGGCAGACCCTGTGTGTAGGGGGTGGACCCTGTGTGTAGGGGGCAGACCCTGTGTGTAGGGGGTGGACCCTGTGTGTAGGGGGGTGTACCCTGTGTGTAGGGGGCAGACCCTGTGTGTAGGGGGCCGTCCCTGTGTGTAGGGGGTGGACCCTGTGTGTAGGGGGTGGTCCCTGTGTGTAGGAGGTTGTCCCTGTGTGTAGGGGGTGGACCCTGTGTGTAGGGGGTGGACCCTCTGTGTAGGGGGTGGGCCCTGTGTGTAGGGGGGTGTACCCTGTGTGTAGGGGGCAGACCCTGTGTGTAGGGGGCCGTCCCTGTGTGTAGGGGGTGGACCCTGTGTGTAGGGGGTGGTCCCTGTGTGTAGGAGGTTGTCCCTGTGTGTAGGGGGTGGACCCTGTGTGTAGTGGGTGGTCCCTGTGTGTAGGGGGCGGACCCTGTGTGTAGGGGGTGGACCCTGTGTGTAGGGGGTGGACCCTGTGTGTAAGGGGTGGACCCTGTGTGTAGGGGGTGGACCCTGTGTGTAGGGGGCAGAACCTGTGTGTAGGGGGCAGACCCTGTGTGTAGGGGGTGGATCCTGTGTGTAGGGGGTGGGCCCTGTGTGTAGGAGGTTGTCCCTGTGTGTAGGGGGTGGACCCTGTGTGTAGGGGGTGGACCCTGTGTGTAGGAGGTTGTCCCTGTGTGTAGGGGGCGGACCCTGTGTGTAGGGGGTGGATCCTGTGTGTAGGAGGTTGTCCCTGTGTGTAGGGGGCGGACCCTGTGTGTAGGGGGCAGACCCTGTGTGTAGGGGGGTGGACCCTGTGTGTAGGGGGTGGACCCTGTGTGTAGGGGGTGTGGACCCTGTGTGTAGGGGGTGGCCCCTGTGTGTAGGGGGTGGACCCTGTGTGTAGGGGGCGGACCCTGTGTGTAGAGGGTGGACCCTTCGTGTAGGGGGTGGACCCTGTGTATAGGGGCGGACCCTGTGTGTAGGGGGTGGACACTGTGTGTAGGGGCGGACCCTGTATGTAGGGGGTGGACCCTGTGTGTAGGGGCGGACCCTGTGTGTAGGGGGTGGACACTGTGTGTAGGGGCGGACCCTGTATGTAGGGGGTGGACCCTGTGTGTAGGGGGCGGACCCGGTGTGTAGGGGGTGGACCCTGTGTGTAGGGGGCGGACCCTGTGTGTAGGGGGTTGACCCTGTGTGTAGGGGGTGGACCCTGTGTGTAGGAGGTGGGCCCTGTGTGTAGGGGGTGGGCCCTGTGTGTAGGGGTTGGGCCCTGTGTGTAGGGGGTGGACCCTGTGTGTAGGGGGCGGACCCTGTGTGTAGGGGGTGGGCCCTGTGTGTAGGGGCGGACCCTGTGTGTAGGGGGTGGGCCCTGTGTGTAGGGGGTGGACCCTGTGTGTAGGGGGTGGACCCTGTGTGTAGGGGGTGGGCCCTGTGTGTCGGGGGTGGACCCTGTGTGTAGGGGACAGACCCTGTGTGTAGGGGGTGTGCCCTGTGTGTAGGGGGTGGACCCTGTGTGTAGGGGACAGACCCTGTGTGTAGGGGGTGGGCCCTGTGTGTAGGGGCAGACCCTGTGTGTAGGGGGTGGGCCCTGTGTGTAGGGGGTGGACCCTGTGTGTAGGGGGTGGACCCTGTGTGTAGGGGTTGGGCCCTGTGTGTAGGGGTTGGACCCTGTGTGTAGGGGTTGGGCCCTGTGTGTAGGGGGCGGACCCTGTGTGTAGGGGGTGGACCCTGTGTGTCGGGGGTGGGCCCTGTGTGTAGGGGGTCAGACCTTGTGTGTAGGGGGGTGGACCCTGTGTGTCGGGGGTGGGCCCTGTGTGTAGGGGACAGACCCTGTGTGTAGGGGGTGGGCCCTGTGTGTAGGGGGTGGACCCTGTGTGTAGGGGACAGACCCTGTGTGTAGGGGGTGGGCCCTGTGTGTAGGGGCAGACCCTGTGTGTAGGGGGTGGGCCCTGTGTGTAGGAGGTGGACCCTGTGTGTAGGGGGTGGACCCTGTGTGTAGGGGTTGGGCCCTGTGTGTAGGGGTTGGACCCTGTGTGTAGGGGTTGGGCCCTGTGTGTAGGGGGCGGACCCTGTGTGTAGGGGGTGGACCCTGTGTGTCGGGGGTGGGCCCTGTGTGTAGGGGGTCAGACCTTGTGTGTAGGGGGGTGGACCCTGTGTGTCGGGGGTGGGCTCTGTGAGTCGGGGGGTGGGCCCTGTGTGTAGGGGGGGTGGACCCTGTGTGTAGTGTGGGCGGTCCCTGTGTGTAGTGGGGGTGGACCCTGTGTGTAGGGGGGGACCCTGTGTGTAGTGTGGGCGGTCCCTGTGTGTAGAGGGTGGACCCTGTGTGTAGGGAGTGGACCCTGTGTGTAGGGGGCAGACCCTGTGTGTAGGGGGTGGACCCTGTGTGTAGGGGGTGGACCCTGTGTGTAGGGGGCAGACCCTGTGTGTAGGGGGGTGGACCCTGTGTGTAGGGGGTGGACCCTGTGTGTAGGAGGGTGGACCCTGTGTGTAGGGGGTGGACCCTGTGTGTAGGAGGGTGGACCCTGTGTGTAGGGGGTGGACCCTGTGTGTAGGGGGTGGACCCTGTATGTAGGGGGTGGATCCTGTATGTAGAGGGGTGGCCCCTGTGTGTAGGGGGTGGCTCCTCTGTGTAGGGGGTGGACCCTGTATGTAGAGGGGTGGCCCCTGTATGTAGAGGGGTGGACCTTGTGTGTAGGGGGGTGTTCCCTGTGTGTAGGGGGGTGGACCCTGTGTGTAGGGGGCAGACCCTGTGTGTAGGGGATGGACCCTGTGTGTAGGGGGTGGATCCTGTGTGTAGGGGGCAGACCCTGTGTGTAGGAGGTGGACCCTGTGTGTAGGGGGTGGACCCTGTGTGTAGGGGCGGACCCTGTGTGTAGGGGGGTGGACCCTGTGTGTAGGGGGTGGACCCTGTGTGTAGGGGGCAGACCCTGTGTGTAGGGGGTGGACCCTGTGTGTAGGGGGCAGACCCTGTGTGTAGGGGGTGGACCCTGTGTGTAGGGGGGTGTACCCTGTGTGTAGGGGGCAGACCCTGTGTGTAGGGGGCCGTCCCTGTGTGTAGGGGGTGGACCCTGTGTGTAGGGGGTGGTCCCTGTGTGTAGGGGGTGGACCCTGTGTGTAGGGGGTGGTCCCTGTGTGTAGGAGGTTGTCCCTGTGTGTAGGGGGTGGACCCTGTGTGTAGGGGGTGGACCCTCTGTGTAGGGGGTGGGCCCTGTGTGTAGGGGGGTGTACCCTGTGTGTAGGGGGCAGACCCTGTGTGTAGGGGGCCGTCCCTGTGTGTAGGGGGTGGACCCTGTGTGTAGGGGGTGGTCCCTGTGTGTAGGAGGTTGTCCCTGTGTGTAGGGGGTGGACCCTGTGTGTAGTGGGTGGTCCCTGTGTGTAGGGGGCGGACCCTGTGTGTAGGGGGTGGACCCTGTGTGTAGGGGGTGGACCCTGTGTGTAAGGGGTGGACCCTGTGTGTAGGGGGTGGACCCTGTGTGTAGGGGGCAGAACCTGTGTGTAGGGGGCAGACCCTGTGTGTAGGGGGTGGATCCTGTGTGTAGGGGGTGGACCCTGTGTGTAGGGGGGGTGGACCCTGTGTGTAGGGGGTGGGCCCTGTGTGTAGGAGGTTGTCCCTGTGTGTAGGGGGTGGACCCTGTGTGTAGGGGGTGGACCCTGTGTGTAGGAGGTTGTCCCTGTGTGTAGGGGGCGGACCCTGTGTGTAGGGGGAGGAACCTGTGTGTAGGAGGTTGTCCCTGTGTGTAGGGGGCGGACCCTGTGTGTAGGGGGTGGACCCTGTGTGTAGGGGGTGGACCCTGTGTGTAGGGGGCAGACCCTGTGTGTAGGGGGGTGGACCCTGTGTGTAGGGGGTGGACCCTGTGTGTAGGGGGTGTGGACCCTGTGTGTAGGGGGTGGACCCTGTGTGTAGGGGGTGGACCCTGTGTGTAGGGGGCGGACCCTGTGTGTAGAGGGTGGACCCTGCGTGTAGGGGGTGGACCCTGAGTATAGGGGCGGACCCTGTGTGTAGGGGGTGGACCCTGTGTGTAGGGGCGGACCCTGTATGTAGGGGGTGGACCCTGTGTGTAGGGGGCGGACCCGGTGTGTAGGGGGTGGACCCTGTGTGTAGGGGGCGGACCCTGTGTGTAGGGGGTTGACCCTGTGTGTAGGGGGTGGACCCTGTGTGTAGGAGGTGGGCCCTGTGTGTAGGGGGTGGGCCCTGTGTGTAGGGGTTGGGCCCTGTGTGTAGGGGGCGGACCCTGTGTGTAGGGGGTGGGCCCTGTGTGTAGGGGCGGACCCTGTGTGTAGGGGGTGGGCCCTGTGTGTAGGGGGTGGACCCTGTGTGTAGGGGGTGGACCCTGTGTGTAGGGGGTGGGCCCTGTGTGTCGGGGGTGGACCCTGTGTGTAGGGGACAGACCCTGTGTGTAGGGGGTGGGCCCTGTGTGTAGGGGGTGGACCCTGTGTGTAGGGGACAGACCCTGTGTGTAGGGGGTGGGCCCTGTGTGTAGGGGCAGACCCTGTGTGTAGGGGGTGGGCCCTGTGTGTAGGGGGTGGACCCTGTGTGTAGGGGGTGGACCCTGTGTGTAGGGGTTGGGCCCTGTGTGTAGGGGTTGGACCCTGTGTGTAGGGGTTGGGCCCTGTGTGTAGGGGGCGGACCCTGTGTGTAGGGGGTGGACCCTGTGTGTCGGGGGTGGGCCCTGTGTGTAGGGGGTCAGACCTTGTGTGTAGGGGGGTGGACCCTGTGTGTCGGGTGTGGGCCCTGTGTGTAGGGGGTGGACCCTGTGTGTAGAGGGTGGACCCTGTGTGTAGGGGGCAGACCCTGTGTGTAGGGGGGTGGACCCTGTGTGTAGGATGTGGACCCTGTGTGTAGGGGGGGTGGACCCTGTGTGTAGGGGGTGGACCCTGTGTGTAGGGGGTGGACCCTGTATGTAGGGGGTGGATCCTGTATGTAGAGGGGTGGCCCCTGTATGTAGAGGGGTGGACCTTGTGTGTAGGGGGGTGTTCCCTGTGTGTAGGGGGTGGCCCCTGTATGTAGAGGGGTGGCCCCTGTGTGTAGGAGGTGGACCCTGTGTGTAGGGGGTGGACCCTGTGTGTAGGGGTGGACCCTGTGTGTAGGGGGCAGACCCTGTGTGTAGGGGGGTGGACCCTGTTGTAGGGGGCAGACCCTGTGTGTAGGGGGCGGTCTCTGTGTGGAGGGGGTGGATCCTGTGTGTAGGGGGTGGACCCTGTGTGTAGGGGTGGGGCCCTGTGTGTAGGGGTGGGGCCCTGTGTG
The DNA here is from genome assembly GCF_037043375.1 of Chiloscyllium plagiosum. Taxonomy (NCBI): domain Eukaryota; kingdom Metazoa; phylum Chordata; class Chondrichthyes; order Orectolobiformes; family Hemiscylliidae; genus Chiloscyllium; species Chiloscyllium plagiosum. The sequence goes on from NW_028270176.1 coordinate 11,501,158, forward strand.
TATGGGGTGGAGCCTGTGTGTAGGGGGTGGACCCTGTGTGTAGGGGGCAGACCCTGTGTGTAGGGGGGTGGACCCTGTGTGTAGGGGGCAGACCCTGTGTGTAGGGGATGGACCCTGTGTGTAGGGGGTGGATCCTGTGTGTAGGGGGCAGACCCTGTGTGTAGGGGATGGACCCTGTGTGTAGGGGGTGGACCCTGTGTGTAGGGGGCGGACCCTGTGTGTAGGGGGTGGACCTGTGTGTAGGGGGCAGACCCTGTGTGTAGGGGGTGGACCCTGTGTGTAGGGGCGGACCCTGTGTGTAGGGGGTGGACCCTGTGTGTAGGGGGCGGACCCTGTGTGTAGGGGGTGGACCCTGTGTGTAGGGGGCAGACCCTGTGTGTAGGGGGTGGACCCTGTGTGTAGGGGGTGGACCCTGTGTGTAGGGGCGGACCCTGTGTGTAGGGGGGTGGACCCTGTGTGTAGGGGGTGGACCCTGTGTGTAGGGGGCAGACCCTGTGTGTAGGGGGTGGACCCTGTGTGTAGGGGGCAGACCCTGTGTGTAGGGGGTGGACCCTGTGTGTAGGGGGGTGTACCCTGTGTGTAGGGGGCAGACCCTGTGTGTAGGGGGCCGTCCCTGTGTGTAGGGGGTGGACCCTGTGTGTAGGGGGTGGTCCCTGTGTGTAGGAGGTTGTCCCTGTGTGTAGGGGGTGGACCCTGTGTGTAAGGGGTGGACCCTCTGTGTAGGGGGTGGGCCCTGTGTGTAGGGGGGTGTACCCTGTGTGTAGGGGGCAGACCCTGTGTGTAGGGGGCCGTCCCTGTGTGTAGGGGGTGGACCCTGTGTGTAGGGGGTGGTCCCTGTGTGTAGGAGGTTGTCCCTGTGTGTAGGGGGTGGACCCTGTGTGTAGTGGGTGGTCCCTGTGTGTAGGGGGCGGACCCTGTGTGTAGGGGGTGGACCCTGTGTGTAGGGGGTGGACCCTGTGTGTAAGGGGTGGACCCTGTGTGTAGGGGGTGGACCCTGTGTGTAGGGGGCAGAACCTGTGTGTAGGGGGCAGACCCTGTGTGTAGGGGGTGGATCCTGTGTGTAGTGGGTGGACCCTGTGTGTAGGGGGGGTGGACCCTGTGTGTAGGGGGTGGGCCCTGTGTGTAGGAGGTTGTCCCTGTGTGTAGGGGGTGGACCCTGTGTGTAGGGGGTGGACCCTGTGTGTAGGAGGTTGTCCCTGTGTGTAGGGGGCGGACCCTGTGTGTAGGGGGTGGACCCTGTGTGTAGGAGGTTGTCCCTGTGTGTAGGGGGCAGACCCTGTGTGTAGGGGGTGGACCCTGTGTGTAGGGGGTGGACCCTGTGTGTAGGGGGCAGACCCTGTGTGTAGGGGGGTGGACCCTGTGTGTAGGGGGTGGACCCTGTGTGTAGGGGGTGTGGACCCTGTGTGTAGGGGGTGGACCCTGTGTGTAGGGGGTGGACCCTGTGTGTAGGGGGCGGACCCTGTGTGTAGAGGGTGGACCCTGCGTGTAGGGGGTGGACCCTGTGTATAGGGGCGGACCCTGTGTGTAGGGGGTGGACCCTGTGTGTAGGGGCGGACCCTGTATGTAGGGGGTGGACCCTGTGTGTAGGGGGCGGACCCGGTGTGTAGGGGGTGGACCCTGTGTGTAGGGGGCGGACCCTGTGTGTAGGGGGTGGGCCCTGTGTGTAGGGGGTGGGCCCTGTGTGTAGGGGTTGGGCCCTGTGTGTAGGGGGTGGACCCTGTGTGTAGGGGGCGGACCCTGTGTGTAGGGGGTGGGCCCTGTGTGTAGGGGCGGACCCTGTGTGTAGGGGGTGGGCCCTGTGTGTAGGGGGTGGACCCTGTGTGTAGGGGGTGGACCCTGTGTGTAGGGGGTGGGCCCTGTGTGTCGGGGGTGGACCCTGTGTGTAGGGGACAGACCCTGTGTGTAGGGGGTGGGCCCTGTGTGTAGGGGGTGGACCCTGTGTGTAGGGGACAGACCCTGTGTGTAGGGGGTGGGCCCTGTGTGTAGGGGCAGACCCTGTGTGTAGGGGGTGGGCCCTGTGTGTAGGGGGTGGACCCTGTGTGTAGGGGGTGGACCCTGTGTGTAGGGGTTGGGCCGTGTGTGTAGGGGTTGGACCCTGTGTGTAGGGGTTGGGCCCTGTGTGTAGGGGGCGGACCCTGTGTGTAGGGGGTGGACCCTGTGTGTCGGGGGTGGGCCCTGTGTGTAGGGGGTCAGACCTTGTGTGTAGGGGGGTGGACCCTGTGTGTCTGGGGTGGGCTCTGTGTGTCGGGGGGTGGGCCCTGTGTGTAGGGGGGGTGGACCCTGTGTGTAGTGTGGGCGGTCCCTGTGTGTAGTGGGGGTGGACCCTGTGTGTAGGGGGGGACCCTGTGTGTAGTGTGGGCGGTCCCTGTGTGTAGAGGGTGGACCCTGTGTGTAGGGAGTGGACCCTGTGTGTAGGGGGCAGACCCTGTGTGTAGGGGGTGGACCCTGTGTGTAGGGGGTGGACCCTGTGTGTAGGGGGCGGACCCTGTGTGTAGGGGGGTGGACCCTGTGTGTAGGGTGTGGACCCTGTGTGTAGGGGGGGTGGACCCTGTGTGTAGGGGGTGGACCCTGTGTGTAGGAGGGTGGGCCCTGTGTGTAGGGGGTGGACCCTGTGTGTAGGGGGCGGACCCTGTGTGTAGGGGGTGGACCCTGTATGTAGGGGGTGGATCCTGTATGTAGAGGGGTGGCCCCTGTGTGTAGGGGGTGGCCCCTCTGTGTAGGGGGTGGACCCTGTATGTAGAGGGGTGGCCCCTGTATGTAGAGGGGTGGACCTTGTGTGTAGGGGGGTGTTCCCTGTGTGTAGGGGGTGGCCCCTGTATGTAGAGGGGTGGCCCCTGTGTGTAGGAGGTGGACCCTGTGTGTAGGGGGTGGACCCTGTGTGTAGGGGTGGACCCTGTGTGTAGGGGGCAGACCCTGTGTGTAGGGGGGTGGACCCTGTGTGTAGGGGGCAGACCCTGTGTGTAGGGGGCGGTCCCTGTGTGTAGGGGGTGGATCCTGTGTGTAGGGGGTGGACCCTGTGTGTAGGGGTGGGGCCCTGTGTGTATGGGGTGGAGCCTGTGTGTAGGGGGTGGACCCTGTGTGTAGGGGGCAGACCCTGTGTGTAGGGGGGTGGACCCTGTGTGTAGGGGGCAGACCCTGTGTGTAGGGGATGGACCCTGTGTGTAGGGGGTGGATCCTGTGTGTAGGGGGGTGGACCCTGTGTGTAGGGGGTGGACCCTGTGTGTAGGGGGCAGACCCTGTGTGTAGGGGGGTGGACCCTGTGTGTAGGGGGCAGACCCTGTGTGTAGGGGGTGGACCCTGTGTGTAGGGGGGTGTACCCTGTGTGTAGGGGGCAGACCCTGTGTGTAGGGGGCCGTCCCTGTGTGTAGGGGGTGGACCCTGTGTGTAGGGGGTGGTCCCTGTGTGTAGGAGGTTGTCCCTGTGTGTAGGGGGTGGACCCTGTGTGTAGGGGGTGGACCCTCTGTGTAGGGGGTGGACCCTGTGTGTAGGAGGTTGTCCCTGTGTGTAGGGGGCAGACCCTGTGTGTAGGGGGTGGACCCTGTGTGTAGGGGGTGGACCCTGTGTGTAGGGGGCAGACCCTGTGTGTAGGGGGGTGGACCCTGTGTGTAGGGGGTGGACCCTGTGTGTAGGGGGGGTGGACCCTGTGTGTAGGGGGTGGACCCTGTGTGTAGGGGGGTGGACCCTGTGTGTAGGGGGGTGGACCCTGTGTGTAGGGGGCGGACCCTGTGTGTAGGGGGTGGACCCTGTGTGTAGGGGGTGGACCCTGTGTGTAGGGGGCGGACCCTGTGTGTAGGGGGCAGACCCTGTGTGTAGGGGGGTGGACCCTGTGTGTAGGGGGTGTATCCTGTGTGTAGGGGGCGGACCCTGTGTGTAGGGGGTGGACCCTGTGTGTAGGGGGCGGACCCTGTGTGTAGGGGGCAGACCCTGTGTGTAGGGGGGTGGACCCTGTGTGTAGGGGGTGTATCCTGTGTGTAGGGGGTGGACCCTGTGTGTAGGAGGTGTCCCTGTGTGTAGGGGGTGGACCATGTGTGTAGGGGGTGGACCCTGTGTGTAGGGGGTGTATCCTGTGTGTAGGGGGTGGACCCTGTGTGTAGGAGGTGTCCCTGTGTGTAGGGGGTGGACCCTGTGTGTAGGGGGTGGACCCTGTGTGTAGTGGGGTGAACCGTGTGTGTAGGGGGTGGTCCCTGTGTGTAGGGGGGTGGCCCCTGTATGTAGAGGGGTGGCCCCTGTGTGTAGGGGGCAGACCCTGTGTGTAGGGGGTGGTCCCTGTGTGTAGGGGGTGGACCCTGTATGTAGAGGGGTGGCCCCTGTGTGTAGGGGGTGGCCCCTGTGTGTAGGGGGTGGACCCTGTATGTAGAGGGGTGGCCCCTGTATGTAGAGGGGTGGACCTTGTGTGTAGGGGGGTGGCCCCTGTGTGTAGGGGGTGGACCCTGTGTGTAGGCGGCAGACCCTGTGTGTAGGGGGTGGACCCTGTGTGTAGGGGGTGGACCCTGTATGTAGAGGGGTGGCCCCTGTATGTAGAGGGGTGGCCCCTGTGTGTAGGGGGGTGGCCCCTGTGTGTAGGGGGTGGCCCCTGTATGTAGAGGGGTGGACCTTGTGTGTAGGGGGGTGGCCCCTGTGTGTAGAGGGGTGGACCTTGTGTGTAGGGGGGTGGCCCCTGTGTGTAGGGGGTGGCCCCTCTATGTAGAGGGGTGGCCCTTGTGTGTAGGAGTGGACCCTGTGTCACGAGGAATGGTTTGCCTCGTGGTTATGATTGATTGTCAATGCAGAGCCCAGTAGGTTTTAATCCTTTGACAGGAGACAGTGGAGTTTGAATTCAAGAAATAATACCTGGAATTCAGTATCTACTGATGACTCTGAATGATCATTGACAATTATCAGAGAAATGCAGCTGATTCACTAATGTCTGGTCAGGAAGGAACCTGCCATCATCATCCCGGCTGGCCTCCACATGCCTCCAGACTCATGGCAATGTGGTTGACTCTCAATTACCCTCTGAAATGGCCTTGCAAGTCATTGAGTTGTACCAGTCACTACAAAGTCTGAAAGAAATGAAACCGGACTGATTACCTGGCATCGACCGAGGCATCAGTATGCCCTGGCAGAAACTGTCGTGTTTGACACTGCAAAACCCTCCTCACTAACATCTGGGGGATAGTGCCACAACTGGGAGAGCTGTCCTTCAGACTGGTCAAACAACAGCCTTACATAGTCATGCTCAAGAAATCCTACCTGACAGACAAGGTCCCAGGCTCCACCATTACCATCCCTGGGTTTGACCAGTCCCAGGACAGACTGGTTGGCAGCACAGCGGGATATAGTTGGGAGGGAGCTGCCCTGGGAGTCCTCAATATTGACTCCGGACCTCATGGTTTCTCATGGTTAAACATGGGCAGGGAAACCTCGTGCTGATTACCACATACCACCCCTCCCTTGGCTGGTGAATCAGTACTCCTTCATGGAACAACAATGAGGTTGGCAAGGGCACAGAGAATCCGCCTGACTCCCCAGAGCCTTCCACCATCTAGAAGGCGCAAGTCAAGAGTGTGATGGAAAACTCCCCACTTGCCCTGGAAGGGGGCAACTCCAACATTATTCAAGAAGCTTGACACCATCCAGGGACAATACAGCCCCCCACTTAATTGGCACTCCATCCACAAATACCCTCTCTCCCCCCCACCGACCCTCAGTAACAGCAGTGTGTACCATCTACAAGATGCACTGCAGAAACTCACCAAAGATCCTCAGACAGCACCTTCCAAACCCACGATCACTTCCATCTAGAAGGACAAGGGGCAGCAGATACTTGGGAACACCACCCCCTGCAAGTTGCCTTCCGAGCCACTTACCATCCTGACTTGGAAATTATTCACCATTTCTTCAGTGTGGCTGGGTCAGAATCCTGGGATTCCCTCCCTTAGGGATATTGTGGGTCAACCCAGAGCAGGTGAACTGCAGTGAATCAAGAAGGCAGCTCACCCCCCACTTTACCAAGGGGCAACTAGGGATGGGCAATAAATGCCGGGCCCAGCAAGCAATGGCCATGTTCCATAAAAATGAATGAATAAAATGTGGACATTGTGTGTAGACAGTGGAGAGTGTATGAGTGTCTATGTGTGAGTGTGTCTGTATGAGAGTGTGCAGGTGGGTGTGTGTAGGTGTCTGTGTGTATGTGCATGTCTGTGTGCCTGTGTGTGTGTATGTGAGAGTCTGTGTGTGTGTGTCTCTATGTGTGCCTGTGAGTGCCTGTGTGTGTGTCTGTATGTGAGTGTGTGTTTGTATGTGTAGGTGTCAGTTTGTGTGTGTGTGTGAGGGGTTTTGTGTGTGTGAGTGTGTGTATTTGTGTGTCTAGGTGTCTGTGTGTGTGGTTCTGTGTCTGTGTGTGAATGTGTATATCTGTGTGTGTGTCTCTGTGTGTCTGTGTGAGTGTGTGTATGTCTGTCTGAATGTGTGTGTCTGCATCTGTGCATGAGTGTGTGTGTGTATGTGAGTGTCTGAGTGTGTGTGTCTGCGTCTGTGTGTGAGAGTGCGTGTGCGTCTCTGAGTGTGTGTATGTCTAACTGGGAAACCAGTTTGGAACCAGCCATATACCCAATTCTGCTTCAATCTGTGCACCCAGAGATGTTCCAGTTGTGAACACAGCTGTACCTTCAGCAGCAAGTCAAACCATTAGACTGATTTGTGTGCCCAGGTGTACCTTGCACTGCTAGCCTTGACATGCATCCTGCTGTTCCCAGTTTGGCGGAAAGCCACCTGCCTGCCAAGCTGCATCTATAGTCTGGCCTCAAACTGTGCACCTGGCTGTGTGTCCAGCTCTGGGACATGCCGTGCATGCAACTATCATCTGACCCATGCGCCTGGCTGTATATACGTCCAGCTGTACCTCCGGCTGTGTGTCCAGCTGTACCTCCTGCTGTGTGTCCAGCTGTACCTCCTGCTGTGTGTCCATCTATACCTCCGGCTGTGTGTCCAGCTGTACCTCCTGCTGTGTGTCCATCTATACCTCCGGCTGTGTCCGGCTGTACGTCCAGATGTGTGTCCGGCTGTACCTCCGGCTGTATCTCAGGATGTGTGTCTGGCTGTATCTCCGGATGTGTATCTGGCTGTACCTTGGACTGTGTGTCCGGCTGTACCTCGGGCTGAGTGTCTGGCTGTACCTCCAGCGTGTGTCCGGCTGTATCTCTGGCTGTGTGTCAGGCTGTTTCTCCAACTGTGTGCCCGGCTGTATCTCCAGATGTGTGTTTGGCTGTATGTACAAATGTACCTCCAGCTGTGTGTCCGGCTGTACCTCCGGCTGTGTGTCCAAATGTAGATCTGGCTGTACCTCCGACTGTCTGTCTGGTGGTAACTCCAGCTGTGTGTCTGGCTGTACCTCCCGCTGAGTGTCCGGCTGTACCATCCGCTGTGTGTCTGGCTGTGCCACGGTCTGTGTTTGGCTGTACCTCCAGCTGTGTTTCCGGCTGTGCCTCGGGCTGTGTGTCTGGCTGTGCGTCCGGATGCGTGTCTGGTTGTCCCTCGGGCTGTGGGTCCGGCTGTACAGCGGTCTGTGTGCCCGGCTGTAACTCAGGCTGTGTATCCAGCTGTATCTCCGGCTGTGTGTCCGGCTGTACCTCGGGCTGTGTGTCCGGCTGTACCACGGTTTGTGTGTCTGGCTGTACATCGGGCTCTATGCCCGGCTGTACCACGGTCTGTGTGTCCGGCTGTACCACGGTCTGTGTGTCTGGCTGTACCTCAGGCTGTATGCCCGGCTGTATCACGGTCTGTGTGTCTGGCTGTACCTCGGGCTGTGTGCCCGGCTGCACCACAGTCTGTGTGTCCGGCTGTACCTCGGGCTGTCTGCCCGGCTGTACCACGGTCTGTGTGTATGGCTGTACCTCGGGCTGTGTGTCTGGCTGTACCACGGTCTGTGTGTCCGGCTGTACCTCGGGCTGTGTGTCCGGCTGTACCTCGGGCTGTGTGTCCAGCTATACATCGGGCTGTGTGCCCGGTGGTACAGCGGTCTGTGTGTCCGGCTGTACCTCGGGCTGTGTGTCCGGCTGTACCTCGGCCTGTGTGCCCGGCTGTACCTCGGGCTGAGTGTCCGGCTGTACCTTGGGCTGTGTGCCCGGCTGTACCACGGGCTTTGTGTCCGGCTGTACAGCGGTCTGTGTGCCCGGCTGTACCTCGGGCTGTGTGCCCGGCTGTACCTCGGGCTGTGTGTCCGGCTGTACAGCGGTCTGTGTGCCCGGCTGTACCTCGGGCTGTGTGCCCGGCTGTACCTCGGGCTGTGTGTCCGGCTGTACCTCGGGCTGTGTGCCCGGCTGTACCTCGTGCTGTGTGTCCGGCTGTACCTCGGGCTGTGTGTCCGGCTGTAAAGCATTGTGTGTGTCCGGCTGTACCTCGGGCTGTGTGCCCGGCTGTACCTCAGGCTGTGTGTCTGGCTGTACTTCGGGCTGTGTGCCCGGCTGTACCACGGTCTGTGTGTCTGGCTGTACCTCAGGCTGTATGCCCGGCTGTACCACGGTCTGTGTGTCTGGCTGTACCTCAGGCTGTGTGCCCGGCTGTACCACAGTCTGTGTGTCTGGCTGTACCTCGGGCTGTGTGCCCGGCTGTACCATGGTCTGTGTGTCCGGCTGTACCACGGTCTGTGTGCCCGGCTGTACCACAGTCTGTGTGTCCGGCTGTACCACGGTCTGTGTGTCCGGCTGTACCTCGGGCTGAGTGTCCGGCTGTACAGTGGTCTGTGTGCCCGGCTGTACCTCGGGCTGTGTGTCCGGCTGTACCTCGGGCTGTGTGCCTGGATGTACCTCGGGCTGTGTGTCTGGCCGTACCTCGGGCTGTGTCCGGCTGTACCTCGGGCTGTGTGCCCGGCTGTACCTCGGGCTGTGTGTCCGGCTGTACCTCGGGCTGTGTGCCCGGCTGTACCTCGGGCTGTGTCCGGCTGTACCTCGGGCTGTGTGCCCGGCTGTACCTCGGGCTGTGTGTCCGGCTGTACCTCGGGCTGTGTGTCTGGCTGTACCTCGGGCTGTGTGTCCGGCTGTACCTCGGGCTGTGTGTCCGGCTGTACCTCGGGCTGTGTGTCTGGCTGTACCTCGGGCTGTGTGTCCGGCTGTACCTCGGGCTGTGTGTTCGGCTGTACCTCGGACTGTGTCCACCGGTACCTCGGGCTGTGTGTCCGGCTGTACAGCGGTCTGTGTGTCCGGCTGTACCTCGGGATGTGTAACCGGCTGTACAGTGGTCTGTGCGCCCGGCTGTACCTTGGGCTGTGTGTCCGGCTGTACCTCGGGCTGTGTGCCTGGATGTACCTCGGGCTGTGTGTTCGGCTGTACCACGGTCTGTGTGTCTGGCTGTACCTCAGGCTGTATGCCCGGCTGTACCACGGTCTGAGTGTCTGGCTGTACCTCGGGCTGTGTGCCCGGCTATACCACGGTCTGTGTGTCTGGCTGTACCTCGGGCTGTGTGCCCGGCTGTACCATGGTCTGTGTGTCCGGCTGTACCACGGTCTGTGTGCCCGGCTGTACCTCGGGCTGTGTGCCCGGCTGTACCATGGTCTGTGTGTCCGGCTGTACCTCGGGCTGTGTGCCCGGCTGTACCATGGTCTGTGTGTCCGGCTGTACCTCGGGCTGTATGCCCGGCTGTACCACGGTCTGAGTGTCTGGCTGTACCTCGGGCTGTGTGTCTGGCTGTACCATGGTCTGTGTGTCTGGCTGTACCTCAGGCTGTATGCCCGGCTGTACCACGGTCTGAGTTTCCGGCTGTACCTCGGGCTGTGTGCCCGGCTATACCACGGTCTGTGTGTCTGGCTGTGTGCCCAGCTGTACCATGGTCTGTGTGTCCGGCTGTACCACGGTCTGTGTGCCCGGCTGTACCACGGTCTGTGTGTCCGGCTGTACCTCGGGCTGTGTGTCCGGCTGTACCTCGGGCTGTGTATCTGGCTGTACCTCGGGCTGTGTGTCTGGCTGTACCTCGGGCTGTGTGTCTGGCTGTACCTCGGGCTGTGTGCCTGGATGTACCTCGGGCTGTGTGCCCGGCTGTACCTCGGGCTGTGTGTCCAGCTGTACCTCGGGCTGTGTGTCCGGCTGTACCTCGGGCTGTGTATCCGGCTGTACCTCGGGCTGTGTGTCCGGCTGTACCTCGGGCTGTGTGTCCGGCTGTACCTCGGGCTGTGTATCCGGCTGTACCTCGGGCTGTGTGCCTGGATGTACCTCGGGCTGTGTGCCCGGCTGTACCTCGGGCTGTGTGTCCGGCTGTACCTCGGGCTGTGTGTCCGGCTGTACCTCGGCCTGTGTGCCTGGATGTACCTCGGGCTGTGTGTCCGGCTGTACATCGGGCTGTGTGTCCGCCTGTACCTCGGGCTGTGTGTCCGGCTGTACCTCGGGCTGTGTGTCCGGCTGTACATCGGGCTGTGTGTCCGGCTGTACCTCGGGCTGTGTGTCAGGCTCTACCTCGGGCTGTGTCCGGCTGTACCTCGGTCTGTGTGTCCGGCTGTACCTCGGGCTGTGTGTCCGGCTGTACCTCGGGCTGTGTGCCCGGCTGTACCTCGGGCTGTGTGTCCGGCTGTACATCGGGCTGTGTGTCCGCCTGTACCTCGGGCTGTGTCCGGCTGTACCTCGGGCTGTGTGTCCGGCTGTACCTCGGGCTGTGTGTCCGGCTGTACCTCGGCCTGTGTGCCTGGATGTACCTCGGGCTGTGTGTCCGGCTGTACATCGGGCTGTGTGTCCGCCTGTACCTCGGGCTGTGTGTCCGGCTGTACCTCGGGCTGTGTGTCCGGCTGTACATCGGGCTGTGTGTCCGGCTGTACCTCGGGCTGTGTGTCAGGCTCTACCTCGGGCTGTGTCCGGCTGTACCTCGGTCTGTGTGTCCGGCTGTACCTCGGGCTGTGTGTCCGGCTGTACCTCGGGCTGTGTGCCCGGCTGTACCTCGGTCTGTGTGTCCGGCTGTACCTCGGGCTGTGTGTCCGGCTGTACCTCGGGCTGTGTGTCCGGCTGTACCTCGGGCTGTGTGCCTGGATGTACCTCGGGCTGTGTGCCCGGCTGTATCTCGGGCTGTGTGCCCGGCTGTACCTCGGGCTGTGTGCCTGGCCGTACCTCGGGCTGTGTGCCCGGCTGTACCTCGGGCTGTGTGCCCGGCTGTACCTCGGGCTGTGTGCCTGGCCGTACCTCGGGCTGTGTGCCCGGCTGTACCTCGGGCTGTGTGCCCGGCTGTACCTCGGGCTGTGTGCCCGGCTGTACCTCGGGCTGTGTGTCTGGCTGTACCTCGGGCTGTGTTTCCTGACATCCCTCCAGCTCATCCTGCAGCAGTGGATCTAGCAGCGAGCACAGTGAGTGAATTCCTGCTGGCAACATGGTGCTGCCTTGCAGACTAGATGCTGATCTGTCCCACATGCTGTTCCACTCTCACAGCTGATCTATAAGAAACACTATCTGTTCAGTTCTGGGCCAGAATTCTGCCAGTGTGGCTCAAAGACAAATAATGTAAGAGCAGTAATTAAAGGAGACTGATTGTGTTCAGGTATACAGCTCCCCAGAGTGTGCGGTTATTGGAAGTGACAACGCTGCACCATTCCTTGCCTCATATTTCTCCCAAAATCAATACCTTTGACTGAGTACAAGACAATAATCGCTTGTATACAGTCCAGGAGTCGATCAGACGCATTATTAGTGCAGTCTCCCGGGGCTCAGGCAGACCAGGAGGCTGGGAGGAGGTGTAACGTTAACAAATGATAAGTTGGAGATTAACCCTCAGCCTCCTGGTACAGTCTGGATCCCACACAAACTGGTCACTGCACTCAGACCCAGTAAAGACCGCCAAGCAGCTTCTTAGAACCAGTCTATAATGTGTCCCAGTGACTGTAACACTGTGTCACTGAGGGCCAAGCATAGACACCCAGTCCAGTGCTACCTGCAGGCCACTGGAACTGTGACCACCCACAATCTAACCCCAGGAACTACACTGGCAAACAGGAATCTTCTTCAACTCTACAAGGGGCAAAGACATTCTCTGTGTATGTGTGTGTGTGTATATATGTGTGTGTGTGTGTGTGTGTATGTGTATGTGTGTGTGGTGTGTGTGTGTGTGTGTGTGTGTGTGTATACACGTTTAAGAGACAGGATATGTGTGTCAGCATTTGAGAGAGAAGGAAGGTGTGTGACTGTATTTTTGAGAGTGTGCATATGTATGGGAGAGCGAGTGTACAAGGGAGATTATGTTTGTGTGTGTACATATGACAATCTGTGGAAGTGGAAGAATTCATGTGTGTGTTTGAGAGAGAAAATATGTGAGTGAGTGTGAGTGTGTGTTTGAGACAGAGAGAGTATGTTTACATGTGTTTAGAAGAGAGTGTGTATGTTGCTTGACAGAGAATGTGTGTGTGTATGTGTGAAAATACCAGTGTTTGTGCATAGGTCTGAGAGACGCTGCACGTTTGAGAGTGTGTGATAGTGAGAGATTGTGTGAGCATTTATGTGGGGAGCAAGAGAGTGGGAGCATGTATGCATCAGAGTGTGTGTGTGTGTCAGCGTATGTGAGAGTCAGACAGAACGTGTGTGTGTGAGAAACACTGCGTGTGTGGAAATGTGTTTTAGAGTGTGCCTGAGTGAGAGTGTGTGTGAGTTAGTGTATGTCTGCATGAGTAAGTGATCATGTGAGAGTGTGCAAGTGAGAGATTGTGAGAGTTGAAGCATGTGTATGTTTGTGTACTTGGGTGTATTACATGTGTATATGCATATCTGCATGCATGATTGTGTCTGTATGTATTTGTGTTTGCATTTCTGTAGAGATATAAAGGAAAACTTCCTCTACTCTGTCCCCCATGAAAACCTCTCAGGACAGGGACAGCACAGGGTTAGATACAGAGTAACACTTCCTCCACACTGTATCTAACACTCCCAGGACAGGGACAGCATGGGAGTAGATACAGATTTAAGTGACTTGAGCCATTCAGTGTATATATAGAGTTAGCACCTTCATGCGAGGGTTGGAGAGAGAGAGGGTGAGAGAGTATTTATGCATGCATGTGTGCCTCATTGTGTGTATTTGTACAAACGTATTTCTCATGTCGGTGTGTGTATGTTTAATTCTTTGTATCTGTATTTGTAAGACCATACACCCAATATGCGTAATTCATAGAATCATATATTAATACATATAAACATTAAGGAATAGTATACAGTTCACAGCAGGGCCCTGAACAGCATTGATGTACAGAGTGATCTTGGGGTTCAAGACCATTGCTCCCTGAAAGTGATCACACAAGTAGAGAGGATGGTAAAGAAGGTGTATGGAATATTTGCCTTTATTGCTCCAAGGATTGAGTACTAAAGATTAGACAAGATTACTTACAGTGTGGAAACAGGCCCTTCGGCCCAACAAGTCCACACCGACCCGCCGAAGCGCAACCCACTCAGACCCATTCCCCTACATTTACCCCTTCACCTAACACCACGGGCAATTTAGCATGGCCAATTAACCCTAACCTGCACATCTTTGGATTGTGGGAGGGAACCGGAGCAAACCCACGCAGACACAGGGAGAATGTGCAAACTCCACACAGACAGTCAGTCACCTGAGACGGGAATTGAACCCGGGTCCCTGGCGCTGTGAGGCAGCAGTGCTAACCGCTGGGCCACCGTGCCGCTGCAGCTTTGTAAGACTTTGGTTAGGCCACATTTAAGAGCATTGCATTCAATTCTGGTCCCCACATTACAGGAAGGATGTGGAGGCTTTGGAGAGGGAGCAGAACAGGTTTACCAGGAAGCTGCCTGGATTGGAGGGTATGAGCTATAAGGAAAGGCCAGAAAAACTTGGGTTCTCTTCTCTGGAACAGCGGAGGCTGAGGGGAGACTTGATAGAAGTCTATAAAATCATGAGACGCACAGACAGAGTTGATGGTTAGAATCTTTTTCCCAGGGTTGAAATGTCTGATAGTAGGGGGCATGCCTTTGAAGTGAGAGGGGAAAATGTTCAAAGGAGACGTGAGGCGCAGGATTTTTACACAGAGAGTGGTCAAAGTCTGGAACGTGTTGTCATGGGGTGGTGGTGGGGGCAGATACCATAGAGGCATTTAGGGGACTTTTAGATAAGCACATGAAAATGCAAGGAGTGGAGGGATTAGTTTCAGTTGACTAACTGTGGGCCGAAGGACCTGTTTTGATTTCTGGCTTTTGCCCGAAATGTGGATTTTCCTACACCTCGAATGCTGCCTGACCTGCTGTGCTTTTCCAGCACCACTCTAATCTCGACTCTGATCTCCAGTATCAGCAGTCCTCACTTTGGCCCTGTTCTGGTGCTGTACAGTTCTATATCGTCCTGAGAAGCCCTTTGGCCCATCAAACCAGTTACTACCAAAGTATTCTACTACTACACCAGTCCCATTTTCTCAAAATACGACTTATCAAGTCCCCATCATACTTTCTCATAGTTATGTGCTTTCCCACCTTCCAGACTTCGTGTATGTGTGTGTGAGAGACAGTGTCTGTGAATGTGTGTATGTGTGTGAGAGAGTATTAGAATCTGTATGCGTGAGTGTGCATGTGTGCGTGAGAGAGAGAGAGACAGTGTCTGTGAGTGTGTATGTGTGAGAGTGTTTGAATCTATTTGTGACAGTGTGTATGAGCACGTGTGTGGACATGTGAGAGAGTGTATGTGAGTATGTGAGTGTGAGAGAGTGTGCTTGAATCTCATGTCTGTGTGTGTGGTTGCATCTGTATTTGAGAGAGTGTGTCAGGTGTGTGAGTGAGCGTTTGAACCTGTGTGAGAGTACATGTATGTGAGGTTGTGTGTGAGCATGTCAATGTGTGTGTGTGTGAGAGAGAGAGACTGTGTACATGTATGTGTGTGAGCATTGCAAGTGGTTTATTTGTGTGTGCATGAAAGAGTCTGTGTGTGAGAGAGAGTGTGTGAGTGTTTGACTCGACATATGAGAGAATGCCTTGAATGTGTGTGTCAGTGTTTGAATCTGTATGTGAGAGAGTGTGTGTCTGTGTATGAGCATATGTGCACGTGAGAGACTGTGTGTGTATGTGAATGTTTGAATCCATGTGTGAGAGAGTATATGACAGTATGGGAGTGTGTGTGTGTGAGTGTGAGAGAGAGTGTGTTTGACTCTGTGTGAGAGAGTGTATGTAACTGTGTGTGTGTGAATGTCTCTGTGTGCGAGTGGTTGAATCTGTGTTTGAGAGTGTGCGTGTACGTATGAGAGAGTGTTTGAACGTGTGTGTGTGAGAGAGTATGTGTGTGAATGTGAGTGTGTGTGTATGTGAGAGAGAGAGAGAGAAAGAGAGACTGTGTGTACATGTATAAGTGTGAGTGTATGGAAGTCATTCAATCTGTGTGTGTTTGAGAGCGGGTCAGTGCATGTGTGAGTGAGAAAGAGTGTTTGTGTGTGTGTGTTTGTGTGTGTGATAGAGAGAGCGGGGCAAGGGTATGGGGTTTTGAATGTACATGATGGGATTTGTGCTGAGCAGTGAGTGGGAAGCCGGAGGCGAGATGTTGCAAAGCAAGCTGCTCGATTCCCATTCTGCACGCAGCCTGTCTGACAATGAGAATGTTTTATTGTCAGCCAAGTCCATCGATCGATCGGGGAGCCAGGGCCCTAGCAGGGGGGCTTCCTATTCACACTGAACTGACTCGCAAAATATTAAACCAATATCTCACCCAGCTTTCAGTTCCAACTCTCTGTAGAATTGTGGTGTTGGTGAGGAAAAACAAACGGCCGCTTTCAAAATCAATTAACCACTTCAGTGCCACAGTGGAAGTCGAGTTGCTCAGTGCAGACCAGGATGAATCCGACACTGTTCCAATGCTGTTCACTAACCTGCAGGATGAATGTGCGATTGGCAAAAAAATGTTGCAATCTGCAGAAATGGGGCTCGGTAAAAGGCTGAGAATGACTGGGGAAAAGTCACCTATTTCTTCCACCTCAAGTCTTTTCAATGTCCTGCCCCCACAACACATCATGGGTCAGACCACATTTGGAGCACTGTGTTCAGATCTCGCCACCTTATTTAAGGAAGGATGGTAAAGCACTGGGGCGATTTACTGGAGTGATACCAGGAATGAGGGATTTTAGATACAAGGAACGGTTAGAGAGAGTGGACTTACTCGCCTTTGAGTAGAGAAGATTAAGAGGTGACCTTATTGATGAACAACTTCGACAAGATAAAGAAAGATATTCTGTTTACAAAGTTGGTAGGACAGTAATTAGCAGTCACAATTTCAATTTCATATCTGAGGAAGGTTCACTCAATCTGAAACGTCATCTCTGATTTCTCGCCACCTGCTGAGCTTTTCCAGCCATTTCTGTTCCTGATTTCCAGCTCGTTCAGTTTTCAGTCACACTTGCAAGGTTGTTTGTGAGAGAGGTAGGAGTGAGATGAGGAGAAACCTCTTGAGTTGTTAGCACTTGGAATGTGCTGCCTGGGAGGCAGATTCTACACAAAGGTCTCATGGATCTATATTTGCAAGGGATGAATTTGGAAAGATATAGAGGTGGGGGTGCAGAGTGGGACAACCTGGGTAGCTTTCAGGAGCTGGGACAGACTGGGTGGGTTGAATGGCCTTCTCCTGTACTGGAAAATTCCATGATTCTAAACGCAATGGAGATATTCCTTTGTCTAAGGGATCGAGGGATCGAGATTCAATTCCTACCTCAGGCAACTGTCCGTGTGGACTTTGCACATTCTCCCCGGGTCTGCGTGGGTTTGCTCCGGTTTCCTCCCACAATCCAAAGATGTGCAGGTTAAGGGTGGATTGGCCGTGCTAAATTGCCCCATAGTGTTCAGGGATGTGTAAGTTCGGTGCATTAGTCAGGGGAATGGGTCGATGTGGAAGGACCTGTTTCCACACTGTACAGATTCGAGCATGCCTTGAATGTATTTTCGCCACTATGCCAGCTCTCTCTCCCTATAGTGTATAAAAGACAACGGTCTCACCCTGTCCTGTTGAAGATGTGTAGCCCTTCATCCACTATCTGCTTCAGCATTCCCCTTCAAAAACCTGGGCCAGTTCTTCTGGGATCCCTCTTTCTGTCATTCTTGCCACTGGAATGAATTCCTTCACTCAGAATTAAATTCCATCTGGCAGGTCTCTGGCCATTTTGCTCGGCCATCATGACAAAGTCTGATGGCTGACTGCACTCTCCTGTCCCCTGCAAACTTTGAAATAGTGTTCTTTACATCCAAAAGCCGGACACTAATGTCATATTGCAAAAAGAGCAGTGATCCCAACAGTTCCCTCTGAGAAACGCGACTTGAATACTACTATTACAGCTCTGGTCTCCACATTTCAGGAAAGAAATAACACTGGGGAGAGAGAGAGTGCAAAATAGATTCATGAGTAAGGGACCTTTACAAAAACCAAGGCTGAAACATGCCCTGATCATATTTATAGAGTCATAGAGATGTACAGCATGGAAACAGACCCTACGGTCCAAAATGTTCATGCCGACCAGATATCCCAACCCAATCTAGTCCCACCTGCCAGCACCCGGCCCATATCCCTCCAAACCCTTCTTATTTATCCACCCATCCAAATGCCTCTTAAACGTTATAATTGTACCCAGCCTCCACCACATCCTCTGGCAGCTCATTCCATACACGTACCACCCTCTGCGTGAAAAAGTTGCCCCTTAGGTCCCTTTTTATATCTTTCCCCTCTCACCCTAAACCAATACCCTCTAGTTCTGGACTCCCCCACCCCAGGGAAAAGACTTTGTCGATCCAGCTTTCAATAGGATCACAGCTGATACGCCATTGCTCCCATTCATGTTTCTGCATTTTCCCCAGACTCCTCAACTCCCTCACTGATTAACAATCTCCCTCTCTCTCTGTCAACCTTCAATATACACAAGGACTCTGCCCCACACATACAGCTCTTTGGGGAAGGAGTTCGAAAGACTCACAATCCAAACACTCAGAATCACAGTGTGTGAGTGAGGAACAGTGTGTGGGCCCAGTGTGTGGGTGAGGAACAGTGTGTGGGCCCAGTGTGTGGGTGAGGAACAGTGTGTGGGCCCAGTGTGTGAGTGAGGAACAATGTGTGGGCCCAGTGTGTGGGTGAGGAACAGTGTTAGGGCCCAGTGTGTGAGTGAGGAACAGTGTATGGGCCCAGTGTGTGAGTGAGGAACAGTGTGTGGGCCCAATGTGTGAGTGAGGAACAGTAGGTGGGCCCAGTGTGTGAGTGAGGAACAGTGTGTGGGCCCAGGGTGTGGGTGAGGAACAGTGTGTGGGCCCAGTGTGTGAGTGAGGAACAGTGAGTGGGCCCAGTGTCTGGGTGAGGAAGTGTATGGGCCCAGTGTGAGTGAGGAACAGTGTGTGGGCACAGTGTGTGGGTGAGGAACAGTGTGTGGGGCCAGTGAGTGAGTGAGGAACAGTGTGTGGGCCCAGTGTGTGAATGAGGAACAGTGTGTGGACCCAGTGTGTGGGTGAGGAACAGTGTTAGGGCCCAGTGTGTGAGTGAGGAAGTGTGTGGGCCCAGTGTGTGAGTGAGGAACAGTGTGTGGGCCCAGTGTGTGAGGGGGAATAGTGTGAGTGAGGAACAGTGTGTGAGTGAGGAACAGTGTGTGGGCCCAGTGTGTGAGTGAGGAACAGTGTGTGGGCCCAATGTGTGGGTGAGGAACAGTGTGTGGGCCCAGTGTGTGAGTGAGGAACAGTATGTGGGCCCAGTGTGTGAGTGAGGAACAGTGTGTGGGCCCAGTGTGTGATTGAGGAACAGTGTGTGGGCCCAGTTTGTGAGTGAGGAATAGTGTGAGTGAGGAACATTGTGTGGGCCCAGTGTGTGAGTGAGGAACAGTGTGTGGGCCCAGTGTGTGAGTGACGAACAGTGTGTGGACCCAGTGTGTGAATGAGGAACAGTGTGTGGGCCCAGTGTGTGGGTGAGGAACAGTGTTAGGGCCCAGTGTGTGAGTGAGGAAGTGGGTGGGCCCAGTGTGTGAGTGAGGAACAGTGTGTGCGCCCAGTTTGTGGGTGAGGAAGTGTATTGGCCCAGTGTGTGAGTGAGGAACAGTGTGTGAGTGAGGAACTGTGTGTGAGCCCAGTGTGTGGGTGAGGAACTGTGTGTGGGCCTAGTGTGTGAGTGAGGAACAGTGTGTGGGCCCAGTGTGTGGGTGAGGAAGTGTATGGGCCCCAGTGTGTGAGTGAGGAACAGTGTATGGGCCCAGTGTGTGAGTGAGGAACAGTGTGTGGGCACAGTGTGTGAGTGAGGAACAGTGTGTGGGGCCAGTGTGTGAGTGAGGAACAGTGTGTGGCCCAGTGTGTGAATGAGGAACAGTGTGTGGGCCCAGTGTGTGGGTGAGGAACAGTGTTAGGGCCCAGTGTGTGAGTGAGAAAGTGTATGGTCCCAGTGTGTGAGTGAGGAACAGTGTGTGGGCCCAGTGTGTGAGTGAGGAACAGTGTGTGGGCCCAGGGTGTGGGTGAGAAACAGTGTGTGGGCCCAGTGTGTGAGTGAGGAATAGTGTGAGTGAGGAACATTGTGTGGGCCCAGTGTGTGAGTGAGGAATAGTGTGAGTGAGGAACAGTGTGTGGGCCCAGTGTGTGAGTGAGGAATAGTGTGGGGACCCAGTGTATGAGTGAGGAATAGTGTGGGTGCCCAGTGTGTGAGTGAAGAACACTGTGGGGACCCAGTGTATGAGTGAGGAACAGTGTGGGGGCCCAGTGTGTGAGTGAAGAACACTGTGGGGACCCAGTGAGTGAGTGAGGAACAGTGTGTGGGCCCAGTGTGTGGGTGAGGAACAGTGTGTGGGCCCAGTGTGTGAGTGAGGAACAGTGTGTGCGTCCAGTGTGTGATTACGGAACGGCCTGTGGGCCCAGGGGGTGGGTGAGGAACAGTGTGTGGGCCAAGGGTCTGGGTGAGGAACAGTGTTAGGGTCCAGTGTGTGAGTGAGGAACAGTGTGTGGGCCCACTGTGTGGGTGAGGAACAGTGTGTGGGGACAGTGTGTGGGTGAGGAACAGTGTGTGGGCCCAGAGTGTGAGTAAGGAACAGTGTGTGAGTGAGGAACAGTGTGTGGGGACAGTGTGTGGGTGAGGAACAGTGTGTGGGCCCAGTGTGTGAGTGAGGAACATTTTTCTGGGCCCAGACTGTGAGTGGGGAACAGTGGGTGAGGGAGGAACAGTGTGTGGGGACAGTGTGTGGGTGAGGAACAGTGTGTGAGTGAGCAACAGTGTATGTGCCCACTGTGTGGGTGAGGAACAGTGTGTGGGCCCACTGTGTGGGTGAGGAACAGTGTGTGGGCCCAGTATGTGAGTGAAGAACATTGTGTGGACCCAGTGTGTGAGTAAGGAACAGTGTGTGAGTGAGGAACAGTGTGTGGGGACAGTGTGTGGGTGAGGAACAGTGTGTGGGCCCAGTGTGTGGGTGAGGAACAGTGTGTGGGCCCAGTGTGTGAGTGAGGAACAGTATGTGGGCCCAGTGTGTGAGTGAGGAACAGTGTGTGGGCCCAGGGTGTGGGTGAGAAACAGTGGGTTGGCCCAGTGTGTGAGTGAGGAATAGTGTGAGTGAGGAACATTTTGTGGGCCCAGTGTGTGAGTGAGGAATAGTGTGAGTGAGGAACAGTGTGTGGGCCCAGTGTGTGAGTGAGGAATAGTGTGAGGGAAGAACAGTGTGGGGGCCCAGTGTGTGAGTGAAGAACACTGTGGGGACCCAGTGAGTGAGTGAGGAACAGTGTGTGGGCCCAGTTTGTGGGTGAGGAACAGTGTGTGGGCCCAGTGTGTGAGTGAGGAACAGTGTGTGCGTCCAGTGTGTGATTACGGAACGGCGTGTGGGCCCAGGGGGTGGGTGAGGAACAGTGTGTGGGCCAAGGGTCTGGGTGAGGAACAGTGTCAGGGTCCAGTGTGTGAGTGAGGAACAGTGTGTGGGCCCATTGTGTGGGTGAGGCACAGTGTGTGGGCCCAGTGTGTGAGTGAGGAACATTATGTGGGCCCAGTGTGTGAGTAAGGAACAGTGTGTGAGTGAGGAACAGTGTGTGGGGACAGTGTGTGGGTGAGGAACAGTGTGTGGGCCCAGTGTGTGAGTGAGGAACATTGTGTGGGCCCAGAGTGTGAGTGGGGAACTGTGGGTGAGGGAGGAACAGTGTATGTGCCCACTGTGTGGGTGAGGAACAGTGTGTGGGCCCACTGTGTGAGTGAGGAACAGTGTGTCGGCCCACTGTGTGGGTGAGGAACAGTGTGTGGGCCCAGTATGTGAGTGAGGAACATTGTGTGGGCCTAGTGTGTGAGTAAGGAACAGTGTGTGAGTGAGGAACAGTGTGTGGGGACAGTGTGTGGGGGAGGAACAGTGTGTGGGCCCAGTGTGTGAGTGAGGAACAGTGTGTGAGTGAGCAACAGTGTATGTGCCCACTGTGTGGGTGAGGAACAGTGTGTGGGGACAGTGTGTGAGTGAGGAACAGTGTGTGGGCCCACTGTGTGGGTGAGGAACAGTGTGTGGGCCCACTGTGTGGGTGAGGAACAGTGTGTGGGCCCAGTGTGTGAGTGAGGAACAGTGTGTGGGCCCACTGTGTGGGTGAGGAACAGTGTGTGGGCCCAGTGTGTGAGTGAGGAACATTGTGTGGGCCCAGTGTGTGAGTAAGGAACAGTGTGTGAGTGAGGAACAGTGTGTGGGGACAGTGTGTGGGTGAGGAACAGTGTGTGGGCCCAGTGTGTGAGTGAGGAACATTGTGTGGGCCCAGAGTGTGAGTGGGGAACAGTGGGTGAGGGAGGAACAGTGTGTGGGTGAGGAACAGTGTGCGGGCCCAGAGTGTGAGTGGGGAACAGTGGGTGAGGGAGGAACAGTGTGTGGGGACAGTGTGTGGGTGAGGAACAGTGTGTGGGCCCAGTGTGTGGGTGAGGAACAGTGTGTGGGCCCAGTGTGTGAGTGAGGAACAGTATGTGGGCCCAGTGTGTGAGTGAGGAACAGTGTGTGGGCCCAGGGTGTGGGTGAGAAACAGTGTGTGGGCCCAGTGTGTGAGTGAGGAATAGTGTGAGTGAGGAACATTTTGTGGGCCCAGTGTGTGAGTGAGGAATAGTGTGAGTGAGGAACAGTGTGTGGGCCCAGTGTGTGAGTGAGGAATAGTGTGAGGGAAGAACAGTGTGGGGGCCCAGTGTGTGAGTGAAGAACACTGTGGGGACCCAGTGAGTGAGTGAGGAACAGTGTGTGGGCCCAGTTTGTGGGTGAGGAACAGTGTGTGGGCCCAGTGTGTGAGTGAGGAACAGTGTGTGCGTCCAGTGTGTGATTACGGAACGGCGTGTGGGCCCAGGGGGTGGGTGAGGAACAGTGTGTGGGCCAAGGGTCTGGGTGAGGAACAGTGTCAGGGTCCAGTGTGTGAGTGAGGAACAGTGTGTGGGCCCACTGTGTGGGTGAGGCACAGTGTGTGGGCCCAGTGTGTGAGTGAGGAACATTATGTGGGCCCAGTGTGTGAGTAAGGAACAGTGTGTGAGTGAGGAACAGTGTGTGGGGACAGTGTGTGGGTGAGGAACAGTGTGTGGGCCCAGTGTGTGAGTGAGGAACATTGTGTGGGCCCAGAGTGTTAGTGGGGAACTGTGGGTGAGGGAGGAACAGTGTGTGGGGACAGTGTGTGGGTGAGGAACAGTGTGTGAGTGAGCAACAGTGTATGTGCCCACTGTGTGGGTGAGGAACAGTGTGTGGGCCCACTGTGTGGGTGAGGAACAGTGTGTGGGCCCAGTGTGTGAGTGAGGAACAGTGTGTCGGCCCACTGTGTGGGTGAGGAACAGTGTGTGGGCCCAGTATGTGAGTGAGGAACATTGTGTGGGCCCAGTGTGTGAGTAAGGAACAGTGTGTGAGTGAGGAACAGTGTGTGGGGACAGTGTGTGGGTGAGGAACAGTGTGTGGGCCCAATGTGTGAGTGAGGAACAGTGTGTGAGTGAGCAACAGTGTATGTGCCCACTGTGTGGGTGAGGAACAGTGTGTGGGCCCAGTGTGTGAGTGAGGAACAGTGTGTGGGCCCACTGTGTGGGTGAGGAACAGTGTGTGGGCCCACTGTGTGGGTGAGGAACAGTGTGTGGGCCCAGTGTGTGAGTGAGGAACAGTGTGTGGGGACAGTGTGTGGGTGAGGAACAGTGTGTGGGCCCAGTGTGTGAGTGAGGAACATTGTGTGGGCCCAGAGTGTGAGTGGGGAACAGTGGGTGAGGGAGGAACAGTGTGTGGGGACAGTGTGTGGGTGAGGAACAGTGTGTGGGCCCAGTGTGTGGGTGAGGAACAGTGTGTGGGCCCAGTGTGTGAGTGAGGAACAGTATGTGGGCCCAGTGTGTGAGTGAGGAACAGTGTGTGGGCCCAGGGTGTGGGTGAGAAACAGTGGGTTGGCCCAGTGTGTGAGTGAGGAATAGTGTGAGTGAGGAACATTTTGTGGGCCCAGTGTGTGAGTGAGGAATAGTGTGAGTGAGGAACAGTGTGTGGGCCCAGTGTGTGAGTGAGGAATAGTGTGAGGGAAGAACAGTGTGGGGGCCCAGTGTGTGAGTGAAGAACACTGTGGGGACCCAGTGAGTGAGTGAGGAACAGTGTGTGGGCCCAGTTTGTGGGTGAGGAACAGTGTGTGGGCCCAGTGTGTGAGTGAGGAACAGTGTGTGCGTCCAGTGTGTGATTACGGAACGGCGTGTGGGCCCAGGGGGTGGGTGAGGAACAGTGTGTGGGCCAAGGGTCTGGGTGAGGAACAGTGTCAGGGTCCAGTGTGTGAGTGAGGAACAGTGTGTGGGCCCACTGTGTGGGTGAGGCACAGTGTGTGGGCCCAGTGTGTGAGTGAGGAACATTATGTGGGCCCAGTGTGTGAGTAAGGAACAGTGTGTGAGTGAGGAACAGTGTGTGGGGACAGTGTGTGGGTGAGGAACAGTGTGTGGGCCCAGTGTGTGAGTGAGGAACATTGTGTGGGCCCAGAGTGTGAGTGGGGAACTGTGGGTGAGGGAGGAACAGTGTGTGGGGACAGTGTGTGGGTGAGGAACAGTGTGTGAGTGAGCAACAGTGTATGTGCCCACTGTGTGGGTGAGGAACAGTGTGTGGGCCCACTGTGTGGGTGAGGAACAGTGTGTGGGCCCAGTGTGTGAGTGAGGAACAGTGTGTCGGCCCACTGTGTGGGTGAGGAACAGTGTGTGGGCCCAGTATGTGAGTGAGGAACATTGTGTGGGCCCAGTGTGTGAGTAAGGAACAGTGTGTGAGTGAGGAACAGTGTGTGAGTAAGGGACAGTGTGTGGGTGAGGAACAGTGTGTGGGCCCAGTGTGTGAGTGAGGAACAGTGTGTGAGTGAGCAACAGTGTATGTGCCCACTGTGTGGGTGAGGAACAGTGTGTGGGCCCAGTGTGTGAGTGAGGAACAGTGTGTGGGCCCACTGTGTGGGTGAGGAACAGTGTGTGGGCCCACTGTGTGGGTGAGGAACAGTGTGTGGGCCCAGTGTGTGAGTGAGGAACAGTGTGTGGGCCCACTGTGTGGGTGAGGAACAGTGTGTGGGCCCAGTGTGTGAGTGAGGAACATTGTGTGGGCCCAGTGTGTGAGTAAGGAACAGTGTGTGAGTGAGGAACAGTGTGTGGGGACAGTGTGTGGGTGAGGAACAGTGTGTGGGCCCAGTGTGTGAGTGAGGAACATTGTGTGGGCCCAGAGTGTGAGTGGGGAACAGTGGGTGAGGGAGGAACAGTGTGTGGGGACAGTGTGTGGGTGAGGAACAGTGTGCGGGCCCAGAGTGTGAGTGGGGAACAGTGGGTGAGGGAGTAACAGTGTGTGGGGACAGTGTGTGGGTGAGGAACAGTGTGTGGGCCCAGTGTGTGTGAGGAACAGTGTGTGAGTGAGGAACATTGTATGTGCCCACTGTGTGGGTGAGGAACAGTGTGTGGGCCCACTGTGTGGGTGAGGAAAAGTGTGTGGGCCCAGTGTGTGAGTCAGGAACAGTGTGTGGGCCCAGTTTGTGAGTGAGGATCAGAGTATGGGCCCAGTGTGTGATTGAGGAACAGGGTGAGTGAGGAACAGTGTGTGAGTGAGGAACAGTGTGTGGGCCCAGTGTGTGAATGAAGAACAGTGTGTGAGTGAGGAACAGTGTGTAGGCCCAGTGTGTGAGTGAGGAACAGTGTGTGGGCCCACTGTGTGAGTGAGGAACAGTGTGTGGGCCCAGTGTGTGAATGAAGAACAGTGTGTGAGTGAGGAACAGTGTGTGGGCCCAGTGAGTGAGGAACAGTGTGTGGACCCAGTGTGTGAGTGAGGAACAGTGTGTGGGCCCAGTGTGTGATTGAGGAACGGTGCATGGGCCCAGTGTGTGAGTGAGGAACAGTTTGTGCGCCCAGTGTGTGGTTCAGGAACACTGAGTGAGTGAGGAACAGTGTGTGGGCCCAGTGTGTGGGTGAGGAACAGTGTGAGAGAGGAACAGTGTGTGGGCCCAGTATGTGAATGAAGAACAGTGTGTGAGTGAGGAACAGTGTGTGGGCCCAGTGTGTGATTGAGGAACGGCATGTGGGCCCAGTGTCTGGGTGAGGAACAGTGTGTGGGCCCAGTGTGTGGGTGAGGAACAGTGTGAGAGAGGAACAGAGTGTGGGCCCAGTGCGTGGGTGAGAAACAGTGTGTTGGCCCAGTGTGTGAGTGAGGAATAGTGTGTGGGCCCAGAGTGTGAGTGGGGAACAGTGGGTGAGGGAGGAACAGTGTGTGGGGACAGTGTGTGGGTGAGGAACAGTGTGTGGGCCCAGAGTGTGAGTGGGGAACAGTGGGTGAGGGAGGAACAGTGTGTGGGGACAGTGTGTGGGTGAGGAACAGTGTGTGGGCCCAGTATGTGTGAGGAACAGTGTGTGAGTGAGGAACAGTGTATGTGCCCACTGTGTGGTTGAGGAACAGTGTGTGGGCCCACTGTGTGGGTGAGGAAAAGTGTGTGGGCCCAGTGTGTGAGTCAGGAACAGTGTGTGGGCCCAGTTTGTGAGTGAGGATCAGAGTATGGGCCCAGTGTGTGATTGAGGAACAGTGTGAGTGAGGAACAGTGTGTGAGTGAGGAATAGTGTGTGGGCCCAGTATGTGAATGAAGAACAGTGTGTGAGTGAGGAACAGTGTGTAGGCCCAGTGTGTGAGTGAGGAACAGTGTGTGGGCCCAGTGTGTGAATGAAGAACAGTGTGTGAGTGAGGAACAGTGTGTGGGCCCAGTGAGTGAGTGAGGAACAGTGTGTGGGCCCAGTGTGTGAGTGAGGAACAGTGTGTGGGCCCAGTTTGTGATTGAGGAATGGTGCGTGGGCCCAGTGTGTGAGTGAGGAACAGTTTGTGCGCCCAGTGTGTGGTTCAGGAACACTGAGTGAGTGAGGAACAGTGTGTGGGCCCAGTGTGTGGGTGAGGAACAGTGTGTGGGCCCAGTATGTGAATGAAGAACAGTGTGTGAGTGAGGAACAGTGTGTGGGCCCAGTGTGTGATTGAGGAACGGCATGTGGGCCCAGTGTGTGGGTGAGAAACAGTGTGTTGGCCCAGTGTGTGAGTGAGGAATAGTGTGTGGGCCCAGTGTGTGAGTGAGGAACAGTTTGTGTGCCCAGTGTGTCAGTGAGGAACGGTGTGAGTGAAGAACAGTGAATGCGCCCAGTGTGTGAGTGAGGAACAGTTTGTGGGCCCACTGTGTGAGTGAGAAACAGTGTGTGGATCCAGTGTGTGAGGGAGGAACAGTGTGTGGGTCCAGTTT
The DNA here is from genome assembly GCF_037043375.1 of Chiloscyllium plagiosum. NCBI lineage: Eukaryota > Metazoa > Chordata > Chondrichthyes > Orectolobiformes > Hemiscylliidae > Chiloscyllium > Chiloscyllium plagiosum. Next base: position 11,527,746 of record NW_028270176.1, read on the forward strand.
GTGAGGGAGGAACAGTGTGTGGGCCCAGTGCATGAGTGAGGAACAGTGTGTGGACCCAGTGCGTGAGTGAGGAACAGTGTGTGGGCCTAGTGTGTGAGTGAGGAACAGTGTGTGTGTGGGCCCAGTGTGTGACTGAGGAACAGTGTGTGAGCCCAGTGTGTAGGTGAGGAACAGTGTGTGCGCCCAATGTGCGAGTGAGGAACTGTGTGTGGGCTCAGTGTGTGATTGAGGAACAGTGTGTGCACCCAGTGTGTGAGTGAGGAACAGTGTGTGGGCCCAGTGTGTGGGTGAGGAACAGTGTGTGGGCCCAGTGTGTGGTTGAGGAACAGTGTGTGAGTGAGGAACAGTGTGTGGGCCCAGTGTGTGAGTGAGGAACAGTGTGTGGGCCCAGTGTGTGAATGAGGAACAGTGTGTGAGTGAGGAACAGTGTGTGGGCCCAGTGTGTGAATGAGGAACAGTGTGTGAGTGAGGAACAGTGTGTGGGCCCAGTGTGTGGTTGAGGAACAGTGTGTGGGCCCAGTGTGTGATTGAGGAACAGTGTGTGAGTGAGGAACAGTGTATGGGCCCAGTGTGTGGTTGAGGAACAGTGTGTGGGCGCAGTATGTGAGTGAGGAACAGTGTGTGGGCCCAGTGTGAGAGTGAGGAACAGTGTGTGGGCCCAGTGTGTGAATGAGGAACAGTGTGTGAGTGAGGAACAGTGTGTGCTCCCAGTGTGTGGTTGATGAACGGTGTGTGGGCCCAGTGTGTGGGTGAGGAACAGTGTGTGAGTGAGGAACTGTGTGTGCGCCCAGTGTGTGGTTGAGGAACAGTGTGTGGGCCCAGTGTGTGAGTGAGGAACAGTGCGTGGGCCGAGTGTGAGAGTGAGGAACAATGTGTGGGCCCAATGTGTGAGTGAAGAACAGTGTGTGGGCCCAGTGTGTGAATGTAGAACAGTATGTGAGTGAGGAACAGTGTGCAGGCCCAGTGTGTGAATGAGAAACAGTGTGTGGGCCCAGGGTGTGATTGAGGAACGGTGTGTGGGCCCAGTGTGTGAGTGAGGAACAGTGTGTGGGCCCAGTGTGTGAGTGAGGAATGGCGTGTGGGCCCAGTGTGTCAATGAGGAACAGTGTGTGGGCCCAGAGTGTGGGTGAGGAACAGTGTGTGGGCCCAGTGTGTGGGTGAGGAACAGTGTGTGGTCCCAGTGTGTGATTGAGTAACAGTGTGTGGGCCCAGTGTGTGGGTGAGGAACAGTGTGTGGGCCCAGTGTGTGAGTGAGGAACAGTGTGTGAGCCCAGTGTGTGGGTGAGGAACAGTGTGTGGTCCCAGTGTGTGATTGAGGAACAGTGTGTGGGCCCAGGGTGTGGGTGAGGAACAGTGTGTGGGCCCAGTGTGTGATTGAGGAACAGTGTGTGGGCCCAGTGCATGAGTGAGGAACAGTGTGTGGACCCAGTGCGTGAGTGAGGAACAGTGTGTGGGCCCAGTGTGTGAATGTGGAGCAGTGTGTGGGCCCAGTGTGTGAGGGGGAATAGTGTGATTGAGGAACAGTGTGTGGGCCCAGTGTGTGAGTGAGGAACAGTGTGTGGGCCCAGTGTGTGAGTGAGGAACAGTTGAGTGAGGAACAGTGTGTGGGCCCAGTGTGTGAGTGAGGAACAGTGTGTGGGCCCAGTGTGTGAGTGAGGAACAGTGTGAGTGAGGAACAGTGTGTGGGCCCAGTGTGTGATTGAGGAACAGTGTGTGGGCCCAGAGTGTGGGTGAGGAACAATGTGCAGGTCTAGTATGTCAGTGAGGAACAGAGTGTGGGCCCAGTGTGTGAGTGAGTAACAGTGTGATTGAGGAACAGTGTGAGTGAGCAACAGTGTGAGTGAGGAACAGTGTGTGGGCCCAGAGTGTGCGTGAGGAACAGTGTGTGGGTAAACAGTGTCTGGGCCCAGTGTGTGATTGAGGAACAGTGTTTGGGCCCAGTGTTTGAGTGAGAAACAGTGTGTGGGCCCAATCTGTGAGTGAGGAACAGTGTGTGGGCCCAGTGTGTGAGTGATCAATAGTGTGAGTGAGGAACAGTGTCTGGGTGAGGAACAGTGTATGGGCCCAGTGTGTGAGTGAGGAATAGTGTGTGGGACCAGTGTGTGAGTGAGGAACAGTGTGTGGGCCCAGTGTGTGAGTGAGGAATAGTGTGAGTGAGGAACAGTGTGTGGGCCCAGTGTGTGAGTGGGCAATAGTGTGAGTGAGGAACAATGTGTGGGCCCAGTGTGTGAGTGAGGAACAGTGTGTGCGCCCAGTGTGTGAGAGAGGAATAGTGTGAGTGAGGAACAGTGTGTGGGCCCAGTCTGTGAGTGAGGAACAGTGTCTGGGTGAGGAACAGTGTATGGGCCCAGTGTGTGAGTGGGCAATAGTGTGAGTGAGGAACAGTGTGTGGGCCCAGTGTGTAAGTGAGGAACATTGTGTGGGCCCAGTGTGTGAGTGGGGAATAGTGTGAGTGAGGAACAGTGTGTGGGCCCAGTGTGTCAGTGAGGAACAGTGTGTGGGCCCAGTCTGTGAGTGAGGAACAGTGTCTGGGTGAGGAACAGTGTGTGGGCCCAGTGTGTGAGTGAGGAATAGTGTGAGTGAGGAACATTGTGTGGGCCCAGTGTGTGAGAGAGGAATAGTGTGAGTGAGGAACAGTGTGTGGGCCCAGTGTGTGGGTGAGGAACAGTGTGTGGGCCCAGTGTGTGGTTGAGGAACAGTGTGTGAGTGAGGAACAGTGTGTGGGCCCAGTGTGTGAATGAGGAACAGTGTGTGAGTGAGGAACAGTGTGTGAGTGAGGAACAGTGTGTGGGCCCAGTGTGTGAATGAGGAACAGTGTGTGAGTGAGGAACAGTGTGTGGGCCCAGTGTGTGGTTGAGGAACAGTGTGTGGGCCCAGTGTGTGATTGAGGAACAGTGTGTGAGTGAGGAACAGTGTATGGGCCCAGTGTGTGGTTGAGGAACAGTGTGTGGGCGCAGTATGTGATTGAGGAACAGTGTGTGGGCCCAGTGTGAGAGTGAGGAACAGTGTGTGGGCCCAGTGTGTGAATGAGGAACAGTGTGTGAGTGAGGAACAGTGTGTGCTCCCAGTGTGTGGTTGATGAACGGTGTGTGGGCCCAGTGTGTGGGTGAGGAACAGTGTGTGAGTGAGGAACTGTGTGTGCGCCCAGTGTGTGGTTGAGGAACAGTGTGTGGGCCCAGTGTGTGAGTGAGGAACAGTGCGTGGGCCGAGTGTGAGAGTGAGGAACAATGTGTGGGCCCAATGTGTGAGTGAAGAACAGTGTGTGGGCCCAGTGTGTGAATGTAGAACAGTATGTGAGTGAGGAACAGTGTGCAGGCCCAGTGTGTGAATGAGAAACAGTGTGTGGGCCCAGGGTGTGATTGAGGAACGGTGTGTGGGCCCAGTGTGTGAGTGAGGAACAGTGTGTGGGCCCAGTGTGTGAGTGAGGAATGGCGTGTGGGCCCAGTGTGTCAATGAGGAACAGTGTGTGGGCCCAGAGTGTGGGTGAGGAACAGTGTGTGGGCCCAGTGTGTGGGTGAGGAACAGTGTGTGGTCCCAGTGTGTGATTGAGTAACAGTGTGTGGGCCCAGTGTGTGGGTGAGGAACAGTGTGTGGGCCCAGTGTGTGAGTGAGGAACAGTGTGTGAGCCCAGTGTGTGGGTGAGGAACAGTGTGTGGTCCCAGTGTGTGATTGAGGAACAGTGTGTGGGCCCAGGGTGTGGGTGAGGAACAGTGTGTGGGCCCAGTGTGTGATTGAGGAACAGTGTGTGGGCCCAGTGCATGAGTGAGGAACAGTGTGTGGACCCAGTGCGTGAGTGAGGAACAGTGTGTGGGCCCAGTGTGTGAATGTGGAGCAGTGTGTGGGCCCAGTGTGTGAGGGGGAATAGTGTGATTGAGGAACAGTGTGTGGGCCCAGTGTGTGAGTGAGGAACAGTGTGTGGGCCCAGTGTGTGAGTGAGGAACAGTTGAGTGAGGAACAGTGTGTGGGCCCAGTGTGTGAGTGAGGAACAGTGTGTGGGCCCAGTGTGTGAGTGAGGAACAGTGTGAGTGAGGAACAGTGTGTGGGCCCAGTGTGTGATTGAGGAACAGTGTGTGGGCCCAGAGTGTGGGTGAGGAACAATGTGCAGGTCTAGTATGTCAGTGAGGAACAGAGTGTGGGCCCAGTGTGTGAGTGAGTAACAGTGTGATTGAGGAACAGTGTGAGTGAGCAACAGTGTGAGTGAGGAACAGTGTGTGGGCCCAGAGTGTGCGTGAGGAACAGTGTGTGGGTAAACAGTGTCTGGGCCCAGTGTGTGATTGAGGAACAGTGTTTGGGCCCAGTGTTTGAGTGAGAAACAGTGTGTGGGCCCAATCTGTGAGTGAGGAACAGTGTGTGGGCCCAGTGTGTGAGTGATCAATAGTGTGAGTGAGGAACAGTGTCTGGGTGAGGAACAGTGTATGGGCCCAGTGTGTGAGTGAGGAATAGTGTGTGGGACCAGTGTGTGAGTGAGGAACAGTGTGTGGGCCCAGTGTGTGAGTGAGGAATAGTGTGAGTGAGGAACAGTGTGTGGGCCCAGTGTGTGAGTGGGCAATAGTGTGAGTGAGGAACAATGTGTGGGCCCAGTGTGTGAGTGAGGAACAGTGTGTGCGCCCAGTGTGTGAGAGAGGAATAGTGTGAGTGAGGAACAGTGTGTGGGCCCAGTCTGTGAGTGAGGAACAGTGTCTGGGTGAGGAACAGTGTATGGGCCCAGTGTGTGAGTGGGCAATAGTGTGAGTGAGGAACAGTGTGTGGGCCCAGTGTGTAAGTGAGGAACATTGTGTGGGCCCAGTGTGTGAGTGGGGAATAGTGTGAGTGAGGAACAGTGTGTGGGCCCAGTGTGTCAGTGAGGAACAGTGTGTGGGCCCAGTCTGTGAGTGAGGAACAGTGTCTGGGTGAGGAACAGTGTGTGGGCCCAGTGTGTGAGTGAGGAATAGTGTGAGTGAGGAACATTGTGTGGGCCCAGTGTGTGAGAGAGGAATAGTGTGAGTGAGGAACAGTGTGTGGGCCCAGTGTGTGGGTGAGGAACAGTGTGTGGGCCCAGTGTGTGGTTGAGGAACAGTGTGTGAGTGAGGAACAGTGTGTGGGCCCAGTGTGTGAATGAGGAACAGTGTGTGAGTGAGGAACAGTGTGTGGGCCCAGTGTGTGAATGAGGAACAGTGTGTGAGTGAGGAACAGTGTGTGGGCCCAGTGTGTGGTTGAGGAACAGTGTGTGGGCCCAGTGTGTGATTGAGGAACAGTGTGTGAGTGAGGAACAGTGTATGGGCCCAGTGTGTGGTTGAGGAACAGTGTGTGGGCGCAGTATGTGATTGAGGAACAGTGTGTGGGCCCAGTGTGAGAGTGAGGAACAGTGTGTGGGCCCAGTGTGTGAATGAGGAACAGTGTGTGAGTGAGGAACTGTGTGTGCGCCCAGTGTGTGGTTGATGAACAGTGTGTGGGCCCAGTGTGTGAGTGAGGAACAGTGCGTGGGCCCAGTGTGAGAGTGAGGAACAGTGTGTGGGCCCAATGTGTGAGTGAAGAACAGTGTGTGGGCCCAGTGTGTGAATGTAGAACAGTATGTGAGTGAGGAACAGTGTGCAGGCCCAGTGTGTGAATGAGAAACAGTGTGTGGGCCCAGGGTGTGATTGAGGAACGGTGTGTGGGCCCAGTGTGTGAGTGAGGAACAGTGTGTGGGCCCAATGTGTGAGTGAGGAACAGTGTGTGGGCCCAGTGTGTGAGTGAGGAATGGCGTGTGGGCCCAGTGTGAGAGTGAGGAACAGTGTGTGGGCCCAATGTGTGAGTGAAGAACAGTGTGTGGGCCCAGTGTGTGAATGTAGAACAGTATGTGAGTGAGGAACAGTGTGCAGGCCCAGTGTGTGAATGAGAAACAGTGTGTGGGCCCAGGGTGTGATTGAGGAACGGTGTGTGGGCCCAGTGTGTGAGTGAGGAACAGTGTGTGGGCCCAATGTGTGAGTGAGGAACAGTGTGTGGGCCCAGTGTGTGAGTGAGGAATGGCGTGTGGGCCCAGTGTGTCAATGAGGAACAGTGTGTGGGCCCAGAGTGTGGGTGAGGAACAGTGTGTGGGCCCAGTGTGTGGGTGAGGAACAGTGTGTGGTCCCAGTGTGTGATTGAGTAACAGTGTGTGGGCCCAGTGTGTGGGTGATGAACAGTGTGTGGGCCCAGTGTGTGAGTGAGGAACAGTGTGTGAGTGAGGAACAGTGTGTGGTCCCAGTGTGTGATTGAGGAACAGTGTGTGGGCCCAGGGTGTGGGTGAGGAACAGTGTGTGGGCCCAGTGTGTGATTGAGGAACAGTGTGTGGGCCCAGTGCATGAGTGAGGAACAGTGTGTGGACCCACTGCGTGAGTGAGGAACAGTGTGTGGGCCTAGTGTGTGAGTGAGGAACAGTGTGTGTGTGGGCCCAGTGTGTGGGCCCAGTGTGTGAATGAGGAACAGTGTGTGGGCCCAGTGTGTGAGTGAGGAACAGTGTGTGGGCCCAGTGTGTGAGTGAGGAACAGTGTGTGGGCCCAGTGTGTGAGTGAGGAACAGTTGAGTGAGGAACAGTGTGTGGGCCCAGTGTGTGAGTGAGGAACAGTGTGTGGGCCCAGTGTGTGAGTGAGGAACAGTGTGAGTGAGGAACAGTGTGTGGGCCCAGTGTGTGATTGAGGAACAGTGTGTGGGCCCAGAGTGTGGGTGAGGAACAGTGTGCAGGTCTAGTGTGTCAGTGAGGAACTGAGTGTGGGCCCAGTGTGTGAGTGAGTAACAGTGTGATTGAGGAACAGTGTGAGTGAGCAACAGTGTGAGTGAGGAACACTGTGTGGGCCCAGAGTGTGCGTGAGGAACAGTGTGTGGGTAAACAGTGTCTGGGCCCAGTGTGTGATTGAGGAACAGTGTTTGGGCCCAGTGTTTGAGTGAGAAACAGTGTGTGGGACCAATCTGTGAGTGAGGAACAGTGTGTGGGCCCAGTGTGTGAGTGATCAATAGTGTGAGTGAGGAACAGTGTCTGGGTGAGGAACAGTGTATGGGCCCAGTGTGTGAGTGAGGAATAGTGTGTGGGACCAGTGTGTGAGTGAGGAACAGTGTGTGGGCCCAGTGTGTGAGTGAGGAATAGTGTGAGTGAGGAACAGTGTGTGGGCCCAGTGTGTGAGTGGGCAATAGTGTGAGTGAGGAACAGTGTGTGGGCCCAGTGTGTGAGTGAGGAACAGTGTGTGCGCCCAGTGTGTGAGAGAGGAATAGTGTGAGTGAGGAACAGTGTGTGGGCCCAGTCTGTGAGTGAGGAGCAGTGTCTGGGTGAGGAACAGTGTATGGGCCCGGTGTGTGAGTGGGCAATAGTGTGAGTGAGGAACAGTGTGTGGGCCCAGTGTGTGAGTTAGGAACAGTGTGTGGGCCCAGTGTGTGAGTGAGGAACATTGTGTGGGCCCAGTGTGTGAGAGAGGAATAGTGTGAGTAAGGAACAGTGTGTGGGCCCAGTGTTTGATTGAGGAACAGCGTTTGGGCCCACTGTGTGAGTGACGAACAGTGTATGGGCCCAGTGTGTGATTGAGGAACAGTGTGTGGGACCAGTGTGTGAGTGAGAAACAGTGTGTGGGACCAGTGTGTGAGAGAGGAATAGTGTGAGTGAGGAACAGTGTATGGGCCCAGTGTGTGAGTGAGGAATAATGTGGGGGCCCAGTGTGTGAGAAAGGAACAGTGTGTGGGCCCAGTGTGTGAGTGGGCAATAGTGTGAGTGAGGAACAGTGTGTGGGCCCAGTGTGTGAGTGATCAATAGTGTGAGTGAGGAACAGTGTCTGGGTGAGGAACAGTGTATGGGCCCAGTGTGTGAGTGAGGAATAGTGTGTGGGACCAGTGTGTGAGTGAGGAACAGTGTGTGGGCCCAGTGTGTGAGTGAGGAATAGTGTGAGTGAGGAACAGTGTGTGGGCCCAATGTGTGAGTGGGCAATAGTGTGAGTGAGGAACAGTGTGTGGGCCCAGTGTGTGAGTGAGGAACAGTGTGTGCGCCCAGTGTGTGAGAGAGGAATAGTGTGAGTGAGGAACAGTGTGTGGGCCCAGTCTGTGAGTGAGGAACAGTGTCTGGGTGAGGAACAGTGTATGGGCCCAGTGTGTGAGTGGGCAATAGTGTGAGTGAGGAACAGTGTGTGGGCCCAGTGTGTAAGTTAGGAAAAGTGTGTGGGCCCAGTGTGTGAGTGAGGAACATTGTGTGGGCCCAGTGTGTGAGAGAGGAATAGTGTGAGTGAGGAACAGTGTGTGGGCCCAGTGTGTGAATGAGGAACAGTGTGTGGGCCCAGTCTGTGAGTGAGGAACAGTGTCTGGGTGAGGAACAGTGTGTGGGCCCAGTGTGTGAGTGAGGAATAGTGTGAGTGAGGAACAGTGTGTGGGCCCAGTGTGTGAGTGAGGAACAGTGTGTGGGCCCAGTGTGTGAGTGAGGAACAGTGTGAGTGAGGAACAGTGTGTGGGCCCAGTGTGTGAGTGAGGAACAGTGTGTAGGCCCAGTGTGTGAGTGAGGAACAGTGTGAGGGCCCAGTGTGTGAGTGAGGAACAGTGTGAGTGAGGAACAGTGTGTGATTGAGGAACAGTGTGTGTGCCCAGAGTGTGCGTGAGGAACAGTGTGCAGGCCTAGTGTGTCAGTGAGGAGCAGTGTGTGGGCCCAGTGTGTGAGTGAGTAACAGTGTGATTGAGGAACAGTGTGAGTGAGCAACAGTGTGAGTGAGGAACAGTGTGTGGGCCCAGAGTGTGTGAGAGGAACAGTGTGTGGGCGCAGTGTGTGAGTCAGGAACAGTGTGTGGGCACAGTGTGTGAGTGAGGAACAGTGTGTGGACCCAGTGTGTGAGTGAGGAACAGTGTGTGGGCCCAGTGTGTGGGTGAGGAACAGTGTGTGGTCCCAGTGTGTGATTGAGGAACAGTGTGTGGGCCCAGGGTGTGGGTGAGGAACAGTGTGTGGGCCCAGTGTGTGATTGAGGAACAGTGTGTGGGCCCAGTGCATGAGAGAGGAACAGTGTGTGGACCCAGTGCGTGAGTGAGGAACAGTGTGTGGGCCTATTGTGTGAGTGAGGAACAGTGTGTGTGTGGGCCCAGTGTGTGAGTGAGGAACAGTGTGTTGGCCCAGTGTGTGAGTGAGGAACAGTTGAGTGAGGAACAGTGTGTGGGCCCAGTGTGTGAGTGTGGAGCAGTGTGTGGGCCCAGTGTGTGAGGGGGAATAGTGTGATTGAGGAACAGTGTGTGGGCCCAGTGTGTGAGTGAGGAACAGTGTGTGGGCCCAGTGTGTGAGTGAGGAACAGTTGTGTGAGGAACAGTGTGTGGGCCCAGTGTGTGAGTGAGGAACAGTGTGTGGGCCCAGTGTGTGAGTGAGGAACAGTGTGAGTGAGGAACAGTGTGTGGGCCCAGTGTGTGGGTGAGGAACAGTGTGCAGGTCTAGTGTGTCAGTGAGGAGCAGTGTGTGGGCCCAGTGTGTGATTGAGGAACAGTGTGTGGGCCCAGAGTGTGGGTGAGGAACAGTGTGCAGGTCTAGTGTGTCAGTGAGGAACAGAGTGTGGGCCCAGTGTGTGAGTGAGTAACAGTGTGAGTGAGGAACAGTGTGTGGGCCCAGTGTGTGAGTGAGGAACAGTGTCTGGGTGAGGAACAGTGTATGGGCCCAGTGTGTGTGTGGGCAATAGTGTGAGTGAGGAACAGTGTGTGGGCCCAGTGTGTAAGTTAGGAACAGTGTGTGGGCCCAGTGTGTGAGTGAGGAACATTGTGTGGGCCCAGTGTGTGAGAGAGGAATAGTGTGAGTGAGGAACAGTGTGTGGGCCCAGTGTGTGAGTGAGGAATAGTGTGAGTGAGGAACATTGTGTGGGCCCAGTGTGTGAGTGAGGAACAGTGTGTGGGCCCAGTGTGTGAGTGAGGAACAGTGTGAGTGAGGAACAGTGTGTGGGCCCAGTGTGTGAGTGAGGAACAGTGTGTGGGCCCAGTGTGTGTGTGAGGAACAGTGTGAGGGCCCAGTGTGTGAGTGAGGAACAGTGTGAGTGAGGAACAGTGTGTGATTGAGGAACAGTGTGTGTGCCCAGAGTGTGCGTGAGGAACAGTGTGCAGGCCTAGTGTGTCAGTGAGGAGCAGTGTGTGGGCCCAGTGTGTGAGTGAGTAACAGTGTGATTGAGAAACAGTGTGAGTGAGCAACAGTGTGAGTGAGGAACAGTGTGTGGGCCCAGAGTGTGCGTGAGGAACAGTGTGTGGGCGCAATGTGTGTGTGAGGAACAGTGTGTGGGCGCAGTGTGTGAGTCAGGAACAGTGTGTGGGCACAGTGTGTGAGTGAGGAACAGTGTGTGGACCCAGTGTGTGAGTGAGGAACAGTGTGTGGGCCCAGTGTGTGGGTGAGGAACAGTGTGTGGTCCCAGTGTGTGATTGAGGAACAGTGTGTGGGCCCAGGGTGTGGGTGAGGAACAGTGTGTGGGCCCAGTGTGTGATTGAGGAACAGTGTGTGGGCCCAGTGCATGAGAGAGGAACAGTGTGTGGACCCAGTGCGTGAGTGAGGAACAGTGTGTGGGCCTAGTGTGTGAGTGAGGAACAGTGTGTGTGTGGGCCCAGTGTGTGAGTGAGGAACAGTGTGTTGGCCCAGTGTGTGAGTGAGGAACAGTTGAGTGAGGAACAGTGTGTGGGCCCAGTGTGTGAGTGTGGAGCAGTGTGTGGGCCCAGTGTGTGAGGGGGAATAGTGTGATTGAGGAACAGTGTGTGGGCCCAGTGTGTGAGTGAGGAACAGTGTGTGGGCCCAGTGTGTGAGTGAGGAACAGTTGAGTGAGGAACAGTGTGTGGGCCCAGTGTGTGAGTGAGGAACAGTGTGTGGGCTCTGTGTGTGAGTGAGGAACAGTGTGAGTGAGGAACAGTGTGTGGGCCCAGTGTGTGATTGAGGAACAGTGTGTGGGCCCAGAGTGTGGGTGAGGAACAGTGTGCAGGTCTAGTGTGTCAGTGAGGAGCAGTGTGTGGGCCCAGTGTGTGATTGAGGAACAGTGTGTGGGCCCAGAGTGTGGGTGAGGAACAGTGTGCAGGTCTAGTGTGTCAGTGAGGAACAGAGTGTGGGCCCAGTGTGTGAGTGAGTAACAGTGTGATTGAGGAACAGTGTGAGTGAGCAACAGTGTGAGTGAGGAACAGTGTGTGGGCCCAGAGTGTGCGTGAGGAACAGTGTGTGGGTAAACAGTGTCTGGGCCCAGTGTGTGATTGAGGAACAGTGTTTGGGCCCAGTGTTTGAGTGAGAAACAGTGTGTGGGCCCAATCTGTGAGTGAGGAACAGTGTGTGGGCCCAGTGTGTGAGTGATCAATAGTGTGAGTGAGGAACAGTGTCTGGGTGAGGAACAGTGTATGGGCCCAGTGTGAGTGAGGAATAATGTGTGGGACCAGTGTGTGAGTGAGGAATAGTGTGTGGGCCCAGTGTGTGAGTGAGGAATAGTATGTGGGACCAGTGTGTGAGTGAGGAACAGTGTGTGGGCCCAGTGTGTGAGTGAGGAATAGTGTGAGTGAGTAACATTGTGTGGGCCCAGTGTGTGAGTGGGCAATAGTGTGAGTGAGGAACAGTGTGTGGGCCCAGTGTGTGAGTGAGGAACAGTGTGTGCGCCCAGTGTGTGAGTGGGCAATAGTGTGAGTGAGGAACAGTGTGTGGGCCCAGTCTGTGAGTGAGGAACAGTGTCTGGGTGAGGAACAGTGTATGGGCCCAGTGTGTGAGTGGGCAATAGTGTTAGTGAGGAACTGTGTGTGGGCCCAGTGTGTGAGTTAGGAACAGTGTGTGGGCCCAGTGTGTGAGTGAGGAACATTGTGTGGGCCCAGTGTGTGAGAGAGGAATAGTGTGAGTGAGGAACAGTGTGTGGGCCCAGAGTGTGAGTGAGGAACAGTGTGTGGGCCCAGTCTGTGAGTGAGGAACAGTGTCTGGGTGAGGAACAGTGTGTGGGCCCAGTGTGTGAGTGAGGAACAGTTGTGGGCCCAGTGTGTGAGTGAGGAATGGTGTGAGTGAGGAACAGTGTGTGGGCCCAGTGTGTGAGTGAGGAACAGTGTGTGGGCCCAGTCTGTGAGTGAGGAACAGTGTCTGGGTGAGGAACAGTGTGTGGGCCCAGTGTGTGAGTGAGGAACAGTGTGAGTGAGGAACAGTGTGTGGGCCCAGTGTGTGAGTGAGGAACAGTGTGTGGGCCCAGTGTGTGAGTGAGGAACAGTGTGAGGGCCCAGTGTGTGAGTGAGGAACAGTGTGAGTGAGGAACAGTGTGTGGGCCCAGTGTGTGAGTGAGGAACAGTGTGTGGGCCCAGTGTGTGAGTGAGGAACAGTGTGTGGGCCCAGTGTGTGATTGAGGAACAGTGTGTGGGCCCAGAGTGTGGATGAGGAACAGTGTGCAGGCCTAGTGTGTCAGTGAGGAGCAGTGTGTGGGCCCAGTGTGTGAGTGAGTAACAGTGTGATTAAGGAACAGTGTGAGTGAGCAACAGTGTGAGTGAGGAACAGTGTGTGGGCCCAGAGTGTGCGTGAGGAACAGTATGTGGGTAAACTGTGTGTGGGCCCAATCTGCGAGTGAGGAACAGTGTGTGGGCCCAGTGTGAGAGTGATCAATAGTGTGAGTGAGGAACAATGTCTGGGTGAGGAACAGTGTATGGGCCCAGTGTGTGAGTGAGGAATAATGTGTGGGACCAGGGTGTGAGTGAGGAATAGTGTGTGGGGCCAGTGTGTGAGTGAGCAATAGTGTGACTGAGGTCATAGTGTGGGCCCAGTGTGTGAGTGGGCAATAGTGTGAGTGAGGAACAGTGTGTGGGCCCAGTGTGTGTGAGTGAGGAACAGTGTGTGGGCCCAGTGTGTGAGTGAAGAACAGTGTGTGGGCCCAATATGTGAGTGAGGAACAGTGTGTGGGACCAGTGTGTGAGAGAGGAATAGTGTGAGTGAGGAACAGTGTGTGGGCCCAGTCTGTGAGTGAGGAACAGTGTCTGGGTGAGGAACAGTGTATGGGCCCAGTGTGTGAGTGAGGAATAGAGTGAGGGCCCAGTGTGTGAGTGAGGAACAATTGTGGGCCCAGTGTGTGAGTGCGGAATAGTGTGAGTGAGGAACATTGTGTGGGCCCAGTGTGTGAGTGAGGAACAGTGTGTGGGCCCAGTGTGTGAGTGAGGAATAGTGTGAGTGAGGAACAGTGTGTGGGCACAGAGCGTGGGTGAGGAACAGTGTGTGGGCCCAGTGTGTGAGTGAGGAACAGTGTGTGGGCCCAGTGTGTGAGTGAGGAACAGTGTGTGGGCCCAGTGTGTAAGTGAGGAATAGTGTGAGTGAGGAACAGTGTGTGGGCACAGAGCGTGGGTGAGGAACAGTGTGTGGGCCCAGTGTGTGAGTGAGGAACAGTGTGTGGGCCCAGTGTTTGATTGAGGAACATTGTGTGGGCCCAGTGTTTGATTGAGGAACAGTGTGTGGGCCCAATGTGTGAGTGAGGAACAGTGTGTGGGCCCGGTGTGTGAATGAGGAACAGTGTGTGGGACCAGTGTGTGAGAGAGGAATAGGTGAGTGAGGAACAGTGTGTGGGCCCAGTGTGTGAGTGAGGAACAGTGTGTGGGCCCAGTGTGTGAGTGAGGAATAGTGTGAGTGAGGAACAGTGTGTGGGCCCTGTGTGTGAGTGAGGAACAGTGTGTGTGGGCCCAGTGTGTGAGTGGGGAATAGTGTGAGTGAGGAACAGTGTGTGGGCCCAGTGTGTGAGTGAGGAACAGTGTGTGGGCCCAGTGTGTGAGTGAGGAATAGTGTGAGTGATGAACATTGTGTGGGCCTAGTGTGTGAGTGGGGAATAGTGTGAGTGAGGAACAGTGTGTGGGCCCAGTGTGTGAGTGATCAATAGTGTGAGTGAGGAACAGTGTCTGGGTGAGGAACAGTGTATGGGCCCAGTGTGTGAGTGAGGAATAGTGTGTGGGACCAGTGTGTGAGTGAGGAACAGTGTGTGGGCCCAGTGTGTGAGTGAGGAATAGTGTGAGTGAGGAACAGTGTGTGGGCCCAGTGTGTGAGTGAGGAACAGTAAGTGCGCCCAGTGTGTGAGAGAGGAATAGTGTGAGTGAGGAACAGTGTGTGGGCCCAGTCTGTGAGTGAGGAACAGTGTCTGGGTGAGGAACAGTGTATGGGCCCAGTGTGTGAGTGGGCAATAGTGTGAGTGAGGAACAGTGTGTGGGCCCAGTGTGTGAGTTAGGAACAGTGTGTGGGCCCAGTGTGTGAGTGAGGAACATTGTGTGGGCCCAGTGTTTGATTGAGGAACAGTGTTTGGGCCCAGTGTGTGAGTGACGAACAGTGTATGGGCCCAGTGTGTGATTGAGGAACAGTGTTTGGGCCCAGTGTGTGAGTGAGAAACAGTGTGTGGGACCAGTGTGTGAGAGAGGAATAGTGTGAGTGAGGAACAGTGTGTGGGCCCAGTGTGTGAGTGATCAATATTGTGAGTGAGGAACAGTGTCTGGGTGAGGAACAGTGTATGGGCCCAGTGTGTGAGTGAGGAATAATGTGGGGGCCCAGTGTGTGAGTGAGGAACAGTGTGTGGGCCCAGTGTGTGAGTGAGGAATAGTGTGAGTGAGGAACAGTGTGTGGGCCCAGTGTGTGAGTGATCAATATTGTGAGTGAGGAACAGTGTCTGGGTGAGGAACAGTGTATGGGCCCAGTGTGTGAGTGAGGAATAATGTGGGGGCCCAGTGTGTGAGTGAGGAACAGTGTGTAGGCCCAGTGTGTGAGTGAGGAATAGTGTGAGTGAGGAACAGTATGTGGGCCCAGTGTGTGAGTGAGGAACAGTGTGTGGGCCCAGTGTGTGAGTGAGGAATAGTGTGAGTGATGAACATTGTGTGGGCCCAGTGTGTGAGTGGGGAATAGTGTGAGTGAGGAACAGTGTGTGGGCCCAGTGTGTGAGTGATCAATAGTGTGAGTGAGGAACAGTGTCTGGGTGAGGAACAGTGTATGGGCCCAGTGTGTGAGTGAGGAATAGTGTGTGGGACCAGTGTGTGAGTGAGGAACAGTGTGTGGGCCCAGTGTGTGAGTGAGGAATAGTGTGAGTGAGGAACAGTGTGTGGGCCCAGTGTGTGAGTGAGGAACAGTAAGTGCGCCCAGTGTGTGAGAGAGGAATAGTGTGAGTGAGGAACAGTGTGTGGGCCCAGTCTGTGAGTGAGGAACAGTGTCTGGGTGAGGAACAGTGTATGGGCCCAGTGTGTGAGTGGGCAATAGTGTGAGTGAGGAACAGTGTGTGGGCCCAGTGTGTGAGTTAGGAACAGTGTGTGGGCCCAGTGTGTGAGTGAGGAACATTGTGTGGGCCCAGTGTTTGATTGAGGAACAGTGTTTGGGCCCAGTGTGTGAGTGACGAACAGTGTATGGGCCCAGTGTGTGATTGAGGAACAGTGTTTGGGCCCAGTGTGTGAGTGAGAAACAGTGTGTGGGACCAGTGTGTGAGAGAGGAATAGTGTGAGTGAGGAACAGTGTGTGGGCCCAGTGTGTGAGTGATCAATATTGTGAGTGAGGAACAGTGTCTGGGTGAGGAACAGTGTATGGGCCCAGTGTGTGAGTGAGGAATAATGTGGGGGCCCAGTGTGTGAGTGAGGAACAGTGTGTGGGCCCAGTGTGTGAGTGAGGAATAGTGTGAGTGAGGAACAGTGTGTGGGCCCAGTGTGTGAGTGATCAATAGTGTGAGTGAGGAACAGTGTCTGGGTGAGGAACAGTGTATGGGCCCAGTGTGTGAGTGAGGAATAGTGTGTGGGACCAGTGTGTGAGTGAGGAACAGTGTGTGGGCCTAGAGTGTGAGTGAGGAATAGTGTGAGTGAGGAACAGTGTGTGGGCCCAGTGTGTGAGTGGGCAATAGTGTGAGTGCGGAACAGTGTGTGGGCCCAGTGTGTGAGTGAGGAACAGTGTGTGCGCCCAGTGTGTGAGAGAGGAATAGTGTGAGTGAGGAACAGTGTGTGGGCCCAGTCTGTGAGTGAGGAACAGTGTCTGGGTGAGGAACAGTGTATGGGCCCAGTGTGTGAGTGGGCAATAGTGTGAGTGAGGAACAGTGTGTGGGCCCAGTGTGTAAGTTAGGAACAGTGTGTGGGCCCAGTGTGTGAGTGAGGAACATTGTGTGGGCCCAGTGTGTGAGAGAGGAATAGTGTGAGTGAGGAACAGTGTGTGGGCCCAGTGTGTGAGTGAGGAACAGTGTGTGGGCCCAGTCTGTGAGTGAGGAACAGTGTCTGGGTGAGGAACAGTGTGTGGGCCCAGTGTGTGAGTGAGGAATAGTGTGAGTGAGGAACATTGTGTGGGCCCAGTGTGTGAGTGAGGAACAGTGTGTGGGCCCAGTGTGTGAGTGAGGAACAGTGTGAGTGAGGAACAGTGTGTGGGCCCAGTGTGTGAGTGAGGAACAGTGTGTGGGCCCAGTGTGTGAGTGAGGAACAGTGTGAGGGCCCAGTGTGTGAGTGAGGAACAGTGTGAGTGAGGAACAGTGTGTGGGCCCAGTGTGTGATTGAGGAACAGTGTGTGTGCCCAGAGTGTGCGTGAGGAACAGTGTGCAGGCCTAGTGTGTCAGTGAGGAGCAGTGTGTGGGCCCAGTGTGTGAGTGAGTAACAGTGTGATTGAGGAACAGTGTGAGTGAGCAACAGTGTGAGTGAGGAACAGTGTGTGGGCCCAGAGTGTGCGTGAGGAACAGTGTGTGGGCGCAGTGTGTGTGTGAGGAACAGTGTGTGGGCGCAGTGTGTGAGTCAGGAACAGTGTGTGGGCACAGTGTGTGAGTTAGGAACAGTGTGTGGACCCAGTGTGTGAGTGAGGAACAGTGTGTGAGCCCAGTGTGTGGGTGAGGAACAGTGTGTGGTCCCAGTGTGTGATTGAGGAACAGTGTGTGGGCCCAGGGTGTGGGTGAGGAACAGTGTGTGGGCCCAGTGTGTGATTGAGGAACAGTGTGTGGGCCCAGTGCATGAGAGAGGAACAGTGTGAGGACCCAGTGCGTGAGTGAGGAACAGTGTGTGGGCCTAGTGTGTGAGTGAGGAACAGTGTGTGTGTGGGCCCAGTGTGTGAGTGAGGAACAGTGTGTTGGCCCAGTGTGTGAGTGAGGAACAGTTGAGTGAGGAACAGTGTGTGGGCCCAGTGTGTGAGTGTGGAGCAGTGTGTGGGCCCAGTGTGTGAGGGGGAATAGTGTGATTGAGGAACAGTGTGTGGGCCCAGTGTGTGAGTGAGGAACAGTGTGTGGGCCCAGTGTGTGAGTGAGGAACAGTTGAGTGAGGAACAGTGTGTGGGCCCAGTGTGTGAGTGAGGAACAGTGTGTGGGCTCTGTGTGTGAGTGAGGAACAGTGCGAGTGAGGAACAGTGTGTGGGCCCAGTGTGTGATTGAGGAACAGTGTGTGGGCCCAGAGTGTGGGTGAGGAACAGTGTGCAGGTCTAGTGTGTCAGTGAGGAGCAGTGTGTGGGCCCAGTGTGTGATTGAGGAACAGTGTGTGGGCCCAGAGAGTGGGTGAGGAACAGTGTGCAGGTCTAGTGTGTCAGTGAGGAACAGAGTGTGGGCCCAGTGCGTGAGTGAGTAACAGTGTGATTGAGGAACAGTGTGAGTGAGCAACAGTGTGAGTGAGGAACAGTGTGTGGGCCCAGAGTGTGCGTGAGGAACAGTGTGTGGGTAAACAGTGTCTGGGCCCAGTGTGTGATTGAGGAACAGTGTTTGGGCCCAGTGTTTGAGTGAGAAACAGTGTGTGGGCCCAATCTGTGAGTGAGGAACAGTGTGTGGGCCCAGTGTGTGAGTGATCAATAGTGTGAGTGAGGAACAGTGTCTGGGTGAGGAACAGTGTATGGGCCCAGTGTGTGAGTAAGGAACAGTGTGTGGGCCCAGTGTTTGATTGAGGAACAGTGTTTGGGCCCAGTGTGTGAATGACGAACAGTGGATGGGCCCAGTGTGTGATTGAGGAACAGTGTTTGGGCCCAGTGTGTGAGTGAGAAACAGTGTGTGGGACCAGTGTGTGAGAGAGGAATAGTGTGAGTGAGGAACAGTGTGTGGGCCCAGTGTGTGAGTGATCAATATTGTGAGTGAGGAACAGTGTCTGGGTGAGGAACAGTGTATGGGCCCAGTGTGTGAGTGAGGAATAATGTGGGGGCCCAGTGTGTGAGTGAGGAATAGTGTGAGTGAGGAACAGTGTGTGGGCCCAGTGTGTGAGTGATCAATATTGTGAGTGAGGAACAGTGTCTGGGTGAGGAACAGTGTATGGGCCCACTGTGTGAGTGAGGAATAATGTGTGGGCCCAGTGTGTGAGTGAGGAACAGTGTGTGGGCCCAGTGTGTGATTGAGGAATAGTGTGAGTGAGGAACAGTGTGTGGGCCCAGTGTGTGAGTGAGGAACAGTGTGTGGGCGCAATGTGTGAGTGAGGAACAGTGTGTGGGCCCAGTGTGTGGGCCTATTGTGTGAGCGAGGAACAGTGTGTTAGCCCAGTGTGTGAGTGAGGAACAGTGTGTGGGCCCAGTGTGTGAGTGAGGAACAGTGTGAGGGCCCAGTGTGTGAGTGAGGAACAGTGTGAGTGAGGAACAGTGTGTGGGCCCAGTGTGTGATTGAGGAACAGTGTGTGGGCCAGGAGTGTGGGTGAGGAACAGTGTGCAGGTCTAGTGTGTCAGTGAGGAACAGAGTGTGGGCCCAGTGTGTGAGTGAGTAACAGTGTGATTGAGGAACAGTGTGAGTGAGCAACAGTGTGAGTGAGGAACAGTGTGTGGGCCCAGAGTGTGCGTGAGGAACAGTGTGTGGGTAAACAGTGTCTGGGCCCAGTGTGTGATTGAGGAACAGTGTTTGGGCCCAGTGTTTGAGTGAGAAACAGTGTATGGGCCCAATCTGTGAGTGAGGAACAGTGTGTGGGCCCAGTGTGTGAGTGATCAATAGTGTGAGTGAGGAACAGTGTCTGGGTGAGGAACAGTGTATGGGCCCAGTGTGTGAGTGAGGAATAGTGTGTGGGACCAGTGTGTGAGTGAGGAACAGTGTGTGGGCCCAGTGTGTGAGTGAGGAATAGTGTGAGTGAGGAACAGTGTGTGGGCCCAGTGTGTGAGTGGGCAATAGTGTGAGTGAGGAACAGTGTGTGGGCCCAGTGTGTGAGTGAGGAACAGTGTGTGCGCCCAGTGTGTGAGAGAGGAATAGTGTGAGTGAGGAACAGTGTGTGGGCCCAGTCTGTGAGTGAGGAACAGTGTCTGGGTGAGGAACAGTGTGTGGGCCCAGTGTGTGAGTGAGGAATAGTGTGAGTGAGGAACATTGTGTGGGCCCAGTGTGTGAGTGAGGAACAGTGTGTGGGCCCAGTGTGTGAGTGAGGAACAGTGTGAGTGAGGAACAGTGTGTGGGCCCAGTGTGTGAGTGAGGAACAGTGTGTGGGCCCAGTGTGTGAGTGAGGAACAGTGTGAGGGCCCAGTGTGTGAGTGAGGAACAGTGTGAGTGAGGAACAGTGTGTGGGCCCAGTGTGTGATTGAGGAACAGTGTGTGTGCCCAGAGTGTGCGTGAGGAACAGTGTGCAGGCCTAGTGTGTCAGTGAGGAGCAGTGTGTGGGCCCAGTGTGTGAGTGAGTAACAGTGTGATTGAGGAACAGTGTGAGTGAGCAACAGTGTGAGTGAGGAACAGTGTGTGGGCCCAGAGTGTGCGTGAGGAACAGTGTGTGGGCGCAGTGTGTGTGTGAGGAACAGTGTGTGGGCGCAGTGTGTGAGTCAGGAACAGTGTGTGGGCACAGTGTGTGAGTGAGGAACAGTGTGTGGACCCAGTGTGTGAGTGAGGAACAGTGTGTGAGCCCAGTGTGTGGGTGAGGAACAGTGTGTGGTCCCAGTGTGTGATTGAGGAACAGTGTGTGGGCCCAGGGTGTGGGTGAGGAACAGTGTGTGGGCCCAGTGTGTGATTGAGGAACAGTGTGTGGGCCCAGTGCATGAGAGAGGAACAGTGTGTGGACCCAGTGCGTGAGTGAGGAATAGTGTGTGGGCCTAGTGTGTGAGTGAGGAACAGTGTGTGTGTGGGCCCAGTGTGTGAGTGAGGAACAGTGTGTTGGCCCAGTGTGTGAGTGAAGAACAGTTGAGTGAGGAACAGTGTGTGGGCCCAGTGTGTGAGTGTGGAGCAGTGTGTGGGCCCAGTGTATGAGGGGGAATAGTGTGATTGAGGAACAGTGTGTGGGCCCAGTGTATGAGTGAGGAACAGTGTGTGGGCCCAGTGTGTGAGTGAGGAAAAGTTGAGTGAGGAACAGTATGTGGGCCCAGTGTGTGAGTGAGGAACAGTGTGTGGGCCCAGTGTGTGAGTGAGGAACAGTGTGAGTGAGGAACAGTGTGTGGGCCCAGTGTGTGATTGAGGAACAGTGTGTGGGCCCAGAGTGTGGGTGAGGAACAGTGTGCAGGTCTAGTGTGTCAGTGAGGAGCAGTGTGTGGGCCCAGTGTGTGATTGAGGAACAGTGTGTGGGCCCAGAGTGTGGGTGAGGAACAGTGTGCAGGTCTAGTGTGTCAGTGAGGAACAGAGTGTGGGCCCAGTGTGTGAGTGAGTAACAGTGTGATTGAGGAACAGTGTGAGTGAGCAACAGTGCGAGTGAGGAACAGTGTGTGGGCCCAGAGTGTGCGTGAGGAACAGTGTGTGGGTAAACAGTGTCTGGGCCCAGTCTGTGATTGAGGAACAGTGTTTGGGCCCAGTGTTTGAGTGAGAAACAGTGTGTGGGCCCAATCTGTGAGTGAGGAACAGTGTGTGGGCCCAGTGTGTGAGTGATCAATAGTGTGAGTGAGGAACAGTGTCTGGGTGAGGAACAGTGTATGGGCCCAGTGTGTGAGTAAGGAACAGTGTGTGGGCCCAGTGTTTAATTGAGGAACAGTGTTTGGGCCCAGTGTGTGAGTGACGAACAGTGTATGGGCCCAGTGTGTGATTGAGGAACAGTGTTTGGGCCCAGTGTGTGAGTGAGAAACAGTGTGTGGGACCAGTGTGGGAGAGAGGAATAGTGTGAGTGAGGAACAGTGTGTTTGCCCAGTGTGTGAGTGATCAATATTGTGAGTGAGGAACAGTGTCTGGGTGAGGAACAGTGTATGGGCCCAGTGTGTGAGTGAGGAATAATGTGTGGGCCCAGTGTGTGAGTGAGGAACAGTGTGTGGGCCCAGTGTGTGATTGAGGAATAGTGTGAGTGAGGAACAGTGTGTGGGCCCAGTGTGTGAGTGAGGAACAGTGTGTGGGCGCAATGTGTGAGTGAGGAACAGTGTGTGGGCCCAGTGTGTGGGCCTATTGTGTGAGCGAGGAACAGTGTGTTAGTCCAGTGTGTGAGTGAGGAACAGTGTGTGGGCCCAGTGTGTGAGTGAGGAACAGTGTGAGGGCCCAGTGTGTGAGTGAGGAACAGTGTGAGTGAGGAACAGTGTGTGGGCCCAGTGTGTGATTGAGGAACAGTGTGTGGGCCCAGAGTGTGGGTGAGGAACAGTGTGCAGGTCTAGTGTGTCAGTGAGGAACAGAGTGTGGGCCCAGTGTGTGAGTGAGTAACAGTGTGATTGAGGAACAGTGTGAGTGAGCAACAGTGTGAGTGAGGAACAGTGTGTGGGCCCAGAGTGTGCGTGAGGAACAGTGTGTGGGTAAACAGTGTCTGGGCCCAGTGTGTGATTGAGGAACAGTGTTTGGGCCCAGTGTTTGAGTGAGAAACAGTGTGTGGGCCCAATCTGTGAGTGAGGAACAGTGTGTGGGCCCAGTGTGTGAGTGATCAATACTGTGAGTGAGGAACAGTGTCTGGGTGAGGAACAGTGTATGGGCCCAGTGTGTGAGTGAGGAATAGTGTGTGGGACCAGTGTGTGAGTGAGGAACAGTGTGTGGGCCCAGTGTGTGAGTGAGGAATAGTGTGAGTAAGGAACAGTGTGTGGGCCCAGTGTGTGAGTGAGGAACAGTGTGTGCGCCCAGTGTGTGAGAGAGGAATAGTGTGAGTGAGGAACAGTGTGTGGGCCCAGTCTGTGAGTGAGGAACAGTGTCTGGGTGAGGAACAGTGTGTGGGCCCAGTGTGTGAGTGAGGAATAGTGTGAGTGAGGAACATTGTGTGGGCCCAGTGTGTGAGTGAGGAACAGTGTGTGGGCCCAGTGTGTGAGTGAGGAACAGTGTGAGTGAGGAACAGTGTGTGGGCCCAGTGTGTGAGTGAGGAACAGTGTGTGGGCCCAGTGTGTGAGTGAGGAACAGTGTGAGGGCCCAGTGTGTGAGTGAGGAACAGTGTGAGTGAGGAACAGTGTGTGGGCCCAGTGTGTGATTGAGGAACAGTGTGTGTGCCCAGAGTGTGCGTGAGGAACAGTGTGCAGGCCTAGTGTGTCAGTGAGGAGCAGTGTGTGGGCCCAGTGTGTGTGTGAGGAACAGTGTGTGCGCAGTGTGTGAGTCAGGAACAGTGTGTGGGCACAGTGTGTGAGTGAGGAACAGTGTGTGGACCCAGTGTGTGAGTGAGGAACAGTGTGTGAGCCCAGTGTGTGGGTGAGGAACAGTGTGTGGGCCCAGTGTGTGATTGAGGAACAGTGTGTGGGCCCAGGGTGTGGGTGAGGAACAGTGTGTGGGCCCAGTGTGTGATTGAGGAACAGTGTGTGGGCCCAGTGCATGAGAGAGGAACAGTGTGTGGGCCCAGTGTGTAAGTGAGGAATAGTGTGAGTGATGAACATTGTGTGGGCCCAGTGTGTGAGTGGGGAATAGTGTGAGTGAGGAACAGTGTGTGGGCCCAGTGTGTGAGTGAGGAACAGTGTGTGGGCCCAGTGTGTAAGTGAGGAATAGTGTGAGTGAGGAACATTGTGTGGGCCCAGTGTTTGATTGAGGAACAGTGTGTGGGCCCAATGTGTGAGTGAGGAACAGTGTGTGGGCCCAATATGTGAGTGAGGAACAGTGTGTGGGACCAGTGTGTGAGAGAGGAATAGGGTGAGTGAGGAACATTGTGTGGGCCCAGTGTGTGAGTGGGGAATAGTGTGAGTGAGGAACAGTGTGTGGGCCCAGTGTGTGAGTGAGGAACAGTGTACGGGCCCAGTGTGTGAGTGAGGAACAGTGTGTGGGCCCAGTGTGTGAGTGAGGAATAGTGTGAGTGATGAACATTGTGTGGGCCCAGTGTGTGAGTGGGGAATAGTGTGAGTGAGGAACAGTGTGTGGGCCCAGTGTGTGAGTGAGGAATACTGTGTGGGCCCAGTGGGTGAGTGAGGAACAGTGTGTGGGCCCAGAGTGTGAGTGAGGAATAGTGTGTGGGACCAGGGTGTGAGTGAGGAATAGTGTGTGGGACCAGGGTGTGAGTGAGGAATAGTGTGTGGGGCCAGTGTGTGAGTGAGGAATAGTGTGAGTGAGGTCATAGTGTGGGCCCAGTGTGTGAGTGGGCAATAGTGTGAGTGAGGAACAGTGTGTGGGCCCAGTGTATGTGAGTGAGGAACAGTGTGTGGGCCCAGTGTGTGAGTGAAGAACAGTGTGTGGGCCCATTATGTGAGTGAGGAACAGTGTGTGGGACCAGTGTGTGAGAGAGGAATAGTGTGAGTGAGGAACAGTGTGTGGGCCCAGTCTGTGAGTGAGGAACAGTGTCTGGGTGAGGAACAGTGTATGGGCCCAGTGTGTGAGTGAGGAATAGTGTGATGGCCCAGTGTGTGAGTGAGGAACAGTTGTGGGCCCAGTGTGTGAGTGAGGAATAGTGTGAGTGAGGAACATTGTGTGGGCACAGAGCGTGGGTGAGGAACAGTGTGTGGGCCCAGTGTGTGAGTGAGGAACAGTGTGTGGGCCCAGTGTGTGAGTGAGGAACAGTGTGTGGGCCCAGTGTGTAAGTGAGGAATAGTGTGAGTGAGGAACATTGCGTGGGCCCAGTGTTTGATTGAGGAACAGTGTGTGGGCCCAATGTGTGAGTGAGGAACAGTGTGTGGGCCCGGTGTGTGAATGAGGAACAGTGTGTGGGCCCAATATGAGAGTGAGGAACAGTGTGTGGGACCAGTGTGTGAGAGAGGAATAGGGTGAGTGAGGAACAGTGTGTGGGCCCAGTGTGTGAGTGAGGAACAGTGTGTGGGCCCAGTGTGTGAGTGAGGAATAGTGTGAGTGAGGAACAGTGTGTGGGCCCAGTGTGTGAGTGAGGAACAGTGTGTGTGGGCCCAGTGTGTGAGTGGGGAATAGTGTGAGTGAGGAACAGTGTGTGGGCCCAGTGTGTGAGTGAGGAACAGTGTGTGAGCCCAGTGTGTGAGTGAGGAATAGTGTGAGTGATGAACATTGTGTGGGCCCAGTGTGTGAGTGGGGAATAGTGTGAGTGAGGAACAGTGTGTGGGCCCAGTGTGTGAGTGAGGAACAGTGTGTGGGCCCAGTGTGTAAGTGAGGAATAGTGTGAGTGAGGAACATTGTGTGGGCCCAGTGTTTGATTGAGGAACAGTGTGTGGGCCGAATGTGTGAGTGAGGAACAGTGTGTGGGCCCAATATGTGAGTGAGGAACAGTGTGTGGGACCAGTGTGTGAGTGAGGAATAGTGTGAGTGAGGAACAGTGTGTGGGCCCAGTGTGTGAGTGGGCAATAGTGTGAGTGAGGAACAGTGTGTGGGCCCAGTGTGTGAGTGAGGAACAGTGTGTGCGCCCAGTGTGTGAGAGAGGAATAGTGTGAGTGAGGAACAGTGTGTGGGCCCAGTGTGTGAGTGGGCAATAGTGTGAGTGAGGAACAGTGTGTGGGCCCAGTATGTAAGTTAGGAACAGCGTGTGGGCCCAGTGTGTGAGTGAGGAACATTGTGTGGGCCCAGTGTGTGAGAGAGGAATAGTGTGAGTGAGGAACAGTGTGTGGGCCCAGTGTGTGAGTGAGGAACAGTGTGTGGGCCCAGTCTGTGAGTGAGGAACAGTGTCTGGGTGAGGAACAGTGTGTGGGCCCAGTGTGTGAGTGAGGAATAGTGTGAGTGAGGAACATTGTGTGGGCCCAGTGTGTGAGTGAGGAACAGTGTGTGGGCCCAGTGTGTGAGTGAGGAACAGTGTGAGTGAGGAACAGTGTGTGGGCCCAGTGTGTGAGTGAGGAACAGTGTGTGGGCCCAGTGTGTGAGTGAGGAACAGTGTGAGGGCCCAGTGTGTGAGTGAGGAACAGTGTGAGTGAGGAACAGTGTGTGGGCCCAGTGTGTGATTGAGGAACAGTGTGTGTGCCCAGAGTGTGCGTGAGGAACAGTGTGCAGGCCTAGTGTGTCAGTGAGGAGCAGTGTGTGGGCCCAGTGTGTGTGTGAGGAACAGTGTGTGCGCAGTGTGTGAGTCAGGAACAGTGTGTGGGCACAGTGTGTGAGTGAGGAACAGTGTGTGGACCCAGTGTGTGAGTGAGGAACAGTGTGTGAGCCCAGTGTGTGGGTGAGGAACAGTGTGTGGGCCCAGTGTGTGATTGAGGAACAGTGTGTGGGCCCAGGGTGTGGGTGAGGAACAGTGTGTGGGCCCAGTGTGTGATTGAGGAACAGTGTGTGGGCCCAGTGCATGAGAGAGGAACAGTGTGTGGACCCAATGCGTGAGTGAGGAATAGTGTGTGGGCCTAGTGTGTGAGTGAGGAACAGTGTGTGTGTGGGCCCAGTGTGTGAGTGAGGAACAGTGTGTTGGCCCAGTGTGTGAGTGAGGAACAGTTGAGTGAGGAACAGTGTGTGGGCCCAGTGTGTGAGTGTGGAGCAGTGTGTGGGCCCAGTGTGTGAGGGGGAATAGTGTGATTGAGGAACAGTGTGTGGGCCCAGTGTGTGAGTGAGGAACAGTGTGTGGGCCCAGTGTGTGAGTGAGGAACAGTTGAGTGAGGAACAGTGTGTGGGCCCAGTGTGTGAGTGAGGAACAGTGTGTGGGCCCAGTGTGTGAGTGAGGAACAGTGTGAGTGAGGAACAGTGTGTGGGCCCAGTGTGTGATTGAGGAACAGTGTGTGAGCCCAGAGTGTGGGTGAGGAACAGTGTGCAGGTCTAGTGTGTCAGTGAGGAGCAGTGTGTGGGCCCAGTGTGTGATTGAGGAACAGTGTGTGGGCCCAGAGTGTGGGTGAGGAACAGTGTGCAGGTCTAGTGTGTCAGTGAGGAACAGAGTGTGGGCCCAGTGTGTGAGTGAGTAACAGTGTGATTGAGGAACAGTGTGTGGGACCAGGGTGTGAGTGAGGAATAGTGTGTGGGACCAGGGTGTGAGTGAGGAATAGTGTGTGGGGCCAGTGTGTGAGTGAGGAATAGTGTGAGTGAGGTCATAGTGTGGGCCCAGTGTGTGAGTGGGCAATAGTGTGAGTGAGGAACAGTGTGTGGGCCCAGTGTATGTGAGTGAGGAACAGTGTGTGGGCCCAGTGTGTGAGTGAAGAACAGTGTGTGGGCCCATTATGTGAGTGAGGAACAGTGTGTGGGACCAGTGTGTGAGAGAGGAATAGTGTGAGTGAGGAACAGTGTGTGGGCCCAGTCTGTGAGTGAGGAACAGTGTCTGGGTGAGGAACAGTGTATGGGCCCAGTGTGTGAGTGAGGAATAGTGTGATGGCCCAGTGTGTGAGTGAGGAACAGTTGTGGGCCCAGTGTGTGAGTGAGGAATAGTGTGAGTGAGGAACATTGTGTGGGCCCAGTGTGTGAGTGAGGAACAGTGTGTGGGCCCAGTGTGTGAGTGAGGAATAGTGTGAGTGAGGAACAGTGTGTGGGCACAGAGCGTGGGTGAGGAACAGTGTGTGGGCCCAGTGTGTGAGTGAGGAACAGTGTGTGGGCCCAGTGTGTGAGTGAGGAACAGTGTGTGGGCCCAGTGTGTAAGTGAGGAATAGTGTGAGTGAGGAACATTGTGTGGGCCCAGTGTTTGATTGAGGAACAGTGTGTGGGCCCAATGTGTGAGTGAGGAACAGTGTGTGGGCCCGGTGTGTGAATGAGGAACAGTGTGTGGGCCCAATATGAGAGTGAGGAACAGTGTGTGGGACCAGTGTGTGAGAGAGGAATAGGGTGAGTGAGGAACAGTGTGTGGGCCCAGTGTGTGAGTGAGGAACAGTGTGTGGGCCCAGTGTGTGAGTGAGGAATAGTGTGAGTGAGGAACAGTGTGTGGGCCCAGTGTGTGAGTGAGGAACAGTGTGTGTGGGCCCAGTGTGTGAGTGGGGAATAGTGTGAGTGAGGAACAGTGTGTGGGCCCAGTGTGTGAGTGAGGAACAGTGTGTGGGCCCAGTGTGTAAGTGAGGAATAGTGTGAGTGATGAACATTGTGTGGGCCCAGTGTTTGATTGAGGAACAGTGTGTGGGCCGAATGTGTGAGTGAGGAACAGTGTGTGGGCCCAATATGTGAGTGAGGAACAGTGTGTGGGACCAGTGTGTGAGAGAGGAATAGGGTGAGTGAGGAACATTGTGTGGGCCCAGTGTGTGAGTGGGGAATAGTGTGAGTGAGGAACAGTGTGTGGGCCCAGTGTGTGAGTGAGGAACAGTGTACGGGCCCAGTGTGTGAGTGAGGAACAGTGTGTGGGCCCAGTGTGTGAGTGAGGAATAGTGTGAGTGATGAACATTGTGTGGGCCCAGTGTGTGAGTGGGGAATAGTGTGAGTGAGGAACAGTGTGTGGGCCCAGTGTGTGAGTGAGGAATACTGTGTGGGCCCAGTGTGTGAGTGAGGAACAGTGTGTGGGCCCAGAGTGTGAGTGAGGAACAGTGTGTGGGCCCAGTGTGTGAGTGAGGAATAGTGTGAGTGAGGAACAGTGTGTGGGCCCAGTGTGTGATTGAGGAACAGTGTGTGGGCCCAGTGAGTGAGTGAGGAACAGTGGGTGGGCCCAGTGTGTGAGGGAGGAACAGTGTGTGGGCCTATTGTGTGAGCGAGGAACAGTGTGTGGGCCCAGTGAGTGAGTGAGGAACAGTGGGTGGGCCCAGTGTGTGAGCGAGGAACATTGTGTGGATAAAGTGTGTGAGTGAGGAACAGTGTGTGGGCCCAGTGTCTCAGTGAGGAAGAGTGTGTGGATCCAGTGTGTGAGTGAGGAACAGTGTGTGGGCCCAGTGTGTGGGTGAGGAACAGTGTGTAGGCCCAGTGTGTGAGTGAGGAAGTGTGTGGGCCCTATGTGTGAGTGAGGAACAGGGTGAGTGAGGAACAGTGTGAGTGAGGAACAGTGTGTGGGCCGAGTGTGTGAGTGAGGAACAGTGTGAGGGCGCAGTGTATGGGTGAGGTACAGTGTGTGGGCCCAGTGCGTGAGTGAGGAACAGTGTGTGGGCCCAGTATGTGAGTGAGGAACAGTGTGTGGTCCCAGAGTGTGGGTGAGGAACAGTGTGCAGGTCTAGTGTGTCAGTGAGGAACAGTGTGTGGGCCCAGTGTGTGAGTGAGGAACAGTGTGATTGAGGAACAGTGTGAGTGAGCAACAGTGTGAGTGAGGAACAGTGTGTGGGCCCAGAGTGTGCGTGAGGAACAGTGTGTGGGCCCAGTGTTTGATTGAGGAACAGTGTTTGGGCCCAGTGTGTGAGTGACGAACAGTGTATGGGCCCAGTGTGTGATTGAGGAACAGTGTTTGGGCCCAGTGTGAGTGACGAACAGTGTATGGGCCCAGTGTGTGATTGAGGAACAGTGTTTGGGCCCAGTGTGTGAGTGAGAAACAGTGTGTGGGACCAGTGTGTGAGAGAGCAATAGTGTGAGTGAGGAACAGTGTGTGGGCCCAGTGTGTGAGTGATCAATATTGTGAGTGAGGAACAGTGTCTGGGTGAGGAACAGTGTATGGGCCCAGTGTGTGAGTGAGGAATAATGTGTGGGCCCAGTGTGTGAGTAAGGAACAGTGTGTGGGCCCAGTGTGTGAGTGAGGAATAGTGTGAGTGAGGAACAGTGTGTGGGCCCAGTGTGTGAGTGATCAATATTGTGAGTGAGGAACAGTGTCTGGGTGAGGAACAGTGTATGGGCCCAGTGTGTGAGTGAGGAATAATGTGTGGGCCCAGTGTATGAGTAAGGAACAGTGTGTGGGCCCAGTGTGTGATTGAGGAATAGTGTGAGTGAGGAACAGTGTGTGCGCCCAGTGTGTGAGTGAGGAACAGTGTGTGGGCGCAATGTGTGAGTGAGGAACAGTGTGTGGGCCCAGTGTGTGAGTGAGGAACAGTGTGTGGGCCCAGTGTGTGAGTGAGGAACAGTGTGTGGGCCCAGTGTGTGAGTGAGGAACAGTGTGAGTGAGGAACAGTGTGTGGGCCGTGTGTGAGTGAGGAACAGTGTGAGTGAGGAACAGCGTGTGGGCCCAGTGTGTGAGTGAGGAAGTGTGTGGGCCCAGTGTGTGAGTGAGGAACAGTGTGAGTGAAGAATAGTGTGTGGGCCGTGTGTGAGTGAGGAACAGTGTGAGTGAGGAACAGCGTGTGGGCCCAGTGTGTGAGTGGGCAATAGTGTGAGTGAGGAACAGTGTGTGGGCCCAGTGTGTGAGTGAGGAACAGTGTGTGCGCCCAGTGTGTGAGAGAGGAACAGTGTGAGTGAGGAACAGTGTGTGGGCCCAGTGTGTGAGTGGGCAATAGTGTGAGTGAGGAACAGTGTGTGGGCCCAGTATGTAAGTTAGGAACAGCGTGTGGGCCCAGTGTGTGAGTGAGGAACATTGTGTGGGCCCAGTGTGTGAGAGAGGAATAGTGTGAGTGAGGAACAGTGTGTGGGCCCAGTGTGTGAGTGAGGAACAGTGTGTGGGCCCAGTCTGTGAGTGAGGAACAGTGTCTGGGTGAGGAACAGTGTGTGGGCCCAGTGTGTGAGTGAGGAATAGTGTGAGTGAGGAACATTGTGTGGGCCCAGTGTGTGAGTGAGGAACAGTGTGTGGGCCCAGTGTGTGAGTGAGGAACAGTGTGAGTGAGGAACAGTGTGTGGGCCCAGTGTGTGAGTGAGGAACAGTGTGTGGGCCCAGTGTGTGAGTGAGGAACAGTGTGAGGGCCCAGTGTGTGAGTGAGGAACAGTGTGAGTGAGGAACAGTGTGTGGGCCCAGTGTGTGATTGAGGAACAGTGTGTGTGCCCAGAGTGTGCGTGAGGAACAGTGTGCAGGCCTAGTGTGTCAGTGAGGAGCAGTGTGTGGGCCCAGTGTGTGTGTGAGGAACAGTGTGTGCGCAGTGTGTGAGTCAGGAACAGTGTGTGGGCACAGTGTGTGAGTGAGGAACAGTGTGTGGACCCAGTGTGTGAGTGAGGAACAGTGTGTGAGCCCAGTGTGTGGGTGAGGAACAGTGTGTGGGCCCAGTGTGTGATTGAGGAACAGTGTGTGGGCCCAGGGTGTGGGTGAGGAACAGTGTGTGGGCCCAGTGTGTGATTGAGGAACAGTGTGTGGGCCCAGTGCATGAGAGAGGAACAGTGTGTGGGCCCAGTGTGTAAGTGAGGAATAGTGTGAGTGATGAACATTGTGTGGGCCCAGTGTGTGAGTGGGGAATAGTGTGAGTGAGGAACAGTGTGTGGGCCCAGTGTGTGAGTGAGGAACAGTGTGTGGGCCCAGTGTGTAAGTGAGGAATAGTGTGAGTGAGGAACATTGTGTGGGCCCAGTGTTTGATTGAGGAACAGTGTGTGGGCCCAATGTGTGAGTGAGGAACAGTGTGTGGGCCCAATATGTGAGTGAGGAACAGTGTGTGGGACCAGTGTGTGAGAGAGGAATATGGTGAGTGAGGAACATTGTGTGGGCCCAGTGTGTGAGTGAGGAACAGTGTGTGGGCCCAATATGTGAGTGAGGAACATTGTGTGGGCCCAGTGTGTGAGTGGGGAATAGTGTGAGTGAGGAACAGTGTGTGGGCCCAGTGTGTGAGTGAGGAACAGTGTACGGGCCCAATATGTGAGTGAGGAACATTGTGTGGGCCCAGTGTGTGAGTGGGGAATAGTGTGAGTGAGGAACAGTGTGTGGGCCCAGTGTGTGAGTGAGGAACAGTGTACGGGCCCAGTGTGTGAGTGAGGAACAGTGTGTGGGCCCAGTGTGTGAGTGAGGAATAGTGTGAGTGATGAACATTGTGTGGGCCCAGTGTGTGAGTGGGGAATAGTGTGAGTGAGGAACAGTGTGTGGGCCCAGTGTGTGAGTGAGGAATACTGTGTGGGCCCAGTGGGTGAGTGAGGAACAGTGTGTGGGCCCAGAGTGTGAGTGAGGAATAGTGTGTGGGACCAGGGTGTGAGTGAGGAATAGTGTGTGGGACCAGGGTGTGAGTGAGGAATAGTGTGTGGGGCCAGTGTGTGAGTGAGGAATAGTGTGAGTGAGGTCATAGTGTGGGCCCAGTGTGTGAGTGAGGAACAGTGTGTGCGCCCAGTGTGTGAGTGAGGAACAGTGTGTGGGCGCAATGTGTGAGTGAGGAACAGTGTGTGGGCCCAGTGTGTGAGTGAGGAACAGTGTGTGGGCCCAGTGTGTGAGTGAGGAACAGTGTGTGGGCCCAGTGTGTGAGTGAGGAACAGTGTGAGTGAGGAACAGTGTGTGGGCCGTGTGTGAGTGAGGAACAGTGTGAGTGAGGAACAGCGTGTGGGCCCAGTGTGTGAGTGAGGAAGTGTGTGGGCCCAGTGTGTGAGTGAGGAACAGTGTGAGTGAAGAATAGTGTGTGGGCCGTGTGTGAGTGAGGAACAGTGTGAGTGAGGAACAGCGTGTGGGCCCAGTGTGTGAGTGGGCAATAGTGTGAGTGAGGAACAGTGTGTGGGCCCAGTGTGTGAGTGAGGAACAGTGTGTGCGCCCAGTGTGTGAGAGAGGAACAGTGTGAGTGAGGAACAGTGTGTGGGCCCAGTGTGTGAGTGGGCAATAGTGTGAGTGAGGAACAGTGTGTGGGCCCAGTATGTAAGTTAGGAACAGCGTGTGGGCCCAGTGTGTGAGTGAGGAACATTGTGTGGGCCCAGTGTGTGAGAGAGGAATAGTGTGAGTGAGGAACAGTGTGTGGGCCCAGTGTGTGAGTGAGGAACAGTGTGTGGGCCCAGTCTGTGAGTGAGGAACAGTGTCTGGGTGAGGAACAGTGTGTGGGCCCAGTGTGTGAGTGAGG
Source organism: Chiloscyllium plagiosum (assembly GCF_037043375.1). Classification (NCBI taxonomy): domain Eukaryota; kingdom Metazoa; phylum Chordata; class Chondrichthyes; order Orectolobiformes; family Hemiscylliidae; genus Chiloscyllium; species Chiloscyllium plagiosum. The sequence goes on from NW_028270176.1 coordinate 11,559,436, forward strand.
AATAGTGTGAGTGAGGAACATTGTGTGGGCCCAGTGTGTGAGTGAGGAACAGTGTGTGGGCCCAGTGTGTGAGTGAGGAACAGTGTGAGTGAGGAACAGTGTGTGGGCCCAGTGTGTGAGTGAGGAACAGTGTGTGGGCCCAGTGTGTGAGTGAGGAACAGTGTGAGGGCCCAGTGTGTGAGTGAGGAACAGTGTGAGTGAGGAACAGTGTGTGGGCCCAGTGTGTGATTGAGGAACAGTGTGTGTGCCCAGAGTGTGCGTGAGGAACAGTGTGCAGGCCTAGTGTGTCAGTGAGGAGCAGTGTGTGGGCCCAGTGTGTGTGTGAGGAACAGTGTGTGCGCAGTGTGTGAGTCAGGAACAGTGTGTGGGCACAGTGTGTGAGTGAGGAACAGTGTGTGGACCCAGTGTGTGAGTGAGGAACAGTGTGTGAGCCCAGTGTGTGGGTGAGGAACAGTGTGTGGGCCCAGTGTGTGATTGAGGAACAGTGTGTGGGCCCAGGGTGTGGGTGAGGAACAGTGTGTGGGCCCAGTGTGTGATTGAGGAACAGTGTGTGGGCCCAGTGCATGAGAGAGGAACAGTGTGTGGGCCCAGTGTGTAAGTGAGGAATAGTGTGAGTGATGAACATTGTGTGGGCCCAGTGTGTGAGTGGGGAATAGTGTGAGTGAGGAACAGTGTGTGGGCCCAGTGTGTGAGTGAGGAACAGTGTGTGGGCCCAGTGTGTAAGTGAGGAATAGTGTGAGTGAGGAACATTGTGTGGGCCCAGTGTTTGATTGAGGAACAGTGTGTGGGCCCAATGTGTGAGTGAGGAACAGTGTGTGGGCCCAATATGTGAGTGAGGAACAGTGTGTGGGACCAGTGTGTGAGAGAGGAATAGTGTGAGTGAGGAACAGTGTGTGGGCCCAGTGTGTGAGTGAGGAACAGTGTACGGGCCCAGTGTGTGAGTGAGGAACAGTGTGTGGGCCCAGTGTGTGAGTGAGGAATAGTGTGAGTGATGAACATTGTGTGGGCCCAGTGTGTGAGTGGGGAATAGTGTGAGTGAGGAACAGTGTGTGGGCCCAGTGTGTGAGTGAGGAATACTGTGTGGGCCCAGTGGGTGAGTGAGGAACAGTGTGTGGGCCCAGAGTGTGAGTGAGGAATAGTGTGTGGGACCAGGGTGTGAGTGAGGAATAGTGTGTGGGACCAGGGTGTGAGTGAGGAATAGTGTGTGGGGCCAGTGTGTGAGTGAGGAATAGTGTGAGTGAGGTCATAGTGTGGGCCCAGTGTGTGAGTGGGCAATAGTGTGAGTGAGGAACAGTGTGTGGGCCCAGTGTATGTGAGTGAGGAACAGTGTGTGGGCCCAGTGTGTGAGTGAAGAACAGTGTGTGGGCCCATTATGTGAGTGAGGAACAGTGTGTGGGACCAGTGTGTGAGAGAGGAATAGTGTGAGTGAGGAACAGTGTGTGGGCCCAGTCTGTGAGTGAGGAACAGTGTCTGGGTGAGGAACAGTGTATGGGCCCAGTGTGTGAGTGAGGAATAGTGTGATGGCCCAGTGTGTGAGTGAGGAACAGTTGTGGGCCCAGTGTGTGAGTGAGGAATAGTGTGAGTGAGGAACATTGTGTGGGCACAGAGCGTGGGTGAGGAACAGTGTGTGGGCCCAGTGTGTGAGTGAGGAACAGTGTGTGGGCCCAGTGTGTGAGTGAGGAACAGTGTGTGGGCCCAGTGTGTAAGTGAGGAATAGTGTGAGTGAGGAACATTGTGTGGGCCCAGTGTTTGATTGAGGAACAGTGTGTGGGCCCAATGTGTGAGTGAGGAACAGTGTGTGGGCCCGGTGTGTGAATGAGGAACAGTGTGTGGGCCCAATATGAGAGTGAGGAACAGTGTGTGGGACCAGTGTGTGAGAGAGGAATAGGGTGAGTGAGGAACAGTGTGTGGGCCCAGTGTGTGAGTGAGGAACAGTGTGTGGGCCCAGTGTGTGAGTGAGGAATAGTGTGAGTGAGGAACAGTGTGTGGGCCCAGTGTGTGAGTGAGGAACAGTGTGTGTGGGCCCAGTGTGTGAGTGGGGAATAGTGTGAGTGAGGAACAGTGTGTGGGCCCAGTGTGTGAGTGAGGAACAGTGTGTGAGCCCAGTGTGTGAGTGAGGAATAGTGTGAGTGATGAACATTGTGTGGGCCCAGTGTGTGAGTGGGGAATAGTGTGAGTGAGGAACAGTGTGTGGGCCCAGTGTGTGAGTGAGGAACAGTGTGTGGGCCCAGTGTGTAAGTGAGGAATAGTGTGAGTGAGGAACATTGTGTGGGCCCAGTGTTTGATTGAGGAACAGTGTGTGGGCCGAATGTGTGAGTGAGGAACAGTGTGTGGGCCCAATATGTGAGTGAGGAACAGTGTGTGGGACCAGTGTGTGAGTGAGGAATAGTGTGAGTGAGGAACAGTGTGTGGGCCCAGTGTGTGAGTGGGCAATAGTGTGAGTGAGGAACAGTGTGTGGGCCCAGTGTGTGAGTGAGGAACAGTGTGTGCGCCCAGTGTGTGAGAGAGGAATAGTGTGAGTGAGGAACAGTGTGTGGGCCCAGTGTGTGAGTGGGCAATAGTGTGAGTGAGGAACAGTGTGTGGGCCCAGTATGTAAGTTAGGAACAGCGTGTGGGCCCAGTGTGTGAGTGAGGAACATTGTGTGGGCCCAGTGTGTGAGAGAGGAATAGTGTGAGTGAGGAACAGTGTGTGGGCCCAGTGTGTGAGTGAGGAACAGTGTGTGGGCCCAGTCTGTGAGTGAGGAACAGTGTCTGGGTGAGGAACAGTGTGTGGGCCCAGTGTGTGAGTGAGGAATAGTGTGAGTGAGGAACATTGTGTGGGCCCAGTGTGTGAGTGAGGAACAGTGTGTGGGCCCAGTGTGTGAGTGAGGAACAGTGTGAGTGAGGAACAGTGTGTGGGCCCAGTGTGTGAGTGAGGAACAGTGTGTGGGCCCAGTGTGTGAGTGAGGAACAGTGTGAGGGCCCAGTGTGTGAGTGAGGAACAGTGTGAGTGAGGAACAGTGTGTGGGCCCAGTGTGTGATTGAGGAACAGTGTGTGTGCCCAGAGTGTGCGTGAGGAACAGTGTGCAGGCCTAGTGTGTCAGTGAGGAGCAGTGTGTGGGCCCAGTGTGTGTGTGAGGAACAGTGTGTGCGCAGTGTGTGAGTCAGGAACAGTGTGTGGGCACAGTGTGTGAGTGAGGAACAGTGTGTGGACCCAGTGTGTGAGTGAGGAACAGTGTGTGAGCCCAGTGTGTGGGTGAGGAACAGTGTGTGGGCCCAGTGTGTGATTGAGGAACAGTGTGTGGGCCCAGGGTGTGGGTGAGGAACAGTGTGTGGGCCCAGTGTGTGATTGAGGAACAGTGTGTGGGCCCAGTGCATGAGAGAGGAACAGTGTGTGGACCCAATGCGTGAGTGAGGAATAGTGTGTGGGCCTAGTGTGTGAGTGAGGAACAGTGTGTGTGTGGGCCCAGTGTGTGAGTGAGGAACAGTGTGTTGGCCCAGTGTGTGAGTGAGGAACAGTTGAGTGAGGAACAGTGTGTGGGCCCAGTGTGTGAGTGTGGAGCAGTGTGTGGGCCCAGTGTGTGAGGGGGAATAGTGTGATTGAGGAACAGTGTGTGGGCCCAGTGTGTGAGTGAGGAACAGTGTGTGGGCCCAGTGTGTGAGTGAGGAACAGTTGAGTGAGGAACAGTGTGTGGGCCCAGTGTGTGAGTGAGGAACAGTGTGTGGGCCCAGTGTGTGAGTGAGGAACAGTGTGAGTGAGGAACAGTGTGTGGGCCCAGTGTGTGATTGAGGAACAGTGTGTGAGCCCAGAGTGTGGGTGAGGAACAGTGTGCAGGTCTAGTGTGTCAGTGAGGAGCAGTGTGTGGGCCCAGTGTGTGATTGAGGAACAGTGTGTGGGCCCAGAGTGTGGGTGAGGAACAGTGTGCAGGTCTAGTGTGTCAGTGAGGAACAGAGTGTGGGCCCAGTGTGTGAGTGAGTAACAGTGTGATTGAGGAACAGTGTGTGGGCCCAGAGTGTGCGTGAGGAACAGTGTGTGGGTAAACAGTGTCTGGGCCCAGTCTGTGATTGAGGAACAGTGTTTGGGCCCAGTGTTTGAGTGAGAAACAGTGTGTGGGCCCAATCTGTGAGTGAGGAACAGTGTGTGGGCCCAGTGTGTGAGTGATCAATAGTGTGAGTGAGGAACAGTGTCTGGGTGAGGAACAGTGTATGGGCCCAGTGTGTGAGTGAGGAATAATGTGTGGGACCAGTGTGTGAGTGAGGAACAGTGTGTGGGCCCAGTGTGTGAGTGAGGAATAGTATGTGGGACCAGTGTGTGAGTGAGGAACAGTGTGTGGGCCCAGTGTGTGAGTGAGGAATAGTGTGAGTGAGTAACATTGTGTGGGCCCAGTGTGTGAGTGGGCAATAGTGTGAGTGAGGAACAGTGTGTGGGCCCAGTGTGTGAGTGAGGAACAGTGTGTGCGCCCAGTGTGTGAGAGAAGAATAGTGTGAGTGAGGAACAGTGTGTGGGCCCAGTCTGTGAGTGATGAAAAGTGTCTGGGTGAGGAACAGTGTATGGGCCCAGTGTGTGAGTGGGCAATAGTGTGAGTGAGGAACTGTGTGTGGGCCCAGTGTGTGAGTTAGGAACAGTGTGTGGGCCCAGTGTGTGAGTGAGGAACATTGTGTGGGCCCAGTGTGTGAGAGAGGAATAGTGTGAGTGAGGAACAGTGTGTGGGCCCAGAGTGTGAGTGAGGAACAGTGTGTGGGCCCAGTCTGTGAGTGAGGAACAGTGTCTGGGTGAGGAACAGTGTGTGGGCCCAATGTGTGAGTGAGGAACAGTGTGAGTGATGAACAGTGTGTGGGCCCAGTGTGTGAGTGAGGAACAGTGTGTGGGCCCAGTGTGTGAGTGAGGAACAGTGTGAGGGCCCAGTGTGTGAGTGAGGAACAGTGTGAGTGAGGAACAGTGTGTGGGCCCAGTGTGTGAGTGAGGAACAGTGTGTGGGCCCAGTGTGTGAGTGAGGAACAGTGTGTGGGCCCAGTGTGTGATTGAGGAACAGTGTGTGGGCCCAGAGTGTGGGTGAGGAACAGTGTGCAGGCCTAGTGTGTCAGTGAGGAGCAGTGTGTGGGCCCAGTGTGTGAGTGAGTAACAGTGTGATTGAGGAACGATGTGAGTGAGCAACAGTGTGAGTGAGGAACAGTGTGTGGGCCCAGAGTGTGCGTGAGGAACAGTGTGTGGGTAAACTGTGTGTGGGCCCAATCTGCGAGTGAGGAACAGTGTGCGGGCCCAGTGTGAGAGTGATCAATAGTGTGAGTGAGGAACAATGTTTGAGTGAGGAACAATGTTTGGGTGAGGAACAGTGTATGGGCCCAGTGTGTGAGTGAGGAATAGTGTGTGGGACCAGGGTGTGAGTGAGGAATAGTGTGTGGGGCCAGTGTGTGAGTGAGGAATAGTGTGAGTGAGGTCATAGTGTGGGCCCAGTGTGTGAGTGGGCAATAGTGTGAGTGAGGAACAGTGTGTGGGCCCAGTGTGTGTGAGTGAGGAAGAGTGTGTGGGCCCAGTGTGTGAGTGAAGAACAGTGTGTGGGCCCAATATGTGAGTGAGGAACAGTGTGTGGGACCAGTGTGTGAGAGAGGAATAGTGTGAGTGAGGAACAGTGTGTGGGCCCAGTCTGTGAGTGAGGAACAGTGTCTGGGTGAGGAACAGTGTATGGGCCCAGTGTGTGAGTGAGGAATAGTGTGAGGGCCCAGTGTGTGAGTGAGGAATAATGTGAGTGAGGAACATTGTGTGGGCCCAGTGTGTGAGTGAGGAACAGTGTGTGGGCCCAGTGTGTGAGTGAGGAATAGTGTGAGTGAGGAACAGTGTGTGGGCACAGAGCGTGGGTGAGGAACAGTGTGTGGGACCAGTGTGAGAGAGGAATAGGGTGAGTGAGGAACAGTGTGTGGGCCCAGTGTGTGAGTGAGGAACAGTGTGTGGGCCCAGTGTGTGAGTGAGGAATAGTGTGAGTGAGGAACAGTGTGTGGGCCCAGTGTGTGAGTGAGGAACAGTGTGTGTGGGCCCAGTGTGTGAGTGGGGAATAGTGTGAGTGAGGAACAGTGTGTGGGCCCAGTGTGTGAGTGAGGAACAGTGTGTGGGCCCAGTGTGTGAGTGAGGAATAGTGTGAGTGATGAACATTGTGTGGGCCCAGTGTGTGAGTGGGGAATAGTGTGAGTGAGGAACAGTGTGTGGGCCCAGTGTGTGAGTGAGGAACAGTGTGTGGGCCCAGTGTGTAAGTGAGGAATAGTGTGAGTGAGGAACATTGTGTGGGCCCAGTGTTTGATTGAGGAACAGTGTGTGGGCCCAATGTGTGAGTGAGGAACAGTGTGTGGGCCCAATATGTGAGTGAGGAACAGTGTGTGGGACCAGTGTGTGAGAGAGGAATAGGGTGAGTGAGGAACATTGTGTGGGCCCAGTGTGTGAGTGGGGAATAGTGTGAGTGAGGAACAGTGTGTGGGCCCAGTGTGTGAGTGAGGAACAGTGTACGGGCCCAGTGTGTGAGTGAGGAACAGTGTGTGGGCCCAGTGTGTGAGTGAGGAATAGTGTGAGTGATGAACATTGTGTGGGCCCAGTGTGTGAGTGGGGAATAGTGTGAGTGAGGAACAGTGTGTGGGCCCAGTGTGTGAGTGAGGAATACTGTGTGGGCCCAGTGGGTGAGTGAGGAACAGTGTGTGGGCCCAGAGTGTGAGTGAGGAATAGTGTGTGGGACCAGGGTGTGAGTGAGGAATAGTGTGTAGGACCAGGGTGTGAGTGAGGAATAGTGTGTGGGGCCAGTGTGTGAGTGAGGAATAGTGTGAGTGAGGTCATAGTGTGGGCCCAGTGTGTGAGTGGGCAATAGTGTGAGTGAGGAACAGTGTGTGGGCCCAGTGTATGTGAGTGAGGAACAGTGTGTGGGCCCAGTGTGTGAGTGAAGAACAGTGTGTGGGCCCATTATGTGAGTGAGGAACAGTGTGTGGGACCAGTGTGTGAGAGAGGAATAGTGTGAGTGAGGAACAGTGTGTGGGCCCAGTCTGTGAGTGAGGAACAGTGTCTGGGTGAGGAACAGTGTATGGGCCCAGTGTGTGAGTGAGGAATAGTGTGATGGCCCAGTGTGTGAGTGAGGAACAGTTGTGGGCCCAGTGTGTGAGTGAGGAATAGTGTGAGTGAGGAACATTGTGTGGGCCCAGTGTGTGAGTGAGGAACAGTGTGTGGGCCCAGTGTGTGAGTGAGGAATAGTGTGAGTGAGGAACAGTGTGTGGGCACAGAGCGTGGGTGAGGAACAGTGTGTGGGCCCAGTGTGTGAGTGAGGAACAGTGTGTGGGCCCAGTGTGTGAGTGAGGAACAGTGTGTGGGCCCAGTGTGTAAGTGAGGAATAGTGTGAGTGAGGAACATTGTGTGGGCCCAGTGTTTGATTGAGGAACAGTGTGTGGGCCCAATGTGTGAGTGAGGAACAGTGTGTGGGCCCGGTGTGTGAATGAGGAACAGTGTGTGGGCCCAATATGAGAGTGAGGAACAGTGTGTGGGACCAGTGTGTGAGAGAGGAATAGGGTGAGTGAGGAACAGTGTGTGGGCCCAGTGTGTGAGTGAGGAACAGTGTGTGGGCCCAGTGTGTGAGTGAGGAATAGTGTGAGTGAGGAACAGTGTGTGGGCCCAGTGTGTGAGTGAGGAACAGTGTGTGTGGGCCCAGTGTGTGAGTGGGGAATAGTGTGAGTGAGGAACAGTGTGTGGGCCCAGTGTGTGAGTGAGGAACAGTGTGTGAGCCCAGTGTGTGAGTGAGGAATAGTGTGAGTGATGAACATTGTGTGGGCCCAGTGTGTGAGTGGGGAATAGTGTGAGTGAGGAACAGTGTGTGGGCCCAGTGTGTGAGTGAGGAACAGTGTGTGGGCCCAGTGTGTAAGTGAGGAATAGTGTGAGTGAGGAACATTGTGTGGGCCCAGTGTTTGATTGAGGAACAGTGTGTGGGCCGAATGTGTGAGTGAGGAACAGTGTGTGGGCCCAATATGTGAGTGAGGAACAGTGTGTGGGACCAGTGTGTGAGAGAGGAATAGGGTGAGTGAGGAACATTGTGTGGGCCCAGTGTGTGAGTGGGGAATAGTGTGAGTGAGGAACAGTGTGTGGGCCCAGTGTGTGAGTGAGGAACAGTGTACGGGCCCAGTGTGTGAGTGAGGAACAGTGTACGGGCCCAGTGTGTGAGTGAGGAATAGTGTGAGTGATGAACATTGTGTGGGCCCAGTGTGTGAGTGGGGAATAGTGTGAGTGAGGAACAGTGTGTGGGCCCAGTGTGTGAGTGAGGAATACTGTGTGGGCCCAGTGTGTGAGTGAGGAACAGTGTGTGGGCCCAGAGTGTGAGTGAGGAACAGTGTGTGGGCCCAGTGTGTGAGTGAGGAATAGTGTGAGTGAGGAACAGTGTGTGGGCCCAGTGTGTGATTGAGGAACAGTGTGTGGGCCCAGTGAGTGAGTGAGGAACAGTGGGTGGGCCCAGTGTGTGAGGGAGGAACAGTGTGTGGGCCTATTGTGTGAGCGAGGAACAGTGTGTGGGCCCAGTGAGTGAGTGAGGAACAGTGGGTGGGCCCAGTGTGTGAGCGAGGAACATTGTGTGGATAAAGTGTGTGAGTGAGGAACAGTGTGTGGGCCCAGTGTCTCAGTGAGGAAGAGTGTGTGGATCCAGTGTGTGAGTGAGGAACAGTGTGTGGGCCCAGTGTGTGGGTGAGGAACAGTGTGTAGGCCCAGTGTGTGAGTGAGGAAGTGTGTGGGCCCTATGTGTGAGTGAGGAACAGGGTGAGTGAGGAACAGTGTGAGTGAGGAACAGTGTGTGGGCCGAGTGTGTGAGTGAGGAACAGTGTGAGGGCGCAGTGTATGGGTGAGGTACAGTGTGTGGGCCCAGTGCGTGAGTGAGGAACAGTGTGTGGGCCCAGTATGTGAGTGAGGAACAGTGTGTGGTCCCAGAGTGTGGGTGAGGAACAGTGTGCAGGTCTAGTGTGTCAGTGAGGAACAGTGTGTGGGCCCAGTGTGTGAGTGAGGAACAGTGTGATTGAGGAACAGTGTGAGTGAGCAACAGTGTGAGTGAGGAACAGTGTGTGGGCCCAGAGTGTGCGTGAGGAACAGTGTGTGGGCCCAGTGTTTGATTGAGGAACAGTGTTTGGGCCCAGTGTGTGAGTGACGAACAGTGTATGGGCCCAGTGTGTGATTGAGGAACAGTGTTTGGGCCCAGTGTGAGTGACGAACAGTGTATGGGCCCAGTGTGTGATTGAGGAACAGTGTTTGGGCCCAGTGTGTGAGTGAGAAACAGTGTGTGGGACCAGTGTGTGAGAGAGCAATAGTGTGAGTGAGGAACAGTGTGTGGGCCCAGTGTGTGAGTGATCAATATTGTGAGTGAGGAACAGTGTCTGGGTGAGGAACAGTGTATGGGCCCAGTGTGTGAGTGAGGAATAATGTGTGGGCCCAGTGTGTGAGTAAGGAACAGTGTGTGGGCCCAGTGTGTGAGTGAGGAATAGTGTGAGTGAGGAACAGTGTGTGGGCCCAGTGTGTGAGTGATCAATATTGTGAGTGAGGAACAGTGTCTGGGTGAGGAACAGTGTATGGGCCCAGTGTGTGAGTGAGGAATAATGTGTGGGCCCAGTGTATGAGTAAGGAACAGTGTGTGGGCCCAGTGTGTGATTGAGGAATAGTGTGAGTGAGGAACAGTGTGTGCGCCCAGTGTGTGAGTGAGGAACAGTGTGTGGGCGCAATGTGTGAGTGAGGAACAGTGTGTGGGCCCAGTGTGTGAGTGAGGAACAGTGTGTGGGCCCAGTGTGTGAGTGAGGAACAGTGTGTGGGCCCAGTGTGTGAGTGAGGAACAGTGTGAGTGAGGAACAGTGTGTGGGCCGTGTGTGAGTGAGGAACAGTGTGAGTGAGGAACAGCGTGTGGGCCCAGTGTGTGAGTGAGGAAGTGTGTGGGCCCAGTGTGTGAGTGAGGAACAGTGTGAGTGAAGAATAGTGTGTGGGCCGTGTGTGAGTGAGGAACAGTGTGAGTGAGGAACAGCGTGTGGGCCCAGTGTGTGAGTGAGGAAGTGTGTGGGCCCAGTGTGTGAGTGAGGAACAGGGTGAGTGAGGAACAGTGTGAGTGAGGAACAGTGTGTGGGCTTAGTGTGTGAGTGAGGAACAGTGTGAGGGCGCAGTGTGTGAGTGAGGAACAGTGTGTGGGCCCAGTGTGTGAGTGAGGAACAGTGTGAGTGAAGAATAGTGTGTGGGCCGTGTGTGAGTGAGGAACAGTGTGAGTGAGGAACAGCGTGTGGGCCCAGTGTATGAGTAAGGAACAGTGTGTGGGCCCAGTGTGTGATTGAGGAATAGTGTGAGTGAGGAACAGTGTGTGCGCCCAGTGTGTGAGTGAGGAACAGTGTGTGGGCGCAATGTGTGAGTGAGGAACAGTGTGTGGGCGCAGTGTGTGAGTGAGGAACAGTGTGTGGGCCCAGTGTGTGAGTGAGGAACAGTGTGAGTGAAGAATAGTGTGTGGGCCGTGTGTGAGTGAGGAACAGTGTGAGTGAGGAACAGTGTGTGGGCCCAGTGTGTGAGTGAGGAAGTGTGTGGGCCCTGTGTGTGAGTGAGGAACAGGGTGAGTGAGGAACAGTGTGAGTGAGGAACAGTGTGTGGGCCTAGTGTGTGAGTGAGGAACAGTGTGAGGGCGCAGTGTATGGGTGAGGTACAGTGTACGGGCCCAATGCGTGAGTGAGGAACAGTGTGTGGGCCCAGTATGTGAGTGAGGAACAGTGTGAGTGAGGAACAGTGTGTGGGCCCAGAGTGTGGGTGAGGAACAGTGTGCAGGTCTAGTGTATCAGTGAGGAACAGTGTGTGGGTCAGTGTGTGAGTGAGGAACAGTGTGATTGAGGAACAGTGTGAGTGAGCAACAGTGTGAGTGAGGAACAGTGTGTGGGCCCAGAGTGTGCGTGAGGAACAGTGTGTGGGCCCAGTGTTTGATTGAGGAACAGTGTTTGGGCCCAGTGTGTGAGTGACGAACAGTGTATGGGCCCAGTGTGTGATTGAGGAACAGTCTTTGGGCCCAGTGTGTGAGTGAGAAACAGTGTGTGGGACCAGTGTGTGAGAGAGGAATAGTGTGAGTGAGGAACAGTGTGTGGGCCCAGAGTGTGTGATCAATATTGTGAGTGAGGAACAGTGTCTGGGTGAGGAACAGTGTATGGGCCCAGTGTGTGAGTGAGGAATAATGTGGGGGCCCAGTGTGTGAGAAAGGAACAGTGTGTGGGCCCAGTGTGTGAGTGAGGAATAGTGTGAGTGAGGAACAGTGTGTGGGCCCAGTGTGTGAGTGATCAATATTGTGAGTGAGGAACAGTGTCTGGGTGAGGAACAGTGTATGGGCCCAGTGTGTGAGTGAGGAATAATGTGTGGGCCCAGTGTGTGAGAAAGGAACAGTGTGTGGGCCCAGTGTGTGATTGAGGAATAGTGTGAGTGAGGAACAGTGTGTGGGCCCAGTGTGTGAGTGAGGAACAGTGAGTGGGCGCAATGTGTGCGTGAGGAACAGTGTGTGGGCCCAGTGTGTGGGCCTATTGTGTGAGCGAGGAACAGTGTGTTAGCCCAGTGTGTGAGTGAGGAACAGTGTGTGGGCCCAGTGTGTGAGTGAGGAACAGTGTGTGGGCCCAGTGTGTGAGTGAGGAACAGTGTGTGGGCCCAGTGTGTGAGTTAGGAACAGTGTGTGGGCCCAGTGTGTGATTGAGGAACAGTGTGTGGGCCCAGAGTGTGGGTGAGGAACAGTGTGCAGGTCTAGTGTGTCAGTGAGGAACAGAGTGTGGGCCCAGTGTGTGAGTGAGTAACAGTGTGATTGAGGAAAAGTGTGAGTGAGCAACAGTGTGAGTGAGGAACAGTGTGTGGGCCCAGAGTGCGCGTGAGGAACAGTGTGTGGGTAAACAGTGTCTGGGCCCAGTGTGTGATTGAGGAACAGTGTTTGGGCCCAGTGCTTGAGTGAGAAACAGTGTGTGGGCCCAATCTGTGAGTGAGGAACAGTGTGTGGGCCCAGTGTGTGAGTGATCAATAGTGTGAGTGAGGAACAGTGTCTGGGTGAGGAACAGTGTATGGGCCCAGTGTGTGAGTGAGGAATAGTGTGTGGGACCAGTGTGTGAGTGAGGAACAGTGTGTGGGCCCAGTGTGTGAGTGAGGAATAGTGTGAGTGAGGAACAGTGTGTGGGCCCAGTGTGTGAGTGGGCAATAGTGTGAGTGAGGAACAGTGTGTGGGCCCAGTGTGTGAGTGAGGAACAGTGTGTGCGCCCAGTGTGTGAGAGAGGAATAGTGTGAGTGAGGAACAGTGTGTGGGCCCAGTCTGTGAGTGAGGAACAGTGTCTGGGTGAGGAACAGTGTATGGGCCCAGTGTGTGAGTGGGCAATAGTGTGAGTGAGGAACAGTGTGTGGGCCCAGTGTGTGAGTTAGGAACAGTGTGTGGGCCCAGTGTGTGAGTGAGGAACATTGTGTGGGCCCAGTGTGTGAGAGAGGAATAGTGTGAGTGAGGAACAGTGTGTGGGCCCAGTGTGTGAGTGAGGAACAGTGTGTGGGCACAGTCTGTGAGTGAGGAACAGTGTCTGGGTGAGGAACAGTGTGTGGGCCCAGTGTGTGAGTGAGGAACAGTTGTGAGCCCAGTGTGTGAGTGAGGAATAGTGTGAGTGAGGAACATTGTGTGGGCCCAGTGTGTGAGAGAGGAATAGTGTGAGTGAGGAACAGTGTGTGAGCCCAGTGTGTGAGTGAGGAACAGTGTGAGTGAGGAACAGTGTGTGGGCCCAGTGTGTGAGCGAGGAACAGTGTGTGGGCCCAGTGTGTGAGTGAGGAACAGTGTGTGGGCCCAGTGTGTGATTGAGGAACAGTGTGTGGGCCCAGAGTGTGCGTGAGGAACAGTGTGCAGGCCTAGTGTGTCAGTGAGGAGCAGTGTGTGGGCCCAGTGTGTGAGTGAGTAACAGTGTGATTGAGGAACAGTGTGAGTGAGCAACAGTGTGAGTGAGGAACAGTGTGTGGGCCCAGAGTGTGCGTGAGGAACAGTGTGTGGGCGCAGTGTGTGTGTGAGGAACAGTGTGTGGGCGCAGTGTGTGAGTCAGGAACAGTGTGTGGGCACAGTGTGTGAGTGAGGAACAGTGTGTGGACCCAGTGTGTGAGTGAGGAACAGTGTGTGAGCCCAGTGTGTGGGTGAGGAACAGTGTGTGGTCCCAGTGTGTGATTGAGGAACAGTGTGTGGGCCCAGTGTGTGAGTCAGGAACAGTGTGTGGGCCCAGGGTGTGATTGAGGAACAGTGTGTGGGCCCAGTGCATGAGTGAGGAACTGTGTGTGGACCCAGTGCGTGAGTGAGGAACAGTGTGTGGGCCTAGTGTGTGAGTGAGGAACAGTGTGTGTGTGGGCCCAGTGTGTGGGCCCAGTGTGTGAGTGAGGAACAGTGTGTTGGCCCAGTGTGTGAGTGAGGAACAGTTGAGTGAGGAACAGTGTGTGGGCCCAGTGTGTGAATGTGGAGCAGTGTGTGGGCCCAGTGTGTGAGGGGGAATAGTGTGATTGAGGAACAGTGTGTGGGCCCAGTGTGTGAGTGAGGAACAGTGTGTGGGCCCAGTTTTGAGTGAGGAACAGTTGAGTGAGGAACAGTGTGTGGGCCCAGTGTGTGAGTGAGGAACAGTGTGTGGGCCCAGTGTGTGAGTGAGGAACAGTGTGAGTGAGGAACAGTGTGTGGGCCCAGTGTGTGATTGAGGAACAGTGTGTGGGCCCAGAGTGTGGGTGAGGAACAGTGTGCAGGTCTAGTGTGTCAGTGAGGAACAGAGTGTGGGCCCAGTGTGTGAGTGAGTAACAGTGTGATTGAGGAACAGTGTGAGTGAGCAACAGTGTGAGTGAGGAACAGTGTGTGGGCCCAGAGTGTGCGTGAGGAACAGTGTGTGGGCCCAGTGTGTGATTGAGGAACAGTGTTTGGGCCCAGTGTGTGAGTGACGAACAGTGTGTGGGCCCAATCTGTGAGTGAGGAACAGTGTGTGGGCCCAGTGTGTGAGTGATCAATACTGTGAGTGAGGAACAGTGTCTGGGTGACGAACAGTGTATGAGCCCAGTGTGTGAGTGAGGAATAGTATGTGGGACCAGTGTGTGAGTGAGGAATAGTGTGTGGGCCCAGTGTGTGAGTGAGGAATAGTGTGAGTGAGTAACATTGTGTGGGCCCAGTGTGTGAGTGGGCAATAGTGTGAGTGAGGAACAGTGTGTGGGCCCAGTGTGTGAGTGAGGAACAGTGTGTGCGCCCAGTGTGTGAGAGAGGAATAGTGTGAGTGAGGAACAGTGTGTGGGCCCAGTCTGTGAGTGATGAAAAGTGTCTGGGTGAGGACAGTATATGGGCCCAGTGTGTGAGTGGGCAATAGTGTGAGTGAGGAACAGTGTGTGGGCCCAGTGTGTGAGTGAGGAACAGTGTGTGCGCCCAGTGTGTGAGTGGGCAATAGTGTGAGTGAGGAACTGTGTGTGGGCCCAGTGTGTGAGTTAGGAACAGTGCGTGGGCCCAGTGTGTGAGTGAGGAACATTGTGTGGGCCCAGTGTGTGAGAGAGGAATAGTGTGAGTGAGGAACAGTGTGTGGGCCCAGAGTGTGAGTGAGGAACAGTGTGTGGGCCCAGTGTGTGAGTGAGGAACAGTGTCTGGGTGAGGAACAGTGTGTGGGCCCAGTGTGTGAGTGAGGAACAGTTGTGGGCCCAGTGTGTGAGTGAGGAATAGTGTGAGTGAGGAACATTGTGTGGGCCCAGTGTGTGAGTGAGGAACAGTGTGTGGGCCCAGTGTGTGAGTGAGGAACAGTGTGAGTGAGGAACAGTGTGTGGGCCCAGTGTGTGAGTGAGGAACAGTGTGAGGGCCCAGTGTGTGAGTGAGGAACAGTGTGAGTGAGGAACAGTGTGTGGGCCCAGTGTGTGATTGAGGAACAGTGTGTGGGCCCAGAGTGTGGGTGAGGAACAGTGTGCAGGCCTAGTGTGTCAGTGAGGAGCAGTGTGTGGGCCCAGTGTGTGAGTGAGTAACAGTGTGTGGGCCCAGAGTGTGGGTGAGGAACAGTGTGCAGGTCTAGTGTGTCAGTGAGGAGCAGTGTGTGGGCCCAGTGTGTGAGTGAGTAACAGTGTGATTGAGGAACAGTGTGAGTGAGCAACAGTGTGAGTGAGGAACAGTGTGTGGGCCCAGAGTGTGCGTGAGGAACAGTGTGTGGGTAAACTGTGTGTGGGCCCAATCTGCGAGTGAGGAACAGTGTGTGGGCCCAGTGTGAGAGTGATCAATAGTGTGAGTGAGGAACAATGTCTGGGTGAGGAACAGTGTATGGGCCCAGTGTGTGAGTGAGGAATAGTGTGTGGGACCAGGGTGTGAGTGAGGAATAGTGTGTGGGGCCAGTGTGTGAGTGAGGAATAGTGTGAGTGAGGTCATAGTGTGGGCCCAGTGTGTGAGTGGGCAATAGTGTGAGTGAGGAACAGTGTGTGGGCCCAGTGTGTGTGAGTGAGGAACAGTGTGTGGGCCCAGTGTGTGAGTGAAGAACAGTGTGTGGGCCCAATATGTGAGTGAGGAACAGTGTGTGGGACCAGTGTGTGAGAGAGGAATAGTGTGAGTGAGGAACAGTGTGTGGGCCCAGTCTGTCAGTGAGGAACAGTGTCTGGGTGAGGAACAGTGTGAGGGCCCAGTGTGTGAGTGAGGAACAGTTGTGGGCCCAGTGTGTGAGTGAGGAATAGTGTGAGTGAGGAACATTGTGTGGGCCCAGTGTGTGAGTGAGGAACAGTGTGTGGGCCCAGTGTGTGAGTGAGGAATAGTGTGAGTGAGGAACAGTGTGTGGGCACAGAGCGTGGGTGAGGAACAGTGTGTGGGCCCAGTGTGTGAGTGAGGAACAGTGTGTGGGCCCAGTGTGTGAGTGAGGAACAGTGTGTGGGCCCAGTGTGTAAGTGAGGAATAGTGTGAGTGAGGAACATTGTGTGGGCCCAGTGTTTGATTGAGGAACAGTGTGTGGGCCCAATGTGTGAGTGAGGAACAGTGTGTGGGACCAGTGTGTGAATGAGGAACAGTGTGTGGGCCCAATATGTGAGTGAGGAACAGTGTGTGGGACCAGTGTGTGAGAGAGGAATAGGGTGAGTGAGGAACAGTGTGTGGGCCCAGTGTGTGAGAGAGGAATAGGGTGAGTGAGGAACAGTGTGTGGGCCCAGTGTGTGAGTGAGGAACAGTGTGTGGGCCCAGTGTGTGAGTGAGGAATAGTGTGAGTGAGGAACAGTGTGTGGGCCCAGTCTGTGAGTGAGGAACAGTGTCTGGGTGAGGAACAGTGTGAGGGCCCAGTGTGTGAGTGAGGAACAGTTGTGGGCCCAGTGTGTGAGTGAGGAATAGTGTGAGTGAGGAACATTGTGTGGGCCCAGTGTGTGAGTGAGGAACAGTGTGTGGGCCCAGTGTGTGAGTGAGGAATAGTGTGAGTGAGGAACAGTGTGTGGGCACAGAGCGTGGGTGAGGAACAGTGTGTGGGCCCAGTGTGTGAGTGAGGAACAGTGTGTGGGCCCAGTGTGTGAGTGAGGAACAGTGTGTGGGCCCAGTGTGTAAGTGAGGAATAGTGTGAGTGAGGAACATTGTGTGGGCCCAGTGTTTGATTGAGGAACAGTGTGTGGGCCCAATGTGTGAGTGAGGAACAGTGTGTGGGCCCGGTGTGTGAATGAGGAACAGTGTGTGGGCCCAATATGTGAGTGAGGAACAGTGTGTGGGACCAGTGTGTGAGAGAGGAATAGGGTGAGTGAGGAACAGTGTGTGGGCCCAGTGTGTGAGAGAGGAATAGGGTGAGTGAGGAACAGTGTGTGGGCCCAGTGTGTGAGTGAGGAACAGTGTGTGGGCCCAGTGTGTGAGTGAGGAATAGTGTGAGTGAGGAACAGTGTGTGGACCCAGTGTGTGAGTGAGGAACAGTGTGTGTGGGCCCAGTGTGTGAGTGGGGAATAGTGTGAGTGAGGAACAGTGTGTGGGCCCAGTGTGTGAGTGAGGAACAGTGTGTGGGCCCAGTGTGTGAGTGAGGAATAGTGCGAGTGAGGAACAGTGTGTGGGCCCAGTGTGTGAGTGGGGAAGAGTGTGAGTGAGGAACAGTGTGTGGGCCCAGTGTGTGAGTGAGGAACAGTGTGTGGGCCCAGTGTGTAAGTGAGGAATAGTGTGAGTGAGGAACATTGTGTGGGCCCAGTGTGTGAGTGGGGAATAGTGTGAGTGAGGAACAGTGTGTGGGCCCGGTGTGTGAATGAGGAACGGTGTGTGGGCCCAATATGTGAGTGAGGAACAGTGTGTGGGACCAGTGTGTGAGATAGGAATAGGGTGAGTGAGGAACATTGTGTGGGCCCAGTGTGTGAGTGGGGAATAGTGTGAGTGAGGAACAGTGTGTGGGCCCAGTGTGTGAGTGAGGAACAGTGTACGGGCCCAGTGTGTGAGTGAGGAATAGTGTGTGGGCCCAGTGTGTGAGTGAGGAACAGTGTGTGGGCCCAGTGTGTGAGTGAGGAATAGTGTGAGTGATGAACATTGTGTGGGCCCAGTGTGTGAGTGGGGAATAGTGTGAGTGAGGAACAGTGTGTGGGCCCAGTGTGTGAGTGAGGAATACTGTGTGGGCCCAGTGTGTGAGTGAGGAACAGTGTGTGGGCCCAGAGTGTGAGTGAGGAACAGTGTGTGGGCCCAGTGTGTGAGTGAGGAATAGTGTGAGTGAGGAACAGTGTGTGGGCCCAGTGTGTGATTGAGGAACAGTGTGTGGGCCTATTGTGTGAGCGAGGAACAGTGTGTGGGCCCAGTGAGTGAGTGAGGAACAGTGGGTGGGCCCAGTGTGTGAGGGAGGAACAGTGTGTGGGCCTATTGTGTGAGCGAGGAACAGTGTGTGGGCCCAGTAAGTGAGTGAGGAACAGTGGGTGGGCTCAGTGTGTGAGCGAGGAACATTGTGTGGATAAAGTGTGTGAGTGAGGAACAGTGTGTGGGCCCAGTGTCTCAGTGAGGAACAGTGTGTGGATCCAGTGTGTGAGTGAGGAACAGTGTGTGGGCCCAGTGTGTGGGTGAGGAACAGTGTGTGGGCCCAGTGTGTGAGTGAGGAAGTGTGTGGGCCCTATGTGTGAGTGAGGAACAGTGTGAGTGAGGAACAGTGTGTGGGCCGAGTGTGTGAGTGAGGAACAGTGTGAGGGCGCAGTGTATGGGTGAGGTACAGTGTGTGGGCCCAGTGCGTGAGTGAGGAACAGTGTGTGGGCCCAGTATGTGAGTGAGGAACAGTGTGAGTGAGGAACAGTGTGTGGTCCCAGAGTGTGGGTGAGGAACAGTGTGCAGGTCTAGTGTGTCAGTGAGGAACAGTGTGTGGGCTCAGTGTGTGAGTGAGGTACAGTGTGATTGAGGAACAGTGTAAGTGAGCAACAGTGTGAGTGAGGAACAGTGTGTGGGCCCAGAGTGTGCGTGAGGAACAGTGTGTGGGCCCAGTGTTTGATTGAGGAACAGTGTTTGGGCCCAGTGTGTGAGTGACGAACAGTGTATGGGCCCAGTGTGTGATTGAGGAACAGTGTTTGGGCCCAGTGTGAGTGACGAACAGTGTATGGGCCCAGTGTGTGATTGAGGAACAGTCTTTGGGCCCAGTGTGTGAGTGAGAAACAGTGTGTGGGACCAGTGTGTGAGAGAGGAATAGTGTGAGTGAGGAACAGTGTGTGGGCCCAGTGTGTGAGTGATCAATATTGTGAGTGAGGAACAGTGTCTGGGTGAGGAACAGTGTATGGGCCCAGTGTGTGAGTGAGGAATAATGTGTGGGCCCAGTGTGTGACTAAGGAACAGTGTGTGGGCCCAGTGTGTGAGTGAGGAATAGTGTGAGTGAGGAACAGTGTGTGGGCCCAGTGTGTGAGTGATCAATATTGTGAGTGAGGAACAGTGTCTGGGTGAGGAACAGTGTGTGGGCCCAGTGTGTGAGTGAGGAATAATGTGTGGGCCCAGTGTATGAGTAAGGAACAGTGTGTGGGCCCAGTGTGTGATTGAGGAATAGTGTGAGTGAGGAACAGTGTGTGCGCCCAGTGTGTGAGTGAGGAACAGTGTGTGGGCGCAATGTGTGAGTGAGGAACAGTGTGTGGGCGCAGTGTGTGAGTGAGGAACAGTGTGTGGGCCCAGTGTGTGAGTGAGGAACAGTGTGAGTGAAGAATAGTGTGTGGGCAGTGTGTGAGTGAGGAACAGTGTGAGTGAGGAACAGTGTGTGGGCCCAGTGTGTGAGTGAGGAAGTGTGTGGGCCCTGTGTATGAGTGAGGAACAGGGTGAGTGAGGAACAGTGTGAGTGAGGAACAGTGTGTGGGCCTAGTGTGTGAGTGAGGAACAGTGTGAGGGCGCAGTGTATGGGTGAGGTACAGTGTACGGGCCCAGTGCGTGAGTGAGGAACAGTGTGTGGGCCCAGTATGTGAGTGAGGAACACTGTGAGTGAGGAACAGTGTGTGGGCCCAGTGTGTGAGTGAGGAAGTGTGTGGGCCCTGTGTGTGAGTGAGGAACAGGGTGAGTGAGGAACAGTGTGAGTGAGGAACAGTGTGTGGGCCTAGTGTGTGAGTGAGGAACAGTGTGAGGGCGCAGTGTATGGGTGAGGTACAGTGTACGGGCCCAGTGCGTGAGTGAGGAACAGTGTGTGGGCCCAGTATGTGAGTGAGGAACAGTGTGAGTGAGGAACAGTGTGTGGGCCCAGAGTGTGGGTGAGGAACAGTGTGCAGGTCTAGTGTGTCAGTGAGGAACAGTGTGAGTGAGGAACAGTGTGTGGGCCCAGTGTGTGAGTGAGGAACAGTGTGATTGAGGAACAGTGTGAGTGAGCAACAGTGTGAGTGAGGAACAGTGTGTGGGCCCAGAGTGTGCGTGAGGAACAGTGTGTGGGCCCAGTGTTTAATTGAGGAACAGTGTTTGGGCCCAGTGTGTGAGTGAGGAACAGTGTGAGTGAGGAACAGTGTGTGAGTGAGGAACAGTGTGTGGGCCCAGTGTGTGAGTGAGGAACAGTGTGAGGGCCCAGTGTGTGAGTGAGGAACAGTGTGAGTGAGGAACAGTGTGTGGGCCCAGTGTGTGATTGAGGAACAGTGTGTGTGCCCAGAGTGTGCGTGAGGAACAGTGTGCAGGCCTAGTGTGTCAGTGAGGAGCAGTGTGTGGGCCCAGTGTGTGAGTGAGTAACAGAGTGATTGAGGAACAGTGTGAGTGAGCAACAGTGTGAGTGAGGAACAGTGTGTGGGCGCAGTGTGTGTGTGAGGAACAGTGTGTGGGCGCAGTGTGTGTGTGAGGAACAGTGTGTGGGCGCAGTGTGTGAGTCAGGAACAGTGTGTGGGCACAGTGTGTGAGTGAGGAACAGTGTGTGGACCCAGTGTGTGACTGAGGAACAGTGTGTGAGCCCAGTGTGTGGGTGAGGAACAGTGTGTGGTCCCAGTGTGTGATTGAGGAACAGTGTGTGTGCCCAGGGTGTGGGTGAGGAACAGTGTGTGGGCCCAGTGTGTGATTGAGGAACAGTGTGTGGGCCCAGTGCATGAGTGAGGAACAGTGTGTGGACCCAGTGCGTGAGTGAGGAACAGTGTGTGGGCCTAGTGTGTGAGTGAGGAACAGTGTGTGTGTGGGCCCAGTGTGTGGGCCCAGTGTGTGGGCCCAGTGTGTGAGTGAGGAACAGTGTGTTGGCCCAGTGTGTGAGTGAGGAACAGTTGAGTGAGGAACAGTGTGTGGGCCCAGTGTGTGAGTGTGGAGCAGTGTGTGGGCCCAGTGTGTGAGGGGGAATAGTGTGATTGAGGAACAGTGTGTGGGCCCAGTGTGTGAGTGAGGAACAGTGTGTGGGCCCAGTGTGTGAGTGAGGAACAGTTGAGTGAGGAACAGTGTGCAGGTCTAGTGTGTCAGTGAGGAACAGAGTGTGGGTAAACAGAGTGTGAGTGAGTAACAGTGTGATTGAGGAACAGTGTGAGTGAGCAACAGTGTGAGTGAGGAACAGTGTGTGGGCCCAGAGTGTGCGTGAGGAACAGTGTGTGGGTAAACAGTGTCTGGGCCCAGTGTGTGATTGAGGAACAGTGTTTGGGCCCAGTGTGTGAGTGATCAATAGTGTGAGTGAGGAAGTGTCTGGGTGAGGAACAGTGTATGGGCCCAGTGTGTGAGTGAGGAATAGTATGTGGGACCAGTGTGTGAGTGAGGAACAGTGTGAGTGAGTAACATTGTGTGGGCCCAGTGTGTGAGTGGGCAATAGTGTGAGTGAGGAACAGTGTGTGGGCCCAGTGTGTGAGTGAGGAACAGTGTGTGCGCCCAGTGTGTGAGAGAGGAATAGTGTGAGTGAGGAACAGTGTGTGGGCCCAGTCTGTGAGTGATGAAAGGTGTCTGAGTGAGGAACAGTGTATGGGCCCATTGTGTGAGTGGGCAATAGTGTGAGTGAGGAACTGTGTGTGGGCCCAGTGTGTGAGTTAGGAACAGTGTGTGGGCCCAGTGTGTGAGTGAGGAACATTGTGTGGGCCCAGTGTGTGAGAGAGGAATAGTGTGAGTGAGGAACAGTGTGTGGGCCCAGAGTGTGAGTGAGGAACAGTGTGTGGGCCCAGTCTGTGAGTGAGGAACAGTGTCTGGGTGAGGAACAGTGTGTGGGCCCAGTGTGTGAGTGAGGAACAGTTGTGGGCCCAGTGTGTGAGTGAGGAATAGTGTGAGTGAGGAACATTGTGTGGGCCCAGTGTGTGAGTGAGGAACAGTGTGTGGGCCCAGTGTGTGAGTGAGGAACAGTATGAGTGAGGAACAGTGTGTGGGCACAGTGTGTGAGTGAGGAAGTGTGTGGGCCCAGTGTGTGAGTGAGGAACAGTGTGAGGGCCCAGTGTGTGAGTGAGGAATAGTGTGAGTGAGGAACAGTGTGTGGGCCCAGTGTGTGATTGAGGAACAGTGTGTGGGCCCAGAGTGTGGGTGAGGAACAGTGTGCAGGCCTAGTGTGTCAGTGAGGAACAGTGTGTGGGCCCAGTGTGTGAGTGAGTAACAGTGCGATTGAGGAACAGTGTGAGTGAGCAACAGTGTGAGTGAGGAACAGTGTGTGGGCCCAGAGTGTGCGTGAGGAACAGTGTGTGGGTAAACTGTGTGTGGGCCCAATCCGCGAGTGAGGAACAGTGTGTGGGCCCAGTGTGAGAGTGATCAATAGTGTGAGTGAGGAACAATGTCTGGGTGAGGAACAGTGTATGGGCCCAGTGTGTGAGTGAGGAATAGTGTGTGGGACCAGGGTGTGAGTGAGGAATAGTGTGTGGGGCCAGTGTGTGAGTGAGGAATAGTGTGAGTGAGGTCATAGTTTGGGCCCAGTGTGTGAGTGGGCAATAGTGTGAGTGAGGAACAGTGTGTGGGCCCAGTGTGTGTGAGTGAGGAACAGTGTGTGGGCCCAGTGTGTGAGTGAAGAACAGTGTGTGGGCCCAATATGTGAGTGAGGAACAGTGTGTGGGACCAGTGTGTGAGAGAGGAATAGTGTGAGTGGGGAACAGTGTGTGGGCCCAGTCTGTGAGTGAGGAACAGTGTCTGGGTGAGGAACAGTGTGTGGGCCCAGTGTGTGAGTGAGGAATAGTGTGAGGGCCCAGTGTGTGAGTGAGGAACAGTTGTGGGCCCAGTGTGTGAGTGAGGAATAGTGTGAGTGAGGAACATTGTGTGGGCCCAGTGTGTGAGTGAGGAACAGTGTGTGGGCGCAATGTGTGAGTGAGGAATAGTGTGAGTGAGGAACAGTGTGTGGGCACAGAGCGTGGGTGAGGAACAGTGTGTGGGCCCAGTGTGTGAGTGAGGAACAGTGTGTGGGCCCAGTGTGTGAGTGAGGAAAAGTGTGTGGGCCCAGTGTGTAAGTGGGGAATAGTGTGAGTGAGGAACATTGTGTGGGCCCAGTGTTTGATTGAGGAACAGTGTCTGGGCCCAATGTGTGAGTGAGGAACAGTGTGTGGGCCCGGTGTGTGAATGAGGAACAGTGTGTGGGCCCAATATGTGAGTGAGGAACAGTGTGTGGGCCCAGTGTGTGAGTGAGGAACAGTGTGTGGGACCAGTGTGTGAGAGAGGAATAGGGTGAGTGAGGAACAGTGTGTGGGACCAGTGTGTGAGTGAGGAACAGTGTGTGGGCCCAGTGTGTGAGTGAGGAATAGTGTGAGTGAGGAACAGTGTGTGGGCCCAGTGTGTGAGTGAGGAACAGTGTGTGGGCCCAGTGTGTGAGTGAGGAACAGTGTGAGTGAGGAACAGTGTGTGGGCCCAGTGTGTGTGAGTGAGGAACAGTGTGTGGGCCCAGTGTGTGAGTGAGGAATAGTGTGAGGGCCCAGTGTGTGAGTGAGGAACAGTTGTGGGCCCAGTGTGTGAGTGAGGAATAGTGTGAGTGAGGAACATTGTGTGGGCCCAGTGTGTGAGTGAGGAACAGTGTGTGGGCGCAATGTGTGAGTGAGGAATAGTGTGAGTGAGGAACAGTGTGTGGGCACAGAGCGTGGGTGAGGAACAGTGTGTGGGCCCAGTGTGTGAGTGAGGAACAGTGTGTGGGCCCAGTGTGTGAGTGAGGAAAAGTGTGTGGGCCCAGTGTGTAAGTGGGGAATAGTGTGAGTGAGGAATATTGTGTGGGCCCAGTGTTTGATTGAGGAACAGTGTCTGGGCCCAATGTGTGAGTGAGGAACAGTGTGTGGGCCCGGTGTGTGAATGAGGAACAGTGTGTGGGCCCAATATGTGAGTGAGGAACAGTGTGTGGGCCCAGTGTGTGAGTGAGGAACAGTGTGTGGGACCAGTGTGTGAGAGAGGAATAGGGTGAGTGAGGAACAGTGTGTGGGACCAGTGTGTGAGTGAGGAACAGTGTGTGGGCCCAGTGTGTGAGTGAGGAATAGTGTGAGTGAGGAACAGTGTGTGGGCCCAGTGTGTGAGTGAGGAACAGTGTGTCGGCCCAGTGTGTGAGTGGGGAATAGTGTGAGTGAGGAACAGTGTGTGGGCCCAGTGTGTGAGTGAGGAACAGTGTGTGGGCCCAGTGTGTGAGTGAGGAATAGTGTGAGTGATGAACATTGTGTGGGCCCAGTGTGTGAGTGGGGAATAGTGTGAGTGAGGAACAGTGTGTGGGCCCAGTGTGTGAGTGAGGAACAGTGTGTGGGCCCAGTGTGTAAGTGAGGAATAGTGTGAGTGAGGAACATTGTGTGGGCCCAGTGTTTGATTGAGGAACAGTGTGTGGGCCCAATGTGTGAGTGAGGAACAGTGTGAGGGCCCGGTGTGTGAATGAGGAACAGTGTGTGGGCCCAATATGTGAGTGAGGAACAGTGTGTGGGACCAGTGTGTGAGAGAGGAATAGGGTGAGTGAGGAACATTGTGTGGGCCCAGTGTGTGAGTGGGGAATAGTGTGAGTGAGGAACAGTGTGTGGGCCCAGTGTGTGAGTGAGGAACAGTGTACGGGCCCAGTGTGTGAGTGAGGAATAGTGTGTGGGCCCAGTGTGTGAGTGAGGAACAGTGTGTGGGCCCAGTGTTTGAGTGAGGAACAGTGTGTGGGCCCAGTGTGTGAGTGAGGAATAGTGTGAGTGATGAACATTGTGTGGGCCCAGTGTGTGAGTGGGGAATAGTGTGAGTGAGGAACAGTGTGTGAGTGAGGAACAGTGTGTGGGCCCAGAGTGTGAGTGAGGAACAGTGTGTGGGCCCAGTGTGTGAGTGAGGAATAGTGTGAGTGAGGAACAGTGTGTGGGCCCAGTGTGTGATTGAGGAACAGTGTGTGGGCCTATTGTGTGAGCGAGGAACAGTGTGTGGGCCCAGTGAGTGAGTGAGGAACAGTGGGTGGGCCCAGTGTGTGAGGGAGGAACAGTGTGTGGGCCTATTGTGTGAGCGAGGAACAGTGTGTGGGCCCAGTGAGTGAGTGAGGAACAGTGGGTGGGCCCAGTGTGTGAGCGAGGAACATTGTGTGGATAAAGTGTGTGAGTGAGGAACAGTGTGTGGGCCCAGTGTCTCAGTGAGGAACAGTATGTGGATCCAGTGTGTGAGTGAGGAATAGTGTGTGGGCCCAGTGTGTGATTGAGGAACAGTGTGTGGGCCCAGAGTGTGGGTGAGGAACAGTGTGCAGGCCTAGTGTGTCAGTGAGGAACAGTGTGTGGGCCCAGTGTGTGAGTGAGTAACAGTGCGATTGAGGAACAGTGTGAGTGAGCAACAGTGTGAGTGAGGAACAGTGTGTGGGCCCAGAGTGTGCGTGAGGAACAGTGTGTGGGTAAACTGTGTGTGGGCCCAATCCGCGAGTGAGGAACAGTGTGTGGGCCCAGTGTGAGAGTGATCAATAGTGTGAGTGAGGAACAATGTCTGGGTGAGGAACAGTGTATGGGCCCAGTGTGTGAGTGAGGAATAGTGTGTGGGACCAGGGTGTGAGTGAGGAATAGTGTGTGGGGCCAGTGTGTGAGTGAGGAATAGTGTGAGTGAGGTCATAGTTTAGGCCCAGTGTGTGAGTGGGCAATAGTGTGAGTGAGGAACAGTGTGTGGGCCCAGTGTGTGTGAGTGAGGAACAGTGTGTGGGCCCAGTGTGTGAGTGAAGAACAGTGTGTGGGCCCAATATGTGAGTGAGGAACAGTGTGTGGGACCAGTGTGTGAGAGAGGAATAGTGTGAGTGGGGAACAGTGTGTGGGCCCAGTCTGTGAGTGAGGAACAGTGTCTGGGTGAGGAACAGTGTGTGGGCCCAGTGTGTGAGTGAGGAATAGTGTGAGGGCCCAGTGTGTGAGTGAGGAACAGTTGTGGGCCCAGTGTGTGAGTGAGGAATAGTGTGAGTGAGGAACATTGTGTGGGCCCAGTGTGTGAGTGAGGAACAGTGTGTGGGCGCAATGTGTGAGTGAGGAATAGTGTGAGTGAGGAACAGTGTGTGGGCACAGAGCGTGGGTGAGGAACAGTGTGTGGGCCCAGTGTGTGAGTGAGGAACAGTGTGTGGGCCCAGTGTGTGAGTGAGGAAAAGTGTGTGGGCCCAGTGTGTAAGTGGGGAATAGTGTGAGTGAGGAACATTGTGTGGGCCCAGTGTTTGATTGAGGAACAGTGTCTGGGCCCAATGTGTGAGTGAGGAACAGTGTGTGGGCCCGGTGTGTGAATGAGGAACAGTGTGTGGGCCCAATATGTGAGTGAGGAACAGTGTGTGGGCCCAGTGTGTGAGTGAGGAACAGTGTGTGGGACCAGTGTGTGAGAGAGGAATAGGGTGAGTGAGGAACAGTGTGTGGGACCAGTGTGTGAGTGAGGAACAGTGTGTGGGCCCAGTGTGTGAGTGAGGAATAGTGTGAGTGAGGAACAGTGTGTGGGCCCAGTGTGTGAGTGAGGAACAGTGTGTGGGCCCAGTGTGTGAGTGGGGAATAGTGTGAGTGAGGAACAGTGTGTGGGCCCAGTGTGTGAGTGAGGAACAGTGTGTGGGCCCAGTGTGTGAGTGAGGAATAGTGTGAGTGATGAACATTGTGTGGGCCCAGTGTGTGAGTGGGGAATAGTGTGAGTGAGGAACAGTGTGTGGGCCCAGTGTGTGAGTGAGGAACAGTGTGTGGGCCCAGTGTGTAAGTGAGGAATAGTGTGAGTGAGGAACATTGTGTGGGCCCAGTGTTTGATTGAGGAACAGTGTGTGGGCCCAATGTGTGAGTGAGGAACAGTGTGAGGGCCCGGTGTGTGAATGAGGAACAGTGTGTGGGCCCAATATGTGAGTGAGGAACAGTGTGTGGGACCAGTGTGTGAGAGAGGAATAGGGTGAGTGAGGAACATTGTGTGGGCCCAGTGTGTGAGTGGGGAATAGTGTGAGTGAGGAACAGTGTGTGGGCCCAGTGTGTGAGTGAGGAACAGTGTACGGGCCCAGTGTGTGAGTGAGGAATAGTGTGTGGGCCCAGTGTGTGAGTGAGGAACAGTGTGTGGGCCCAGTGTGTGAGTGAGGAACAGTGTGTGGGCCCAGTGTGTGAGTGAGGAATAGTGTGAGTGATGAACATTGTGTGGGCCCAGTGTGTGAGTGGGGAATAGTGTGAGTGAGGAACAGTGTGTGAGTGAGGAACAGTGTGTGGGCCCAGAGTGTGAGTGAGGAACAGTGTGTGGGCCCAGTGTGTGAGTGAGGAATAGTGTGAGTGAGGAACAGTGTGTGGGCCCAGTGTGTGATTGAGGAACAGTGTGTGGGCCTATTGTGTGAGCGAGGAACAGTGTGTGGGCCCAGTGAGTGAGTGAGGAACAGTGGGTGGGCCCAGTGTGTGAGGGAGGAACAGTGTGTGGGCCTATTGTGTGAGCGAGGAACAGTGTGTGGGCCCAGTGAGTGAGTGAGGAACAGTGGGTGGGCCCAGTGTGTGAGCGAGGAACATTGTGTGGATAAAGTGTGTGAGTGAGGAACAGTGTGTGGGCCCAGTGTCTCAGTGAGGAACAGTATGTGGATCCAGTGTGTGAGTGAGGAATAGTGTGTGGGCCCAGTGTGTGGGTGAGGAACAGTGTGTGGGCCCAGTGTGTGAGTGAGGAAGTGTGTGGGCCCTATGTGTGAGTGAGGAACAGGGTGAGTGAGGAACAGTGTGAGTGAGGAACAGTGTGTGGGCCGAGTGTGTGAGTGAGGAACAGTGTGAGGGCGCAGTGTATGGGTGAGGTACAGTGTGTGGGCCCAGTGCGTGAGTGAGGAACAGTGTGTGGGCCCAGTATGTGAGTGAGGAACAGCGTGAGTGAGGAACAGTGTGTGGTCCCAGAGTGTGGGTGAGGAACAGTGTGCAGGTCTAGTGTGTCAGTGAGGAACAGTGTGTGGGCCCAGTGTGTGAGTGAGGAACAGTGTGATTGAGGAACAGTGTGAGTGGGCAACAGTGCGAGTGAGGAACAGTGTGTGGGCCCAGAGTGTGCGTGAGGAACAGTGTGTGGGCCCAGTGTTTGATTGAGGAACAGTGTTTGGGCCCAGTGTGTGAGTGACGAACAGTGTATGGGCCCAGTGTGTGATTGAGGAACAGTGTTTGGGCCCAGTGTGAGTGACGAACAGTGTATGGGCCCAGTGTGTGATTGAGGAACAGTGTTTGGGCCCAGTGTGTGAGTGAGAAACAGTGTGTGGGACCAGTGTGTGAGAGAGGAATAGTGTGAGTGAGGAACAGTGTGTGGGCCCAGTGTGTGAGTGATCAATATTGTGAGTGAGGAACAGTGTCTGGGTGAGGAACAGTGTATGGGCCCAGTGTGTGAGTGAGGAATAATGTGTGGGCCCAGTGTGTGAGTAAGGAACAGTGTGTGGGCCCAGTGTGTGAGTGAGGAATAGTGTGAGTGAGGAACAGTGTGTGGGCCCAGTGTGTGAGTGATCAATATTGTGAGTGAGGAACAGTGTCTGGGTGAGGAACAGTGTGTGGGCCCAGTGTGTGAGTGAGGAATAATGTGTGGGCCCAGTGTATGAGTAAGGAACAGTGTGTGGGCCCAGTGTGTGATTGAGGAATAGTGTGAGTGAGGAACAGTGTGTGCGCCCAGTGTGTGAGTGAGGAACAGTGTGTGGGCTCAATGTGTGAGTGAGGAACAGTGTGTGGGCCCAGTGTGTGAGTGAGGAACAGTGTGAGTGAAGAATAGTGTGTGGGCCGTGTGTGAGTGAGGAACAGTGTGAGTGAGGAACAGTGTGTGGGCCCAGTGTGTGAGTGAGGAAGTGTGTGGGCTCTGTGTGTGAGTGAGGAACAGGGTGAGTGAGTAACAGTGTGAGTGAGGAACAGTGTGTGGGCCTAGTGTGTGAGTGAGGAACAGTGTGAGGGCACAGTGTATGGGTGAGGTACAGTGTACGGGCCCAGTGCGTGAGTGAGGAACAGTGTGTGGGCCCAGTATGTGAGTGAGGAACAGTGTGAGTGAGGAACAGTGTGTGGGACAGAGTGTGGGTGAGGAACAGTGTGCAGGTCTAGTGTGTCAGTGAGGAACAGTGTGTGGGCCCAGTGTGTGAGTGAGGAACAGTGTGATTGAGGAACAGTGTGAGTGAGCAACAGTGTGAGTGAGGAACAGTGTGTGGGCCCAGAGTGTGCGTGAGGAACAGTGTGTGGGCCCAGTGTTTGATTGAGGAACAGTGTTTGGGCCCAGTGTGTGAGTGACGAACAGTGTATGGGCCCAGTGTGTGATTGAGGAACAGTGTTTGGGCCCAGTGTGTGAGTGAGAAACAGTGTGTGGGACCAGTGTGTGAGTGAGGAATAGTGTGAGTGAGGAACAGTGTGTGGGCCCAGTGTGTGAGTGATCAATATTGTGAGTGAGGAACAGTGTCTGGGTGAGGAACAGTGTATGGGCCCAGTGTGTGAGTGAGGAATAATGTGTGGGCCCAGTGTGTGAGAAAGGAACAGTGTGTGGGCCCAGTGTGTGATTGAGGAATAGTGTGAGTGAGGAACAGTGTGTGGGCCCAGTGTGTGAGTGAGGAACAGTGTGTGGGCGCAATGTGTGAGTGAGGAACAGTGTGTGGGCCAAATGTGTGGGCCTATTGTGTGAGCGAGGAACAGTGTGTTAGCCCAGTGTGTGAGTGAGGAACAGTGTGTGGGCCCAGTGTGTGAGTGAGGAACAGTGTGTGGGCCCAGTGTGTGAGTTAGGAACAGTGTGTGGGCCCAGTGTGTGATTGAGGAACAGTGTGTGGACACAGTATATGGGTAAGGAACAGTGTGTGGGCCCAGAGTGTGATTGAGGATCAGTGTGTGGGCCCAGTGTGTGAGTGAGGAATGGTGTGAGTGAGGAACAGTGTGTGGGCCCAGTGTGTGATTGAGGAATAGTGTGAGTGAGGAACAGTGTGTGGGCCCAGTGTGTGAGTGAGGAACAGTGTGTGGGCCCAGTGTGTGAGTGAGGAACCGTGTGTGGACCCAGTGTGTGAGTGAGGAACAGTGTGTTGGCCCTGTGTGTGAGTGAGGAACAGTGTGTGGGCCCAGTGTGTGAGTGAGGAACAGTGTGTGGGCCCAGTGTGTGAGTGAGGAACAGTGTGTGGGCCCAGTGTGTGAGTTAGGAACAGTGTGTGGGCCCAGTGTGTGATTGAGGAACAGTGTGTGGACACAGTATATGGGTAAGGAACAGTGTGTGGGCCCAGAGTGTGATTGAGGATCAGTGTGTGGGCCCAGTGTGTGAGTGAGGAATGGTGTGAGTGAGGAACAGTGTGTGGGCCCAGTGTGTGATTGAGGAATAGTGTGAGTGAGGAACAGTGTGTGGGCCCAGTGTGTGAGTGAGGAACAGTGTGTGGGCCCAGTGTGTGAGTGAGGAACCGTGTGTGGACCCAGTGTGTGAGTGAGGAACAGTGTGTTGGCCCTGTGTGTGAGTGAGGAACAGTGTGTGAGCCCAGTGTGTGAGCGAGGAACCGTGTGTGAATCCAGTGTGTGAGTGAGGAACAGTGTGTGGGCCCAGTGTATGTGAGGAACAGTGTGTGGGCCCAGTGTGTGAGCGAGGAACAGTGTGTGGGCCCAGTGTGTGAGCGAGGAACCGTGTGTGGACCCAGTGTGTGATTGAGGAACAGTGTGTGGGCCCAGTGTGTGTGAGGAACAGTGTGTGAGCCCAGTGTGTGAGCGAGGAACCGTGTGTGGACACAGTGTCTGATTGAGGAACAGCGTGTGAGTGAGGAACAGTGTGTGGGCCCAGTGTGTGAGTGAGGAACAGTGTGTGGGCCCAGTGTGTGAGTGAGGAACAGTGTGTGGTCCAAGTGCCTGAGTGAGGAACAGTGTGTGAGCCCATTGTGTGAGTGAGGAACCGTGTGTGGGCCCAGTGTGTGAATGAGGAACACTGTGTGGGCCCAGTGTGTGAGCGAGGAACAGTGTGTGGTCCCAGTGCGTGAGTGAGGAACAGTGTGTGGACCCAGTGTGTGAGTGAGGAACAGTGTGTGGGTGCAGTGTGTGTGTGAGGAACAGTGTGTGGGCGCAGTGTGTGAGTCAGGAACAGTGTGTGGGCACAGTGTGTGAGTGAGGAACAGTGTGTGGACCCAGTGTGTGAGTGAGGAACAGTGTGTGGGCACAGTGTGTGAGTGAGGAACAGTGTGTGGACCCAGTGTGTGAGTAAGGAACAGTGTGTGGGCCCAGTGTGTGAGTCAGGAACAGTGTGTGGGCCCAGTGTGTGAGTCAGGAACAGTGTGTGGGCCCAGTGTGTGAGTGAGGAACAGTGTGTGGACCCAGGGTGTGAGTGAGGAACAGTGTGTGGGCCCAGTGTATGAGCGAGAAACAGTGTGTGGACCCAGTGTGTGAGTGTGGAACAGTGTGTGGACCCAGTTGTGAGCGAGGAACAGTGTGTGGGCCCAGTGTGTGTGTGTGGAACACTGTGTGGGCCCAGTGTGTGAGTGAGGAACAGTGTGTGGACCCAGTTGTGAGCGAGGAACAGTGTGTGGGACCAGTGTGTGAGCGAGGAACAGTGTGAGTGAGGAACAGTGTGTGGGCCCAGTGAGTGAGTGAGAAACAGTGTGTGGGCTCAGTGTGTGAGTGAGAAACAGTGTGTGGGCTCAGTTAGTGAGTGAGGAACAGTGTGTGGAGCCAGCGTCTCGGTGAGGAACAGTGTGTGGGCCCAGTGTGTGGGTGAGGAACAGTGTGAGTGAGGAACAGTGTGTGGGCCCAGTGTGTGAGCGAGGAACAGTGTGTGTGTGGGCCCAGTGTGTGGGCCCAGTGTGTGACTGAGGAACAGTGTGTGGGCCCAGTGTGTAGGTGAGGAACAGTGTGTGCGCCCAATGTGCGAGTGAGGAACTGTGTGTGGGCTCAGTGTGTGATTGAGGAACAGTGTGTGTGCCCAGTGTGTGAGTGAGGAACAGTGTGTGGGCCCAGTGTGTGGGTGAGGAACAGTGTGTGGGCCCAGTGTGTGGTTGAGGAACAATGTGTGAGTGAGGAACAGTGTGTGGGCCCAGTGTGTGAATGAGGAACAGTGTGTGAGTGAGGAACAGTGTGTGCTCCCAGTGTGTGGTTGGTGAACGGTGTGTGGGCCCAGTTGTGGGTGAGGAACAGTGTGTGAGTGAGGAACTGTGTGTGCGCCCAGTGTGTGGTTGAGGAACAGTGTACGGGCCCAGTGTGTGTGTGTGGAACACTGTGTGGGCCCAGTGTGTGAGTGAGGAACAGTGTGTGGACCCAGTTGTGAGCGAGGAACAGTGTGTGGGACCAGTGTGTGAGCGAGGAACAGTGTGAGTGAGGAACAGTGTGTGGGCCCAGTGAGTGAGTGAGAAACAGTGTGTGGGCTCAGTGTGTGAGTGAGAAACAGTGTGTGGGCTCAGTTAGTGAGTGAGGAACAGTGTGTGGAGCCAGCGTCTCGGTGAGGACCAGTGTGTGGGTGAGGAACAGTGTGAGTGAGGAACAGTGTGTGGGCCCAGTGTGTGAGCGAGGAACAGTGTGTTGGCCGAGTGTGTGGGTGAGGAACAGTGTGTGGGCCCAGTGTGTGAGTGAGGAACAGTGTGTGGGCCTAGTGTGTGAGTGAGGAATAGTGTTTGGGCCCAGTGTGTGAGTGAGGAACAGTGTGTGGGCACAGTGTGTGAGTGAGGAACAGTGTGAGCGAGGAACAGTGTGAGTGAGGAACAGTGTGTGGGCCCAGTGTGTGTGTGAGGAAAAGTGTGTGGGCCCAGTGTGTGAGCGAGGAACAGTGTGAGCGAGGAACAGTGTGAGTGAGGAACAGTGTGAGCGAGGAACAGTGTGAGTGAGGAACAGTGTGAGTGAGGAACAGTGTGAGCGAGGAACAGTGTGAGTGAGGAACAGTGTGAGCGAGGAACAGTGTGAGCGAGGAACAGTGTGAGTGAGGAACAGTGTGAGTGAGGAACAGTGTGACGGCCAAACGCTATGTCAGTGTGTGGTGCCACTTCCTGACAGTGTTGTTGTTCTTCCTAA
This sequence comes from Chiloscyllium plagiosum, assembly GCF_037043375.1. Classification (NCBI taxonomy): domain Eukaryota; kingdom Metazoa; phylum Chordata; class Chondrichthyes; order Orectolobiformes; family Hemiscylliidae; genus Chiloscyllium; species Chiloscyllium plagiosum. Next base: position 11,592,032 of record NW_028270176.1, read on the forward strand.
ACCCCAGGGACTGCAGCAGATCAAGCAACCACTGGCGTTATTCATCCAAGGGTGTTCCTGGCACTGGCCCATTAAATTCGGTATTTACTTGCAGAATCGTTACCTCGCTAATTTCCTGATAAGGCCCAACGTGCCTGCACTGATCGTATGACCTGTTGCTAATCTCCTTTCTTTTAACCCGTATCTCTGCACTCCATTTCCTCCAAACATCTTATCCAAAGCCTGCTGGGATCTTTCAGTGTCGTGTCGAGATTTATGGAGAAGGTGAAAACAGAGTACATAGAACTTTACCAAGTTCTATTCTTCTATCCTGTTATCTGGCACCCTGCCTGAGGGCAGCTGAATCTGGTGCATCGCGGCGAGTGTGGTATTTTTCCACTGGGCCCACAATTGCAGGAATTTATACTTCTACCCACTTACCCCTCAAAGGATCCCTTTGGCTTTTCACATGGAGAATCTTGATCCAGTTTCCGGAAACGTCTTCACATTGAATTGACAACAGAAGAAAGCCACTCCGCCCAAAAGTTACACGCTTACTCTGCACAAACCTCCTTTCACCTCTCCTCATCTTCTCAGTGGATCCTTTCTCTCTCAAAGTTCACAAAATCAAACTGTCGAGTGATTACAGGAACGCCGCTCTGTTGCCTCGTGCCCTGGATGGCTCTCTGTTGGGAGCAATTCACGTTTTGCCCCTCGTGGACAGCCCCTCACCCATTCCTCCCACCAATGCCACATCCCTGCGATTTCCTCCTGTACAAATATTTGCAAAATCGGGACATGTTTGCCGCACAGGAAGAGGACAATGTGCAGCAACTGGAAACCAGGCCCACGTTCCCCAAGCACTCATTCCGTGCCCCTGGAGGTTCCAGGACTTTAGCCCCGGATCTAGATAGCTTCTCAGTAACTCCAGGGAGAGGGAGGGAGGGAGGGAGGAAGGGAAAGCAATCTCCACTTCAACTCACTGTCAAGCCCTCACAGGCAGTGAATTCTGGACTCTGATGGACCTCTGGTGAACACAATGGCACTCATCTCCTCCTGAGAGTCACAGAGATGGAGAGCACGGAAACAGACCCGTTGGTCCAACTCATCCATGCTGACCAGATATCCTCATCTCATCTCGTCCCATTTTCCAGCACTTGGCCCATATCTCTTGAAACCCTTCCTATTCATGTCCCCATCCAGATGCCTTTTCAATGTTGGAAATGTATCAGCCTCCACCACTTCCACTGGCACAAATTTCATGTGTGAAAAGATTGCCCCCTCAGGTTCCTTTGAAACGTTTCCCCTCTCACTTTAAACCTTTGCCCTCGAGGTTTGGACTCCGGGGAAAAGACCTTGACGAATTATTGTATCCATGCCCCCTCATGATTGTATGAACCTCTTTGATATCATCCCTCAGCCTCTGACGCTCTGGGGGAAAACAGCCCCAACCTATCCATCATCTCTCTCTAGCTCAAACCCTCCAATCCTGGCAACATCCTTGTAAATCTTTCCGGATCCCTTTCAAGTTTCACAACGTCTCTCCTCCAGCAGGTGATTTTAAATTCTTGCACCCCCCCCCCCCCCCCCCCCCCCGCCGATCAGCTCGATCCAAGATCACCACCCTCCTTGCAGAATGGCATTCGTCTCCATTCAAGCCCCTTTCGGTGGAATCAAGTCCATTTCCACTGCTCACTATGGTCCAACACATTCCCTTAGTTTTTTTTTCCCTCAAGCCCCCTCGTTCTCATGAACGAACACCTACAAGTTAATGAGTGGAATAGATAGAGTCAATAGCCAGAGACTTTTCCCCAGGGCAGGATTGACTGGTACGAGGGGTCATAGTTTGAAGATATTAGGAGAAAGGTACAAAGGAGACGTCAGAGGGAGGACGCAGAGAGTTGTGAGTGCGTGGAATGCGTTGCCAGCGGTGGTGGTGGAAGCAGAGTCATTGGGGACATTTAAGTGACTGCTGGACATGCACATGGGATAGCAGTGAGTTGAGGGGTGTGTAGGTTATTATATTTTACATTAGGATGAAAGCTCGGCACAACATCACGGGCCAAAGGGCCTGTTCTGTGATGTACATTTCTATGTTCTGTAAGTCCAAACCCTCATTCAGCTTTGCAGAAGACAAGCCAGAAGCTGATATCTGTACGAACAACGGTCTGCGATGAGCAATTTGCAATTTTCTTGAGACAGCCAGGTTTTAAATGATGACAGGACGATTAACCTGCAGATCACGCTCAAAGGCATTACTTCAAAGAGAAAGTCCCTTGCTACATTCTTTAAAGATGGTCAGTGAAATATTAATTATTCCAAGCTGTCACTCGCTGGTGCCCGGATGACTTACGGGTCGCAGGCACCCCAATCATTTACATGGCCGATAGCCGTAGGGCCCGGCACTCGCTACTCAAATCGGTGGTAATTAAAGGAGGTCGCTTGTAATTCTTTGAAGGTTGCTTGGCCTGGTCGTCTCACTTCAGGGGAAGGAAGGAATCAGTCAGTTATTGGTTGCAGCCATGGAGCTGCACAGCACCGAAACAGACCCTTCGATCCAACTCATCCACACCAACCAGATATCCTAAATTAATCTTGTCTTGTTTGCCAGCATTACCCTTGAAACCCTTCCTATTCACATACCCATCCAGATGCCATTTAAATGCTGTAACTGTACCAGCCTCCATCAATTCCTCTGGCAGCTCATTCCATACATGCACCACCCTCTGTGTGAAAAAGTTGCCCCTTAGGTGCCTTTTAAATCTTTCCCCTCTCACCCGAAACCTATGCCCTCTAGTTCTGGACTCCCCACCCCAGGGAAAAGACTTTATCTGTTTATCCTATCCATGCCCCTCATGATTTGATAAACCTCTATAAGGTCTCAACCTTCAGTCTCCGACGCTCCAGGAAAAACAGCCCCAGCCTGTTCAGCCTCTCCCTATACCTCAAATCCTCCAACCCTGGCAACATCCTTGTAAATTTTTTCTAAACCCTTTCAAGTTTCACAACATCTTTCCGATAGGAAGGAGACCAGAATTAACCACTGTATTCCAACAGTGGCCTAACCAATGTCCTGTACAGCCACAACATGACCTTCCAACTCCTGTACTCAATACTCTGACCAATAAAGGAAAGCATACCAAACACCTTCTTCACTATCCTATCTACCTGTGACTCCACTTTCAAGGAGCTATGAACCTGCACTGCAAGGTCTCTTTGTTCAGCAACACTCCCTAGGACCTTACCATTAAGTGTATAAGTCCTGCGAAGATTTGCTTTCCCAAAATGCAGCACCTTGCATTTATCTGAATTAAACTCCATCTGCCACTTCTCAGCCCATTGGCCCATCTGGTCCAGATCCTGTTGTAATCTGAGGTAACCTTCTTCACTGTCAACGAGACCTCCATTGGCCTCATCTGGAACTCGAGGGGATAGGTTTAATTAAGGGGCAAAGTGAGCGGCGATTTTTTTACACAGAAGGTGGTGCATACATGGAATGAGCTGCCAGAGGAAGTGGTGGTGGCTGGGGATTTGCACAGTGGAATCTTCTGCACAGCCAACTGAATCATAGAATCCCAACAGTGTGGGAACAGGCCCTTCGGCCCAACAAGTCCACATCAACCCCGCGAACAGTAACCCACCCAGACCCATTTCTGCAAACCTCTTACACGACATTTACCCTGACTAATGCACCCAATCTACACATCCCTGGGCACTTTGGGCAATTCAGCATGGCCAATTCACCCTAACCTGCACATCCTTGGAATGTGGGAGGGAACCGGAGTACCTGAAGTAAACCCACGCAGACATGGGGAGAATGTGCAAACTCCACACAGACAGTTGCCTGAGGCTGGAATCGAACCCAGGTACCTGGTGCTGTGAGGCTGTAGTGCTAACCACTGAGCCACCGTGCTGCCCAACCACGGAGCCACCATGAGCACAGGTAATCAGCGATCTGTGAAGGATTTTAATTCAGCTACACACACACACACACCAGCCAGATAGTTTCAGAAGCACTTCCTTCAAATAGCTTATGAGATGACCATGGGACAGAAAGCCTGGGCTGGGGGCTGTGCCGAACCAGAGGATCACAGCTGCAGAAGGGAAGCCCTGTTTGAAATATCCCCAGTGTCAAGTGTAAATGATTCCTGGGATTCGGGACATGAGAATCCGTGAATTCAAGCAACGGACACACCAGCGGACATCAAGGGGTTCACCAAACTTGTTGAAGGGGATTGAGCGGTAGACCTTTCAGGTAGAGGCATCCCAAGGCCCTGGAGCAGATACAAACCTGCGTATATCAGCCACACACCTACCTCCATCAGCAGCAGGAGAGCTGGACACAGAGGGACCCTGACACAATCCCACACAAAGTTATTCTGACACTTAGAGCTGTTGGCATCATTACAATGAAGTTACAGAGACTGCATACAGTGTTCGTACCCTGAATACACAGAGACTCTGTACAGTAACCCTCACCCTGAATACACAGAGACTCTGTACAGTAACCCTCACCCTGAATACACAGAGACTCTGTACAGTAACCCTCACCCTGAATACACAGAGACTCTGTACAGTGATCCTTACCCTGAGTACACAGAGACTCTGTACAGTAATCCTCACCCTGAATACACACAGACTCTGTACAGTGATCCTCACCCTGAATACACAGAGACTCTGTACAGTAATCCTCACCCTGAATACACAGAGACACTGTATAGTGATCCTCACCCTGAATACACACAGACTCTGTACAGTGATCCTCTCCCTGAATATACAGAGACTCTGTACAGTAATCCTCACCCTGAATACACACAGACTCTGTACAGTAATCCTCACCCTGAATACACAGAGACACTGTATAGTGATCCTCACCCTGAATACACACAGACTCTGTACAGTGATCCTCACCCTGAATACACAGAGACACTGTACAGTAATCCTCACCCTAAATACACAGAGACTCTGTACAGTGATCCTCACCCTGAATACACACAGACTCTGTACAGTAATCCTCACCCTGAATACACAGAGACACTGTATAGTGATCCTCACCCTGAATACACACAGACTCTGTACAGTGATACACACCCTGAATACACAGAGACACTGTACAGTAATCCTCACCCTGAATACACACAGACTCTGTACAGTGACCCTCACCCTGAATACACACAGACTCTGTACAGTGATCCTCACCCTGAATACACAGAGACACTGTACAGTAACCCTCACCCTGAATACACAGAGACACTGTACAGTGATCCTCACTCTGAATACACACAGACTCTGTACAGTAATCCTCACCCTGAATACACAGGGAATCTGCAAAGTAATCTTTACTCTGAAAATATAGAGTCTCTGCACAGTAATGTTCATCCTAAATATACAAAGACTGGTCTAGTAATTCTCACCCTCAGTACAAAGAATGTCTATCCAGTAACCCTTGCCCCAAGTACAGACACTCTGGCAAGTAATCCATAAGGCAGGTAAAATCCACAAACCTGACTGCCCCGGCTGACCCATTGTCTCCGCCTGCTCCTGCCCACCGAACTCATCTCCGCATACCTTGACACCGTCCTGTCCCCCTTAGTCCAAGAACTCCCCACCTACGTTCGGGACACCACCCATGCCCTCCACCTGCTCCATGATTTTCGCTTCCCCAGTCCCCAACCCCTTATTTTCACCGTGGACATCCAGTCCCTGTACACCTCCATCCCCCATCACGAAGGACTCAAAGCCCTCCGCTTCTTTCTTTCCCGCCGTACCGACCAGTACCCTTCCACTGACACCCTCCTTCGACTGACTGAACTGGTCCTCACCCTGAACAACTTCTCTTTCCAATCCTCCCATTTCCTCCAAACGAAAGGAGCAGCCATGGGCGCCCGCATGGGCCCCAGCTATGCCTGCCTCTTCGTAGGATATGTGGAACAGTCCATCTTCCGCAACTACACTGGCCCCACCCCCCACCTTTTCCTCCGCTACATCGATGACTGTATCGGCGCCGCCTCGTGCTCCCACGAGGAGGTTGAACAGTTCATCCACTTCACCAACACCTTCCACCCCGACCTCAAATTCACCTGGACAGTCTCAGATTCCTCCCTCCCCTTCCTCGACCTTTCTATTTCTATCTCAGGTGACCGAATCAACACGGACATCTACTACAAACTGACCGACTCCCACAGCTACCTGGACTACACCTCCTCCCATCCTGCCCCCTGTAAAAACGCCATCCCATTCTCCCAATTCCTTCGACTCCGCCGCATCTGCTCCCAGGAGGACCAGTTCCAAAAACGTACAACCCAGATGGCCTCCTTCTTCAAGGACCGCAATTTCCCCCCCGATGTGGTCGACGATGCCCTCCACCGCATCTCTTCCACTTCCCGCTCCTCCGCCCTTGAGCCCCGCCCCTCCAACCGCCACCAGGACAGAACCCCACTGGTCCTCACCTACCACCCCACCAATCTCCATGTACAGCGCATCATCCGCCGTCATTTCCGCTACCTCCAAACGGGCCCCACCACCAAGGATATATTTCCCTCCCCTCCCCTATCAGCATTCTGTAAAGACCCTCCGTGACTCCCTCGTCAGATCCACACCCCCCACCAACCCAACCTCCATTCCTGGCACCTTCCCCTGCAACCGCAGGAGGTGCAAGACTTGCGCCCACACCTCCCCCCTCACCTCCCTCCAAGGCCCCAAAGGAAACTTCCATATCCGTCACAGATTCACCTGCACCTCCACACACATCATCTATTGCATCCTCTGCACCCGATGTGGCCTCCTCTATATTGGGGAGACAGGCCGGCTACTTGCGGAGCGTTTCAGAGAACACCTCTGGGACACCCGGACCAACAACCCAACCACCCTGTAGCTCAACATTTCAATTCCCCCTCCCACTCCACCAAGGATATGCAGGTCTTTGGACTCCTCCATCGTCAGACCACAACAACACGACGGTTGGAGGAAGAGCGCCTCATCTTCCGGCTAGGAACCCTCTAACCACAAGGGATGAACTCGGATTTCACCAGTTTCCTCATTTCCCCTCCCCCCACCTTGTCTCAGTCAAATCCATTGAATTCAGCACCGCCTTCCGAACCTGCAATCTTCTTCCCGACCTCTCCGCCCCCACCCCAGTCTGACCTTTCACCCTCACCTTGACCTCTTTCCACCTATCACATTTCCGACGCCCCTCCCCCAAGTCCCTCCTCCCTACCTTTTATCTTAGCCTGCTGGACAAACTTTCCTCATTCCTGAAAAAGGGCTTATGCCCGAAACGTCGATTCTCCTGTTCCCTGGATGCTGCCTGACCTGCTGCGCTTTTCCAGCAACACATTTCCAGCAAGTAATCCATACCTTGGATGCACAGATACTCAGCACCGTGAACTTTACCCTGAACAAACACACAACCAGCACTAAAATCATGACCATGTATAGACAGAGAGGCTGTACAGTCATTTTTACCCTGAATTCATAGATACACTGCACAGTAACCCTCACACTGAAACTCATAGAGACTCTGTACAGTAATCCTCACACTGAATTCACAGAGACACTGTACACTAACCTTCATACTGAATTCACAGAGACACTGTACATTAACCCTCACACTGATTTCACAGAGACACTGTACAGCGACCCTCACACTGAATTCACAGAGACACTGCAGAATACCCTCACAATGAATTCACAGAGACTCTGGATAGTAAAGCTCACACTGAACTTACAGAGATACTGCACAGTAGCCCTCACACTGAATTCTCCAAGACTGTTCACAGCAACCTGCACTCTGAATTCACACAGTCACGACAGTCACCCTCACACTGAACTCACACAGACTCTGTACAGTGATCCTCACTCTGAATACACACAGACGATGGACAGTGATCCTCACCCTGAATACACACAGACTCTTTACAGTGATCATCACACTGAATACACAGAGACTCTATACAGTGACCCTCACCCTGAATACACAGAGACTCTGGACAGTGACCCTCACCCTGAATACACACAGACTCTTTACAGTGATCCTCACACTGAATACACTGAGAATCTGTACAGTAATCCTCACCCTGAACACACAGAGACTCTGTACAGTGATCCACACCCTAAATACACAGAGACACTGTACAGTAACCCTCACCCTGAATACACAAAGACACCGTACAGTAACCCTCACCCTGAATACACAGAGACACTGTACAATCATCCCGACCCTGAATACACACAGACTCTGTATAGTAACCCTCACCCTGAATTCACAGACACACTGCACAGTCACCCTCACACTGAACTCACAGATACACTGTACAGTGACCCTCATACTGAATTCACAGACATACAGTACAGTAACCCTCACAGTGAATTCACAGAGACACTGTACAGTGATCCTCATGCTGATTTCACATAGACTTTGCACAGTAACCCTCACACTGAATTCACAGATGCACTGCAGTCACCCTAACACTGAACTCACAGAGACTCTGTACAATACCCTCAGACTGAACTCACAGATATACTGCACAGTAACCCTCACACTGATTTTTCAGAGACTGTGCGCAGTAACCCTCACACTGATTTTTCAGAGACTGTGCGCAGTAACCCTCACACTGATTTTTCAGAGACTGTGCGCAGTAACCCTCACACTGATTTTTCAAAGACTGTGCGCAGTCACCCTCACACTGATTTTTCAGAGACTGTGCGCAGTAACCCTCACACTGAATTCAAGATACACTGGACAGCAACCATCATACTGAATTCACAGACACACAGTACAGTAACCCTCACAATGAATTCACAGAGACACTGGATAGTAAAGCTCACACTGAACTTACAGAGATACTACACAGTAGCCCTCAAACTGAATTCTCCAAGACTGTTCACAGCAACCTGCACTCGAATTCACACAGTCACGACAGTCACCCTCACACTGAACTCACAGAGACTCTGTACAGTAATCCTCACCCTGAATACACAGAGACTCTGCTCAGGGATCCTCACCCTGAATACACAGACACTCTGTACAGTGTTCCTCACCGTGAATACACACAGACTCTTTACAGTGATCCTCACACTGAATCCACAGAGACTCTGTACAGTGATCCTCACCCTGAATACACAGAGACTCTTTACAGTGATCCTCACCCTGAATACATAGAGACTCTGTACAGTGACCCTCACCCTGAATACACAGAGACTCTGTACAGTAACCCTCACCCTGAATACACAGAGACTCTGTACAGTGACTCTCACCCTGAATACACAGAGACTCTGTACAGTAACTCTCACCCTGAATACACAGACTCTCGGTACCGTACTCCTCACCCTGAATACACAGAGACTCTGTACACTAACCCTCACCCTGAATACACAGAGACTCTGTTCAATAATCCTCATCCTGAATACACAGAGACTCTGTACAGTGACCCTCACCCTGAATACACAGAGACTCTGTACAGTGACCCTCACCCTGAATACACAGAGACTCTGTACAGTGATCCTCACCCTGAATACACAGAGACTCTGTACAGTGATCCTCACCCGGAATACACAGAGACTCTGTACAGTGACCCTCACCCTGAATACACAGAGACTCTGTACAGTGATCGTCACCCTGAATACACAGAGACTCTGTACAGTAACCCTCACCCTGAATACACAAACACTCTGTACCGTAATCCTCACCCTGAATACACAGAGACTCTGTACAGTGATCCTCACCCTGAATACACAGAGACTCTATACAGTAACCCTCACCCTGAATACACAGAGACTCTGTACAGTGACCCTCACCCTGAATACACAGAGACTCTGTACAGTGATCCTCACCCTGAATACACAGAGACTCTGTACAGTGATCCTCACCCTGAATACACAGAGACTCTGTACAGTGATCCTCACCCTGAATACACAGAGACTCTGTACAGTGACCCTCCCCCTGAATACACAGAGACTCTGTACAGTGATCCTCACCCTGAATACACAGAGACTCTGTACAGTGATCCTCACCCGGAATACACAGAGACTCTGTACAGTGACCCTCACCCTGAATACACAGAGACTCTGTACAGTGATCGTCACCCTGAATACACAGAGACTCTGTACAGTAACCCTCACCCTGAATACACAAACACTCTGTACCGTAATCCTCACCCTGAATACACAGAGACTCTGTACAGTGATCCTCACCCTGAATACACAGAGACTCTATACAGTAACCCTCACCCTGAATACACAGAGACTCTGTACAGTGACCCTCACCCTGAATACACAGAAACTCTGTACAGTGACCCTAACCCTGAATACACAGAGACTCTGTGCAGTAACCCTCACCCTGAATACACACAGACTCTGTACAGTGATCCTCACCCTGAATACACAGAGACTCTGTACAGTGACCCTCACCCTGAATACACAGAGACTCTGTACAGTAACCCTCACCCTGAATACACAGAGACTCTGTACAGTGATCCTCACCCTGAATACACAGAGACTCTATACAGTAACCCTCACCCTGAATACAAAGAGAATCTGTACAGTGATCCTCACCCTGAATACACAGAGACTCTATACAGTAACCCTCACCCTGAATACAAAGAGACTCTGTACAGTGATCCTCACCCTGAATACACAGAGACTCTGTACAGTGATCCTCACCCTGAATACACAAACACTCTGTACCGTAATCCTCACCCTGAATACACAGAGACTCTGTACAGTATTCCTCACCCTGAATACACAGAGACTCTGTACAGTGATCCTCACCCGGAATACACAGACACTCTGTACAGTGACCCTCACCCTGAATACACAGAGACACTGTACAGTGATCCTCACCCTGAATACACAGAGACTCTGTACAGTGATCCTCACCCTGAATATACAGAGACTCTATACAGTAACCCTCACCCTGAATACACAGAGACTCTGTACAGTGATCCTCACCCTGAATACACAGAGACTCTATACAGTAACCCTCACCCTGAATACACAGAGACTCTGTACAGTGATCCTCACCCTGAATACACAGAGACTCTGTACAGTAATCCTCACCCTGAATACACAGAGACTCTGTACAGTAACCCTCACCCTGAATACACACAGACTCTGTATAGTAACCCTCACCCTGAATTCACAGACACACTGCACAGTCACCCTCACACTGAACTCACAGATACACTGTACAGTAACCCTCATACCGAATTCACAGACATACAGTACAGTAACCCTCACAGTGAATTCACAGAGACACTGTACAGTGATCCTCATGCTGATTTCACATAGACTTTGCACAGTAACCCTCACACTGAATTCACAGATACACTGCACAGTAACCCTCACATGGAATTCACAGATGCACTGCAGTCACCCTAACACTGAACTCACAGAGACTCTGTACAATACCCTCAGACTGAACTCACAGATATACTGCACAGTAACCCTCACACTGATTTTTCAGAGACTGTGCGCAGTAACCCTCACACTGATTTTTCAGAGACTGTGCGCAGTAACCCTCACACTGATTTTTCAGAGACTGTGCGCAGTAACCCTCACACTGATTTTTCAGAGACTGTGCGCAGTCACCCTCACACTGATTTTTCAGAGACTGTGCGCAGTAACCCTCACACTGAATTCAAGATACACTGGACAGCAACCATCATACTGAATTCACAGACACACAGTACAGTAACCCTCACAATGAATTCACAGAGACACTGGATAGTAAAGCTCACACTGAACTTACAGAGATACTACACAGTAGCCCTCACACTGAATTCTCCAAGACTGTTCACAGCAACCTGCACTCGAATTCACACAGTCACGACAGTCACCCTCACACTGAACTCACAGAGACTCTGTACAGTAATCCTCACCCTGAATACACAGAGACTCTGCTCAGGGATCCTCACCCTGAATACACAGACACTCTGTACAGTGATCCTCACCGTGAATACACACAGACTCTTTACAGTGATCCTCACACTGAATCCACAGAGACTCTGTACAGTGATCCTCACCCTGAATACACAGAGACTCTGTACAGTGATCCTCACCCTGAATACACAGAGACTCTGTACAGTGACCCTCACCCTGAATACACAGAGACTCTGTACAGTAACCCTCACCCTGAATACACAGAGACTCTGTACAGTGACTCTCACCCTGAATACACAGAGACTCTGTACAGTAACTCTCACCCTGAATACACAGACTCTCGGTACCGTACTCCTCACCCTGAATACACAGAGACTCTGTACACTAACCCTCACCCTGAATACACAGAGACTCTGTTCAATAATCCTCATCCTGAATACACAGAGACTCTGTACAGTGACCCTCACCCTGAATACACAGAGACTCTGTACAGTGACCCTCACCCTGAATACACAGAGACTCTGCTCAGGGATCCTCACCCTGAATACACAGAGACTCTGTACAGTGATCCTCACCCGGAATACACAGAGACTCTGTACAGTGACCCTCACCCTGAATACACAGAGACTCTGGACAGTGACCCTCACCCTGAATACACAGAGACTCTGTACAGTGACCCTCACCCTGAATACACAGAAACTCTGTACAGTGACCCTAACCCTGAATACACAGAGACTCTGTACAGTAACCCTCACCCTGAATACACAGAGACTCTGTACAGTGATCCTCACCCTGAATACACAGACTCTCGGTACCGTACTCCTCACCCTGAATACACAGAGACTCTGTACAGTAACCCTCACCCTGAATACACAGAGACTCTGTACAGTGATCCTCACCCTGAATACACAGAGACTCTATACAGTAACCCTCACCCTGAATACAAAGAGAATCTGTACAGTGATCCTCACCCTGAATACACAGAGACTCTATACAGTAACCCTCACCCTGAATACACAGAGACTCTGTACAGTGATCCTCACCCTGAATACACAGAGACTCTGTACAGTAATCCTCACCCTGAATACACAGAGACTCTGTACAGTAACCCTCACCCTGAATACACACAGACTCTGTATAGTAACCCTCACCCTGAATTCACAGACACACTGCACAGTTACCCTCACACTGAACTCACAGATACACTGTACAGTAACCCTCATACCGAATTCACAGACATACAGTACAGTAACCCTCACAGTGAATTCACAGAGACACTGTACAGTGATCCTCATGCTGATTTCACATAGACTTTGCACAGTAACCCTCACACTGAATTCACAGATACACTGCACAGTAACCCTCACATGGAATTCACAGATGCACTGCAGTCACCCTAACACTGAACTCACAGAGACTCTGTACAATACCCTCAGACTGAACTCACAGATATACTGCACAGTAACCCTCACACTGATTTTTCAGAGACTGTGCGCAGTAACCCTCACACTGATTTTTCAGAGACTGTGCGCAGTAACCCTCACACTGATTTTTCAGAGACTGTGCGCAGTAACCCTCACACTGATTTTTCAGAGACTGTGCGCAGTCACCCTCACACTGATTTTTCAGAGACTGTGCGCAGTAACCCTCACACTGAATTCAAGATACACTGGACAGCAACCATCATACTGAATTCACAGACACACAGTACAGTAACCCTCACAATGAATTCACAGAGACACTGGATAGTAAAGCTCACACTGAACTTACAGAGATACTACACAGTAGCCCTCACACTGAATTCTCCAAGACTGTTCACAGCAACCTGCACTCGAATTCACACAGTCACGACAGTCACCCTCACACTGAACTCACAGAGACTCTGTACAGTAATCCTCACCCTGAATACACAGAGACTCTGCTCAGGGATCCTCACCCTGAATACACAGACACTCTGTACAGTGATCCTCACCGTGAATACACACAGACTCTTTACAGTGATCCTCACACTGAATCCACAGAGACTCTGTACAGTGATCCTCACCCTGAATACACAGAGACTCTGTACAGTGATCCTCACCCTGAATACACAGAGACTCTGTACAGTGACCCTCACCCTGAATACACAGAGACTCTGTACAGTAACCCTCACCCTGAATACACAGAGACTCTGTACAGTGACTCTCACCCTGAATACACAGAGACTCTGTACAGTAACTCTCACCCTGAATACACAGACTCTCGGTACCGTACTCCTCACCCTGAATACACAGAGACTCTGTACACTAACCCTCACCCTGAATACACAGAGACTCTGTTCAATAATCCTCATCCTGAATACACAGAGACTCTGTACAGTGACCCTCACCCTGAATACACAGAGACTCTGTACAGTGACCCTCACCCTGAATACACAGAGACTCTGCTCAGGGATCCTCACCCTGAATACACAGAGACTCTGTACAGTGATCCTCACCCGGAATACACAGAGACTCTGTACAGTGACCCTCACCCTGAATACACAGAGACTCTGGACAGTGACCCTCACCCTGAATACACAGAGACTCTGTACAGTGACCCTCACCCTGAATACACAGAAACTCTGTACAGTGACCCTAACCCTGAATACACAGAGACTCTGTACAGTAACCCTCACCCTGAATACACAGAGACTCTGTACAGTGATCCTCACCCTGAATACACAGACTCTCGGTACCGTACTCCTCACCCTGAATACACAGAGACTCTGTACAGTAACCCTCACCCTGAATACACAGAGACTCTGTACAGTGATCCTCACCCTGAATACACAGAGACTCTATACAGTAACCCTCACCCTGAATACAAAGAGAATCTGTACAGTGATCCTCACCCTGAATACACAGAGACTCTATACAGTAACCCTCACCCTGAATATAAAGAGACTCTGTACAGTGATCCTCACCCTGAATACACAGAGACTCTGTACAGTGATCCTCACCCTGAATACACAAACACTCTGTACCGTAATCCTCACCCTGAATACACAGAGACTCTGTACAGTATTCCTCACCCTGAATACACAGAGACTCTGTACAGTGATCCTCACCCGGAATACACAGACACTCTGTACAGTGACCCTCACCCTGAATACACAGAGACACTGTACAGTGATCCTCACCCTGAATACACAGAGACTCTGTACAGTGATCCTCACCCTGAATATACAGAGACTCTATACAGTAACCCTCACCCTGAATACACAGAGACTCTGTACAGTGATCCTCACCCTGAATACACAGAGACTCTATACAGTAACCCTCACCCTGAATACACAGAGACTCTGTACAGTGATCCTCACCCTGAATACACAGAGACTCTGTACAGTAATCCTCACCCTGAATACACAGAGACTCTGTACAGTAACCCTCACCCTGAATACACACAGACTCTGTACAGTAACCCTCACCCTGAATACACAGAAACTCTGTACAGTGATCCTCACCCTGAATACACAGAGACTCTGTACAGTAACCCTCACCCTGAATACAGAGACTCTGTACAGTGATCCTCACCCTGAATACACAGAGACTCTGTACAGTGATCCTCACCCTGAATACACAGAGACTCTGTACAGTAATCCTCACCCTGAATACACAGGGACTCTGTACAGTGACCCTCACCCTGAATACACAGAGACTCTGTACAGTGACCCTCACCCTGAATACACAGAGACTCTGCTCAGGGATCCTCACCCTGAATACACAAACACTCTGTACCGTAATCCTCACCCTGAATACACAGAGACTCTGTACAGTAACCCTCACCCTGAATACACAGAGACTTTGTACAGTAATCCTCACCCTGAATACACAGCGACTCTGTACAGTAACCCTCACCCTGAATACACAGAGACTCTGTACAGTAACTCTCACCCTGAATACACAGAGACTCTGTACAGTGATCCTCACCCTGAATACACAGAGACTCTGTACAGTAATCCTCACCCTGAATACACAGAGACTCTGTACAGTGACCCTCACCCTGAATACACAGAGACTCTGCTCAGGGATCCTCACCCTGAATACACAAACACTCTGTACCGTAATCCTCACCCTGAATACACAGAGACTCTGTACAGTGATCCTCACCCTGAATACACAGAGACTTTGTACAGTAATCCTCACCCTGAATACACAGAGACTCTGTACAGTAACTCTCACCCTGAATACACAGAGACTCTGTACAGTGATCCTCACCCTGAATACACAGAGACTCTGTACAGTAACCCTCACCCTGAATACACAGAGACACTGTACAGTGATCCTCACCCTGAATACACAGAGACTCTGTACAGTAACCCTCACCCTGAATACACAGAGACTCTGTACAGTAACCCTCACCCTGAATACACAGAGACTCTGTACAGTGATCCTCACCCTGATTTAACAAAAACACTGTTCAATAATCCTCACCCTGAATACACAGAGACTCTGTACAGTGATACACACCCTGAATACACAGAGACTCTGTACAGTAACCCTCACCCTGAATACACAGAGACTCTGTACAGTAACCCTCACCCTGAATACACAGAGACTCTGTACAGTAACCCTCACCCTGAATACACAGAGACTTTGTACAGTAATCCTCACCCTGAATACACAGAGACTCTGTACAGTGATCCTCACCCTGAATACACAGAGACTCTGTACAGTGATCCTCACCCTGAATACACAGAGACTCTGTACAGTGATCCTCACCCTGATTTAACAAAAACACTGTTCAATAATCCTCACCCTGAATACACAGAGACTCTGTACAGTGATCCTCACCCTGAATACACAGAGACTCTATACAGCAACCCTCACCCTGAATACACAGAGACTCTGTACAGTGATCCTCACCCTGAATACACAGAGACTCTGTACAGTGACCCTCACCCTGAATACACAGAGACTCTGTACAGTAATCCTCACCCTGAATACACAGAGACTCTGTACAGTAACCCTCACCCTGAATACACAGAGACTCTGTACAGTGACCCTCACCCTGAATACACAGAGACTCTGTATAGCGACCCTCACCCTGAATACACAGAGACACTGTACAGTGACCCTCACACTGAATACACAGAGACACTGGACAGTGATCCTCACCCTGAATACACAGAGACTCTGTACAGTGACCCTCACCCTGAATACACACAGACTCTGTCCAGTAATCCTCACCCTGAATACACGCAGATTCTGTACCGTAATCCTCACCCTGAATACACAGAGACTCTGTACAGTGACCCTCACCCTGAATACACAGAGACACTGTACAGTGATCCTCACCCTGAATACACGCAGATTCTGTACAGTAACCCTCACCCTGAATACACAGAGACTCTGTACAGTAATCCTCACCCTGAATACACAGAGACTCTGTACAGTGATCCTCACCCTGAATACACAGAGACACTGTACAGTGATCCTCACCCTGAATACACAGAGACTCTGTACAGTGATCCTCACCCTGAATACACAGAGACTCTGTAGTGATCCTCACCCTGAATATACACAGACTCTGTACAGTAACCCTCACCCTGAATACCCAGAGACACTGTACAGTAACCCTCAACCTGAATACACAGAGACACTGTACAGTGATCCTCACCCTGAATACACACAGATTGTGTACAGTGATCCCTTCTGCTGAAGTAAATATTGTAATTTATTTTTGAATGGAGAAAAGGTTAGGATTTGTGGAAGCAGAAATTTTGGATTGTTATGGGGCTAGACGATTTGGAAGGGAGAGATGTAGGCATGAGGCCATAGAAGAGCTTGAAAAAGAGAATTAGAAATTTGGGGATTATTTTTGAATTAGCTGTGTTACATACCAATGACTATCTATTTAGAGTCATAGAAATGTACAGCACGGAAACAGACCCTTCAGTCCAACTTGTCCATGCCAACCAGTTATCCCAACCCAATCTAGTCCCACTTGCCAACAACCGGCCCATATCCCTCCAAACCCTTCCTATTCATGTACCCATCCAGATGCCTTTTAAAAGTTGCAATTATACCAGCCTCCACCACATCCTCTGGCAACTCATTCCATACACATTCCACCCTCTGCGTGAAAATGTTGCCCCTTAGGTCTCTTTTATATCTTTCCCCTCTCACCCTAAACCTACACCCTCCAATTCTAGATTCCCCCACCCCAGGGAAAAGATTTTGTCTATTTATCCTATCCATGCCCCTCATGATTTTATAAACCTTTCTAAGGTCACCCCTCAGTCCTGGTTAAAATTTCAATGCCAATTTCGTGGGTATCCCAAGTGAAAGAAAGAGTAATTTTATTTCCTAGTAATCCCTTAAAATAATAATAGATACTTGTTATATGGTAACACCAATTACATACACAAACAGAGGTAATAAGCTTAACAGAATGAGCACACCGATACAGAACAGCGATAGAAAGGCTTTGTGGGTAGATGCTTAACATGAGATCACAGTTGAAGTCTCGAATAATAAGCAAAGCTGACCTTTCTAGATATCTTTGTGGTCTCACTTTCTGGTTATCTCCTCATGTGCTTTCTTGCAACTACTGTCGTCCAATATTATGAGGAGGAAACAGCGAGAGAGACTCATAGTTTTTGTTGTCACAAATTCACATTACTTTCTCTCCGCCTCGCCAAGCAGCTCCTAAAATATCTGGACAGCTTGATTAAAACAAACCGCAAAATACAACAACTAAAATATTCTCAAGTCTGGCTCTATTGTCTTTGAAAACTGGTGGGATTTAAATTCGGTTAATAATTCCAGAATATATTGTGAGTGTCAGTGGTGTCTACTATCAACCAATTATCCAGTATTATATCAATCCACCTGGTTCGCAATCTTTCTTTTGGGAATGTAATGTGCTGTCACGAACTAGACTCGTCCAGATATGACAAGGAGAACATAAGAATTCGGAACAGGAGAGGGCCATTTGGCCCATCAAGTCAGCTCCACCGTTTAATAAGATCATGCTTGATCTCCTTGTGGACTCAGCTCCACTAACCCACCCTCTCACCCTAACCCTTAATTCCTTTACTGTTCCAACAGCTATCCATCTTTCCCTTAAAAACATTCCATGAGGCAGCCTCAACTGCTTCACTGGGCAGGGAACTCCACGGATTCACAGCCACCTGGATGAAGACGTTCCTCGGCAACTCAGTCCTAAATTGGCTCCCCCCCTTATTTTGAGGGTATGCCTCCTTGTTCTAGTTTCACCTACCAGTGGAAATAACCTCCATGCTTCTACCTCATCTCTTCCTATCATAATTCAATGTTTCTGTAAGATCACTGCTCCTTCTTCGAAATGCCAATGAGGATAATCCCAGTTGACTCAGTCTCTCCTCATAAGCCAACCCTCTCAACTCCAGAGTCAACCTCCTCTGTACCCCCTTCCACAACCAATACATTCCTTCTCAAGTAAGGAGACCAAAACTCCAGATGTGGCGTCACCAAGACCCTATCCACCTGCAACGTAACCTCCCTGTTTTTAAACTCTATTTCTCTCACAATGAAGGGCAATATTCCATTTCTTTTCTTAATTACAACCCAGACCTACAAACCATGCTTTTGTGATTCGTGCACAAGGACTCCCAGGTCCCTCTGAACAGCAGCAGGCTGTAATTTTTAGCCATTTTAATAATAGTCCATCCTGACATTTCGTCGAGCCCTTGGAAATGGTCAGAGTCAGGAATAGACAACAGAAGATAGCCTTGCCAGCGATGCCCACACGAGGTAAAGACAATGACTGCAGATGCTGGAAACCAGATTTTGGATTAGTGGTGCTGGAAGAGCACAGCAGTTCTGGCAGCATCCGAGGGGAAGGAAAATCGACGTTCCTGATGAAGGGCTTTTGCCCGAAACGTCGATTTTACTGCCCCTCGGATGCTGCCTGAACTGCTGTGCTCTTCCAGCACCACTGATCCAAAAGGCGATGCCCACACTCGTGAACGAGCAAAGAAGAGGCAGGGAAGCACAGGGTGAATATGGCTGGGAGATTCGGCAGGGAGAGGCATGGGGCCAAAAAAGGAGTTGAAACAAAAAAGAGATTGAGTATTTTGGGGAATTTGGCTGACTCGTTCTTGCACTAGAGCCAGTCATTTTGGAGAGCCCCTGATCTGAGGAGTGGTTGGCCAGGTCCCAGCATGGTTTGACCACCCGGCAAAATAAACAAGTCTCCCAAAGTTGGGGACGAGGAGTTGTGCAAACTCACTGGCCATGCCTCCAAGGTGTTTCATCAAATGCACCGACATTCTGGACTGTGGGAGGGGCACAAGGGGCAAGAAAGGATGAGGGGGGAATGAATTGGAGTGAGGTGAAGTGGGGGAAAAGGGTGGGGTGGTGTCAGTGAAGAAGCTGCAAGCTCTGTAAAGCCTTTCCCCACTGCAACCCCCCCACCCCCCCCACACCCCCACCCCCCTCCAGCTGCTGCAGCCACAAGCTTCATGTATTGATCAGCTTCTGTGTTAATCGATTCCTCTCTCTCAGTGTTCGGTGCGGCTCCGCTGACTGCCCCTGTCCTGGTCGGTGGGAGTAACAGCAAAGACTTCTCCCCTCTCCGCAATCGCCCTCCCCGCCCTCCCCCCCCCCCCCCAACACCTCCGCTCGCCTTGGCTCAAAGCCGGCGGGATGGGGATGGTGGCTACTCAGGGAAGCCTACAGGAATATCACAGGAGTGGAGCCCTATTGCACAGACTGCTGGGGGAGGGGGAAGGTCGCTCCCTACTCCATCCTGATTTGATCATCTCCACCATGCGGTAAGCACACCGATTATTGCATCTATTTTTCATCGCACTGCAATGAGCAAGAGAGAGAGGCAGAGACACAGACAGAGAGAGAGAGAGAGACAGACAGACAAAGAGAGAGCGAGAAAAAAAACAGACACAACACAGATAGAGGCAGAGAGAAATGACAAAGACGAGAATAGGCTGCAAAAGACTTGAAGAACAAAGGTGAAAATGTGTGGGCTCTGGGCTTATGCCTGGTGTGCTGTTGCAGAGATACTCGTATGGGGGAAACACACACATGTAGAAGAATAGCAGTATGTAGGAAGGCGCTGTCGGATAAGTGGAAACACTATCTCTGCAGGCGTGTCCACATACAAGGGTGTGTGTGTGCAAAATGTACACGCATACACACAGGAGTAAACATGTCCATCTGTGGGAATGCACACACTAAAATATGAGTGAGTGTGTGTGTGCGCGCGTGCAAATATTTGGGGCTGAGTGTGAGTGTATTCTTGCAAAGAATCAAAGTGTGCAAGGATGAACGTGCATGTGTACACTTGCAAGTGTGTGTACACTTGCAAGGCTGAGTGTATGCACATGCGTACTTGCATGAATGAGATTTTGAGTGTGAAAAAGTATGTGTGCATGTAAGGATGGGTGTATGAGGTCGCTGAACAAGACAGGTACAGTAATCGAAAAAATAAAGCACTGCAGTTGGGGAAAATCTGAAACAAAGACAGAAATTGCTGAGAAACTCGTGAGGACTGGCACCATCTGTGGAGAGAGGGTCCAGTGACCCTCCTGCAGAACTGCTTTGAAAAAGGGTCACTGGATTGTCAGGGCTGCTTTGATAATGCCACACCTGCAGAGTTTCTCCAGCGATTTTTTGTTTGTTTCAGGTACACTAATGCCTGCTGTTTGCATGATTTCTGCTCACAGTAGTAGTGAGTACAATAGAGCTGTGTTCCCTCGGTGTGTTGGAAAGCTCCTTGGATGCTGCCTGAACTGCTGTGCTCTTCCAGCACCACTCATCCAGAATCTGGATCTGATAAAAGTCCAGCAAAGTTTTGCTGTGAGATAACCAAGTTTGTTCTGTTGCCAGTGATTGGAATCCCCTGCACTTGTCAGTTTCACTTACCACCTCGCCCAATCCCACTCTGAGTGTACTGACCATCAGTGGAATACAGCACTGTGTCTGTGCCCAGCTGAGGTAACAAAGGGCTTTGCAACCTCATCTCCACCTGCACACTGTAAACTCTCAGACATGCATAGAGACACAGACCAGAGGACAGTAGAGACAGACAGTGTGAGTGGCTTCTGGATTAGTGGTGCTGGAAGAGCACAGCAGTTCAGGCAGCATCCAAGAAGCAGCGAAATTGACGTTTCAGGCAAAAGCCCTTCATCAGGAATAAAGGCAGAGAGCCTGGAGCGTGGAGAGACAAGCTGGAGGAGGGTGGGGGTGGGGAGAAAGTAGCATAGAGTACAATGGATGAGTGGGGGAGGGGATGAAGGTGATAGGTCAGGGAAGAGAGTGGAGTGGATAGGTAGAAAAGGAGATAGGCAGGTAGGACAAGTCCGGACAAGTCATGGGGACAGTGCTGAGCTGGAAGTTTGGAACTAGTGTGAGGTGGGGGAAAGGGGAAATGAGGAAGCTGTTGAAGTCCACATTGATGCCCTGGGGTTGAAGTGTTCCGAGGCGGAAGATGGGGCGTTCTTCCTCCAGGCGTCTGGTGGTGGGGGAGTGGCGGTGAAGCACTGATCTGTCTGGCTGGAGCAGCCCAGGCTGACTGAGGCAGCAGACTCTGCTTCTCAGCTCGCCAAATACACTGCCGACATTTAATGCTGACCCCTGCAGTCTGCAGAACCACAAACGCGGTTGTCACGCTAACAATAACAATGCACAGCAGCTGATCGAGGACCCCCTCTCAAATGCAGACATTTTCTGCCGATGAACCTCTTGCACTAGCTTCACTGCAAGCTGTTACCTTCAAAAGGAGGGTTGTCTCTGGCCTCCTCCACACAGGCTCAACCCATTCTCTGCAGCCTGAAGGCCGAAATGCAAAATTGGAGCAAAGGCCAGAGAGCAAAAGGTCAGATTCCCACCGCCCTCCCCCCCCCCCCCCCCCCCCCCCCCTTGTTAAAAAGCAGCACTGTTTTTTAATTTAATTTCTCTAACACTGAGTGGATAACTAAAGCAGGCTTATCACTCTGGCCAAAAACACAGATAGACACATGCATGCACATGTATGTGCACACAAACATACAAGCATGCCCCACACACACATGAATGAGTGGGCACATGCACAGACACTTGTGTGCGTGCAAACACACATCAAATCAAATGCTTCTTATCAGGAAATATTCTGCAAAAACATATTCCAGCTTTTGCGACCAAGTCATCTTCTGAATCTAAACAGAACAGTTCTGAAGGAGGGTCACTGGTCTCGAAATGTTGGCTCTGCTTTCTCTGCACAGATTCTGCCAGACCTGCTGAGTTTCCCCAGCAAATTCTGTTTAGGGGCATCAGTTAGAGGAGCAGCATTAGGCCATTTGACCCATCGAGTCCGTTCTGTCATTCAATCATGGCTGATGTTTCTCAGCCCTATTCAGTCCGTAACCCTTCTGTTCCACTGGTTCCTTTATTCTGAAATGGCCTAGAGCTGGATTTGCTGCATGTCCATAATTGCCCTTGAACTGATTGCCACTCTCAGGCATTTAAGGGGGCAGTTAAGATCCATCGCTATACATCTTGCTTTCACATGCAGGCCTGACTGGATAAGGAAGGAGAGATTTTCTCTCCCGAGGGACATGATGGATTTCAATGATGTATCAATGATAGTTTCATGGTGGCAACCAGGGAGATTTGCTTCCATTTTCAGATTTATCAAGTGAATTTAAATTTTACTGTATGCCAGGTAGGGATTTGACCAGCACCTAAGGATGACTTGTCCATTGACATCTCCATCACACCACCATCCCTTCTTGCAACTTTGGAATGAATTCCAGAAATAAGAGGGTCAAATTATCTCACACCGATCTTTCAGAGTGACACTGATCAGTTGCCCAACTACTGGCCTGAGGATAATGGCAGGGAATGAGTTTCGGAATGAGGGGCTGGTGAGAAAGAACATCTCATTCACTTTTTGACCCATAAACGGTGCATTACAGGTACCAAGATCATAGTTCCAGCTTTTTTTGCTTTGTTCTGGTCAACTGCCCTCCTCCCTCCCTCTCTCTCCCCACCTGTCTTCAAGAAGGCAACAGGGTGGAGGGGTGTGGGAGTGCCAGACATCCTCAGCTGAGTAAGACCATTACAGACCCTGACAAGCAGACAGTGAGAAAGGCAGGAAATGTGTGAGACAGGGGGATCTTGAGGTTCAAGTCCATAGCTCCCTGAAAGTAGCCACTCAGGTAGATAGGGTGATAAAGAAGGCGTATGGCATGCTTGCCTTTATTGGTCAGGAGTCAGGATGTCACTTTGCAGCTTTATGAGACCGGTTAGGCTACACATAAGAGTACTGTGTTCAATTCTGGTCACCACATTACAGGAAGGATGTGGAGGCTTTGGAGAGGGAAGAGGACAGGTTTACCAGGAAGCTGCCTGGATTAGAGGATATGAGCTATAAGGAGAGGCTAGAAAAACTCAGGGTGCTTTCTCTGGAACAGCGGAGGCTGAGGGGAGACTTGATACAGGTCTATAAAACTATGAGATGCACAGACAGAGTTGATGGTCATAACCTTTCTCCCCAGAGTTGAAATGTCTATACTAGGGGGCATGCATTTAAGATGAGGGGGGAAAGTTCAAAGGAGATGTGAAAGGCAAGTTTTTCACACAAAGTGGTATAGAGTGTGGAATGTGTGCCGGGATTGTGGTGGGGGCAGATACGATAGGGATGTTTAAGGAGCTTTTAGATAAGCAAATAGATATGCAAGAAGTGAAGGGATATGGATACAGGACGGGCAGCAGGGATTAGTTTAATTTGACATCATGTTTGGAACAACATCATGGGCCTCCCTGTGATGTACTGTTCTCTGACTCCGTGAGTAAGCGAGACACGTTCAACTAGAGTGAGATAGCCAGCACTCTGTAACAGAGACACTCAGATGCAAAGAGACAGACACAGAGACAGAGAGAATGAACCCTGTGTGAAACACAGCATGGGGCAAGTCATGGAAAAGGATTCACTCAGATGGAGTGAGAAGTGGGGATGTACATGAGAGAGTGGAATCCTGACATCCTTGGGAAGGGATGCACGCAAATTAATGAATAGGGACACCCTAACAATGGCAATCGAGAGAAACAAGGTGCAACAGAGAGCAAGACAGCAGGAGATATAGAGAATGGAAGACAAGGCTAACAGAGACAGACTAAGAAAAACAAGACAAAGAAAGGGCAGGACTGAGCAGAGAGTTTGGAAAAACGCAGATTGTGAGAAAGACAGATGAAAAGAGAGAGCAATAGAATGACAGCGTGAGGGATTTGAGGGGGATGGGGGGGTGGGGTACAGTGTACGGCACAGAGATACACAGTGTTGATTAAGTCTCGATGAGCAGGGAATTTGAATTGCCTACAGTGAAGTCAGATTAAAGGCCCCAGGGGTGCTCCCCCAGAGAGGGATTATTAAATGTGTCTATTGTGGCATAATCAAATATCACAGAAGTAATTACTCCAGTCAAATTAAGAGCCCCCCAAAGCTCTGGGAGAGGTACTGTGTGGGCATTTGGAGGCATCGTGCTCAGTGAAGGTAATGAGACCGACTGCCCTTAGCCCTGCAGCAAACATGTTTATAGATGAGGACATGATTCTCATGCTCACGTTTCCTGGCTACCCCCCCAGCAAGAACCTGCCATCACTACCGCCTACCTTCTACATTCAGAGACTCCTTGCAGCTTGACACTCTCAGGATCAGCGGCGGTCTCGAATCTGCAGCCACTGCTCCCCCCCCAGCCCCGAGTGGCCTTACCACCCTCTCAAATACACCCAGCAGCCTGTGATCCATCAACATCACTGACACTACAACCCCAACACAGGACAGCTTGAGGCCCCCTTTTCGAGAACCACGCAGGCCAGGCCAGGCATGACCTGACAGGGGCTCGATAAACCTATGGAAGAGTTGGACACAGCAGACAGAGAGATGATGATTCTGCAGTCAGAAAATGTCAAGGTTATAAAGATTAGATGGTCACTTATCAATCCAATGGGAACGTCAGTCCAGGAGAATATGGGGCCCACAATCACAGAATGTGATGTCCAGTTATGAGGAAGTTAGATTTGCAGGTGAGGTTGACAGGAGGAGAAGGAAATGCTGGAAAACTAGTAGAAGAGGAAGTTCACGGAGCTGGGCTGGATGGCCTGGGTTCCTGTGCTGCCAATACAATGTAATTTACTCCTTACTCAACTCTCTGTGTGAATACCATAAAATCCCCAAGGTGTACAAAGTTAATAATCCCTCAACACCAGGTTATAGTCCAACAGGTTTAATTGGGAGCACTCGCTTTCGGAGTGACCCTCCTTCATCAGGTGGTTGTGAAGGGCACAATTGTAAGACACAGAATTTATAGCAAAAGTAATTTCAGTTACATCACACTGAGTGTTGGACTATAACCTGGTGTTGTGGGATTTTTAACTTTGTACACCCCAGTCCAACACCGGCATCTTCAAATCAGGCTCCCCAAGGTGATGGCGCCCACAGTTCTGCGGTGGTATTACAATTCACTCCAAGACTCCAAGTTGCCATGGTAACACAAACATTCACAATCATGCTGCAGCTATGATGGCAGAAGCTTCAATGCCCAATGGCTCAGTGGTTCGCACTGCTACCTCACAGCTCCAGGGCTGCAGGGTCGATTCCACCCTCGGACAACTGGCTGCGTGGAGTTTGCACGTTCTCCCAGTGTCTGTGCTGGTTGTGCTCCAGTTTCCTCCCACAGTCCAAAAATGTGGATTGGTCACGCAAAATTGCCTGTGGTGTCCAGAGATGTGTAGGCTACGTGGATGAGCCATGGGAAATGCAGGGTTACAAAGATGGGGTAGAGATGTTCTTTGGTGGGCTGGTGTGGACTCAATAGGCTGAATGGCCTGTTTTTGCACTGTATGTCAGACGGGTTTATAAGGTGACACACCGCTTGGTTCATCCTGTTCCAAACACATGTTCCTTAGTCAAGTGGCACTTGAACTCAGATGTAGGGACCCTGGCAGTGTGCTGCAAGTTGTCCTCATTTACTGCTGGGAATTAATAAATCTTTTTCTGGAACTGCTCATGTGGACTGGACAGTATTTGACAGGTGGGCGTATTCCCTGAGCCGCTGTGTGGGCAATAGAGGGTAGCAATAACGAGTCATCCAGCATGGAAGCAGACCCTTCACTCCAACCAGACCATGCCTACCGTGTTCCCAAAGTAAACTGCTTCCACCTGCCTGCTCCTAGCATATATTCCTCCAAACCTTCTGATTCATATTCTTATCCAAATGTCTTTTAAGTGTAGTAATTGTACCTGCATATACCACTTCTCACAAGTTCATTTCATATGTGAACCACACTGTGTAAAAGAATTGCCTCTTATGCCTTTTTAAATCTCTCTCCTCTCACTTTAAAAATGTGCTCCATAGTATTCAAATCCACCATCCTAGGGAAAAGACGACAACCATTAACTCCATCTATGCCCCTCATTATTTTGTAAACTTCTGTAAGGTCGTCTCTCAACCTTCTACACTCCAGGCACAAAGTCCCAGCCTATCCTTATAACTCAAGCCTTCCATATCTTTCAAATTCTTGGTGAATCCCTGCTGAACCCTCTCCAGTTTAATAAAAATATTCTTCCTATAACAGGGCGACCAGAACTGGACACACTACTCCAGAAGAGGCCTCACCAATGGCCTGCATAACCTCAACGTGACGTCCCACTCCCTATTCTCAAAGGATTGAGCAATGAAGGCAAGCATGCTAAACATCTTCTTAACCACCCAGTCTACATGGGGTGCAAACTTCAAAAAAATTATGTACCTGAACCTCTAGGTCCCTCAGTTCTCCAACACTCCTCAAGGCCCTGCCAATAGTCCTACCTTTCGTTGTTGCAAAATGCAATACCTCGCAAGATTCCATCTACACCCTGAGTAAGCAACAGACAAACCCAGGGCCAACTCAATAATATTGACTGAGGCATAGCAGACAGATGAAAGGACATAAAATTGAAGCAGACGTTGACGAAACAACTCATTGGGCATGAACCACCATTCAACAGCGTCTTTGCCTTCAACCCACTCCCTCACAAATCCTTCAACTGCCCCCAGGAGCAAAGATCCATCAATGCCGGTCTTGAATAAATATTTACGTTTCCTTACTTTTTCCCGTGGGACATGGGCATCGCTGGCAAAGCCACCATTTGTTTCCCGTCCCCCAACTGTCCCTGGACTAAACAGTCTGCTGGACCATTTTCGACGGCAGTTAAGAGTAAACCACTTGGGCGTGAGTTGGGTCATGTGCAAGCAAAAGCAGCATATTTACTTCCGCAAAGGACCGCAGTGAACCAATGGGTTTTTTTTCTTCTTGACAAGAATCTAAGATAGTTTCCAGATTACCATTCCTGAGGCTAGCTTTCAATTCCAACAGTTATCAATTTCATACCAAATCTGATCATTTCCCACAGCCTGCAGTTGTACAGAGGGACCTGGGTGTCCTTGTGCATGAATCATAAAAACTTGGTTTGCAGGTGCAGTAGGGAATTAAGAAGGCAAATGGAATTTTGTCCTTCATTGTTAAAGGGATTGAGTTTAAAAGCAGGGAGGTTATGCTGCAGCTGTATAGGGTGCTGGTTGTACAGTTTTGGTCTGCTTCCTTGAGAAAGGATGTACTGGCACTAGAGGCGGAGCAGAGGAGGTTCACTAGGTTGAGGGGGTTGGCTTATCAGGTGAGACTGAGTAGACTGGGATTATATTCTTTGAAATTTCGAAGAAATTGGAGGGATCTTACAGGAACATATCAAATGACCAAGGGAAGAGTTAAGAAAGAAGCAGAGAGGTTGTTTCCACTGGAAGGTGGAACTAGAACTAGGGGGAATAGCCTGAAAATAAGAGGGAGCCGATTTTGGACCAAGTTGAGGAGGAATGTCTTCACCCAGACAGCTGGGAATCTGTGGAATTCCATGCCCAGTGAAGCAGTAGAGATTACCCTGTTGAATGTTTTTAAGACAAAGATAGATAAAGTTTTGAACAGTAAAGGAATTACAGTGAGTGAGTGGATAAGTGGAGCTGAGTCCACAAGATGAGCCATGAATGGCGGAGCAGGCTCGATGGGCCGGATGGCCTACTCCTGTTCCTGTTTCTTATGTTCTTTGGTGGGACTTGAACCCACGTCCCCATAATGTTCGTCTGGGTGAGACTGAGCATTGCAGCATAAACCCTCCATCCCAGTGATTAATCTAATGAATGTTCGCTGTCCTTCCTCCAATCCGGCCTTGTGTAAACATGAAGCCAAAATACTGCCCAATATGCCAGGTATGGTCTCTTCTAATCCCTGGGCAACTGGGACAGGATTCTTCTCTCATCCTGTACTCCAATTCCCCTCACAATGCAGAACAGGCTGGGTCACCAATAAATGAATTGGTCCAGAATGGACAAATGGCTAAAAGGATGAAGGAAAATCCAAAAATGTGCAGGTTAGGGTGAATTGGCCGTGCTAAATTGCCCATAGTGTTAGGTGAAGGGGTAAAATGGGTCTGGGTGGGTTGCGCTTCGACGGGTCGGTGTGGACTTGTTGGGCCGAAGGGCCTGTTTCCACACTAAGTAATCTAAGGAATACAGATCATTTGTAGGGGTTAAGAGACAAAACATCGAGTTGAGTGTAAAGCTAGCCAGGGAGAGTGGAGAGAAGGAAATGGCAACGTGATAGACACAGTTCTGCAAATTACCAGCAAGGACGAAAGAGGGATCTGACAATAACAGGTGACTTTCTGTGGTGCTTCATCCACAGCAGAATTTCTCACACCCACCTCATCAAGGCAGGAAACTTGGAAATGAGCCCAAGAAGGAGAAGCAAGGTGAAAGAGCGACATATTGGAGAGGAACACCACAACTGGAGGCTTCGGGAGGGAAGTGCAGGTGTTGTGGCTTGAATGGTTGAGAGTGCAATCTCTTGCCGGGGATTTGAGGGTGTCTGGTGGGAACCTTGGTTGGTGAGGCAGGGCGAAGAGATTCAATGATTTTGCATTCAGATCCAGCTTTGGGGACTGGAGGATTTATTTATTTATCTATTTAGTTTTTGTGGGATGTGGCTGGACCAGATTCTAGTGGTGGTGATCTGAACCGCAGTCCACCTGCAATGCCCTGAAGGAGGGAATTCCAGGATTTGGATCCAACGACACTGAAGGAACAGCGATATATTTCACTGTCAGGGTAGTGAGTGGCTCGGAGGGGAACTTGCAGGGGGTGCAGTTCCCATCTGTCTGCTGCCCTTGTCCTTCTCGATGGAAGTGGTCAGTGGTTTGGAAGGTGCTGTCTGAGCATCTTTGTGAATTTCTGCAGTGCATCTTGTAGATGGTGCCCACCTTGCTGCTACTGAGTGCCAGTGGTAGAGGACGTGGATGTTTGTGGATTGAATGAGGTGACTGAAACCAACAGGATGGTGGTGGCTCAGTGGTTAGCACAACTGCCTCACAGTGCCAGGGACCCGGGCTCAATTGCCGCCTCGGACGGCTGTCTGTGTGGAGTATGCACCTTCTCCCCGTGTTTGCTTGGGTTTCCTCTGGGTGCTCCAGTTTCTTCTCACCATCAAAAGATGTGCAAGCTCGGTGAATTGGCCATGGGAAATTTCCCATGATGTTCAGGGATGTGTAGGCTAGGCGCATCAGTCAGGGGAAATTAAAAGTAATAGGGTAGGGGAATGAGTCTGGGTGGGATACTCTTCAGGGTGTTGGTGTACACTTGTTGGGCCTAACAGCCTGTTTCCATATTGTAGGTATTCTATGAAGAAAGACAGGACGACTGAAGGGTTTGAATACATACATTTCAAAATGCAAGCTAGGGCTAAAAGGTAGTGAGTTAGTTGGAGGAGGTCTGCTCAGTCCATCAGTCACCTTCCACATGAACATCATCACGGTCTGATATTCTGCACCAACGTCTTATTGCCAGCTCACACGTTCTTTCAATTCTTCGTCAGTGCCTGTGACACAAAGGCTACGTGTCCTAGCAACTGACAGCTGGAAGAAGACGGTGCATTCTGGTTGGTTGTAGAGTTAGGATTGTACCTTACCAGCACGTGATACGATTTAGCAAGTGGCAATACTGGCTGAACAGTCCCATGTGCACTAATAACTACACTAACAATAGATTGAAGACAATTAGTTGAGCTCCTAATTGTGGTTGGTTCACACATAGAATTCCTGAATTCCTGATTCCTGAAGAAGGGCTCATGCCTGAAACGTCGATTCTCCTGCTCCTTGGATGCTGCCTGACCTGCTGCGCTTTTCCAGCAACACATTTTCGGCTCACACATAGAATCATAGGCAGGTACAGCACAGAAACAGACCCTTCGATCTAACCCATCCATGCCGACCAGATATCCCAATCCAATCTAGTCCCATCTGCCAGCACCCGGCACATATCCCTCCAAACCCTTCCTATTTATCTAGATGCCTTTAAATGTTGCAATTGTACCAGCCTCCACCACTTCCTCTGGCAGCTCATGCCATACACGTACCACCAACACTCTCAAACAAAAACTAACAAACTTAAAAGACCCAGTACAACCCATGGACAAAACCAACGTCACCTACAAAATTCCATGCAAGGACTGCCACAAACACTACGTAGGACAAACAGGAAGAAAGTTAGCCTCCAGGAACATGAACACCACTAGCCACAAAAAGACACGACCCTCTCTCCCTCGTAGCCCTACACACGGAGGAAACAAACCACCATTTCGACTAGGACAACACATCTATCCTGGGACAGGCTAAGCAAAGACATTCCAGAGAATTCCTAGAGGCCTGGCACTCCAACCACAACGCCATAAATAAACACATAGATCTAGATGCCATCTATCAACCCGTCAGAAAACAAACAGGAAATGAGATCACCACAAACTCCAGGAACCCCATCCAGGAGAAAGATACAAATAGAAAGCAGGAGACAACAGCTTCGCTTCACTTGGAGGTCGCCACTGATGATGTTACCTAGCCAGGTAATGAAACGTCTGGATATCAAACCTACAGCTCAGCGAGCAAACCTACACCCTAAACCTCAACCTGAGCTACAAACCTTCACAAACCTTGCAAGTACCATCCTCCGTGTGAAAAAGTTGCCCCTTAGGTCTCTTTTATATCTTTCTCCTCTCACCCTCAACCTATTCCCTCTAGTTCTGGACTCCCCAACCCCAGGGAAGAGACTTTGTCTATTTACCCTCTCCATGCCCCTCATGATTTTATAAACCTCTATAAGGTCACCCCTCAGCCTCCGATGCTCCAGGGAAAACAGCCCCAGCCCGTTCAGCCTCTCCCTATAGCTCAAATCCTCCAATCCTGGCAACATCTTGTATATCTTTTCTGAACCCGTTCACATTTCACAACATCCTTCCGATAGGAAGGAGACCAGATTTGTACCCAATACTATGCTGGTAGAAACCTCCATTCACACAAGAGGCAATCGAGTGGAGTATGTTCATTGCTGCATTTTGCTTGAATGCATGTGGAGTCTGTGGTTCGCCTGTTGCAACGCCAGAGATGTTCACAGTCAACGTGCCAAGTTATCAGTATCACAAATGGTTGCACGCATTTGAAATTGGATTCAAACAAGGCAAGCAGTTTCAGTCCTATCTCTCCTTTCAGCAAATTTCTCAGGTCTTCCCAAATGCTGCATCTAAGGGTAATTTTCATTGTGCATTCCACAGCCTTGTAACCCTTTGCAGAACTAATTCAGAGTGCTCTCCCATTCCTGGACAAATATTTCTTTTTCTCTCATGTCTTCTTATACTGGACCTCTGGAAGTACAGATATCTCTCCATTCTACTGTAAACATTGAGGCAACAAGAATTTCAAGAAAGATATACCACAGGAAAACCCGAAAAAAAAGAGACCTTGGTCCATAGTCACTTGAAGGTGGAGTCACAGTTAAATAGGATATCCTAAATTAATCTATTCCCTTAGCCAGCATTTGACCCATATCCCTCTAAACCCTTCCTATTCAGGTACCCATCCAGATGTCTTTTAAATGTTGGAATTGTATCAGCCTCCATCAATTCCTCTGGCAGCTCATTCCATACACGCACCACCCTCTGCATGAAAAAGTTGCCCCTTAGGTCCCTTTGAAATCTTTCCCCTCTCACCCTAAACCTATGCCCTCGGGATTTGGACTCCCCTATCCTGGGGAAAAGACCTTGAGTATGCACATTACCCATGCTCCTCAAGATTTTCTGAACCTCGATAAGGTCACCCCCTCAGCCTCCGATGCTCCAGGGAAAACAGCCCCCGCCTATTCCGCCTCTCCCTAAAGCGCAAACCCTCCAACCCTGGCAACATCCTTGTAAATGTTTAAAAAGATTTGTAGCTTGGGTTGTGGGTGAGGTCGTGGATCTGTTTGCCGAGTTGATGCATGTTTCTGCAGACCTTTTGTCACCTCACTAGGTGACATTGTCAGTGTGCCTCCAGTGAAGTGTTGCTGGTCTGGCCTGCCTGGTATTGATGTGGTGTCTCTGTTTCCTGGTACTTCGGGTTCTGTATCGGAGCTGTTTGCAGAAGGGATCCAGCTCAATGTGTCTGTGTTGATTGAATTCCGGGTGGAGTGCCAGGCTTCAAGGAATTCTCTGGCGTGTCTCTGTTCTACCTCTTTTAGGATGGTTACATTGTCCCAGATGAATTTGAATCCTTCATTGTCTGTGTGGTTGGAAATGAGAGTGTGCTGGTTGTGTATGGCAGTGACTAGCTAATGTTTGTGCACTTTCATGGTCTGCCTTCTTCCTATTTGTCCTGTGCAGTGTTTTTCAGTCCTTGAAGCGTATCTTGTAGATTACGTTTGCCCTCTTGGATATGGGTGATGGGTCTTTAACTTGTGAGGAGCTGGTGAAAGGTGTTCACTGGTATTTGTGGGCCACGATAATTTCTTGGGGTCTGAGTAGTCATTTTTGATATGTCTTTGATGTACGGTATGGTCGCTATCGTGTCTGGTCACGTCATGTGTTCTTCTTTAGCTTTATCGTCAAAACGTGCTGTTGCTGGAAAATCACAGCCAGTCAGGCAGCGTCCAAGCAGCAGGAGAGTCAATGTTTCGAGCATAAGCCCTTCATCAACAATGTTCAAAATGTCGATTCTCCTGCTCCTCGGATGCTGCCTGACCAGCTGCGCTTTTCCAGCATCACACTAATTGACTCTGATCTCCAGCATCTGTAGTCCTCACTTTTGTCTTTAGGTTTATCCTGTAAGTACTGGAGAATAGTGCTCTTGGGGTACCTGCTCCATTTAAATCCTTTGAATAGGTGTTCCTGTTCTGCCTTCTGGAGTTCTGAATTGCTGCAGTGTGTCCTTGCCTGTTTAAATAGTGTTCTAATGCTCCATTAATGTGTGCTAGGGTGGTTCCTGCTGTCACTCAGTCCCTGGTCTGGAGTTCAGCAGTCGGTGTGCGCCCCACTAATACATCCAAGAAGGAGAGTCGTCTGTTGTTTCCCTCTTCTTTGGTGAACTTTATTCTGGTGAGGATGTTATTGATGTGATGCTGAGTTCCTTCCAGTTGCGTATGTTTAATGATGGCAAAGGTACCATCTACTTACTGGATCCCCCGAGTTAGGGTCGGATGGTAGGGAGGGCTGTCCGTTCCAATCGATACATTACTGCTTCTGCTATCAGTCCTGATCTCGGGAACCCCATTGGTGTACCATTTATTCGTCTCTATTCTTGCCGACTACACAGACCCCTAGGAATCATAGTGGCCCACAAACCAGCAAACACCTTTCACCAGTTCCTCACAAAGGGTTAAAAACCCGATGGCCACATCCAACAGGACAAACGTAATCTACAAGATACGCTTCGAGGACTGTGAAAAACACTGCACAGGACAAACAGGAAGAAAACTGACCCTATGAGTGCATGAACATTAGCTCGCCACCGCCACCAGTACTCTCTCATTTCCACCCATACAGACAATGAAGGACTTCAAATCAATTGGGACAACGTAACCATTCTAGAACAGGCAAAACAGAGACATGCCAGGGAATCCCCTGAAGCCTGGCACTCCAACTTTAACTCAATCAATAGACACATTGAACTGGATCCTATATACAAACCACTCAGATACTGAACTGGAGGTGACAGAAAACAGAGATACCACATAAATACTCGGCAGGATAGACTGCCAACACTTCACCAGAGGCACATTGACTATGTCCCCAAACAAGCTGACGAAACATCTGCAAAAAAAAAACCATCAGTTCAGTGAACAAATCTACAACCTCAGCCTTGTAAATCTTCGCAACATCCTTCCTGTAGCAGGGAGACCAGAACTGCATGCAGTATTCCAAAAGTGGCCGAACCGATGTCCTGTACAGCTGCAACATGACCTTCCAACTGCTGTACTCCATGCACTGACCAATAAAGGCAAGTGTGCCAAATCATTCCACAATGTGCCATTCCTAAATATGCAGGAAATTCAGGGGCATTTTCCAGCAACACCTTTCACTTCTGAATTTCACAGATACAGTTGTGAGCAAGATACATCAGTACAAATGGTTTCTCTCCCTTGGGAAGCTGAGATAGACATTTTTAAACAGGAAGGGAATGAAGGTTTCTGGGTTAAGGGCAGGAAAGTGGTGTTGAGGATGACCTGATTAACTATGTTCTCACTGAATAGAAATGCAGAATTGATGGGCTGAATGGCCCACTCCTGCTCTTATATAGTACAGTTTTTTAGAATCCACTTCCTTTGACATGTTTCCAATGCAAGTACAACCCAAACCATACACAGTACTCGAAGGTATACTCTTCCAAAGCCCTGCACACATCTCCTTATTTCTGCATTCCACTTTTTCACAAGCAAGGTCAACTCTCCAATTGTCTTGCTAATCATTTGTTGGGCCGGAAACTACTTGGAAACAAAAAGAGAAATCACTGGGAAAACTCAGCAGGTCTGGCAGCATCTGTGCAGAGGAATCAGAGTGAAAGCCTCAGGTCGAGTGACCCTTCCTCAGCAA
The DNA here is from genome assembly GCF_037043375.1 of Chiloscyllium plagiosum. NCBI lineage: Eukaryota > Metazoa > Chordata > Chondrichthyes > Orectolobiformes > Hemiscylliidae > Chiloscyllium > Chiloscyllium plagiosum. The sequence continues at coordinate 11,627,806 of NW_028270176.1, forward strand.
ACAAACATACCAGCACATCCAGATCCCTGTGTACCTCAGACTCTCTCTTCTCAGAAACAGTATTCTATTTTTCCTGTCAAAGTGAATCATCTTCTTTTATTTCTCTCAACTGAAATTCGATCTTCCTAACTATTACACAACCATTTCACCTCTCCTGATCACTTTGTAGATTGTTTGAGACCTCCTAACACCTTACTATCCTACCTCGCCCATGATCTTGTCTGCACTCTCTCCAGGGCCTCTCTCTCCACCATTGGTAAGAGAGTACTGTGGCTACTAAGGGTGGTCTAATAGGTTTTGCATAATTTCCATTCTTGTTAATTCTACCCCGGCAGTTCCATCCACTTTCTGAAATGACCAAGGTGATTGCGGCTTAAAAATGTGTTGCTGGAAAAGCGCAGCAGGTCAGGCAGCATCCAAGGTGCAGGAGAATCGACGTTTCGGGTATGAGCCCTTCTTCAGGAATGCCCAAAACGTCGATTCTCCTGCTCCTTGGATGCTGCCCTGACCGGCTGCGCTTTTCCAGCAACACATTTTCAGCTCTGATCTCCAGCATCTGCAGTCCTCACTTTCTCCCATATAATGTTAACCACCAGGCATGCCCTGCTTAATAAATGCACAGAAACCGAATAATTGTCATGGCGAAGGCAGTTTGAACCATCATGTCTACACCGATTCTATCACCTGTTGCCAATCTCCTGCTTTCTCTCCATATCTCTCCATACCTTCTCTATCCAAACTGACCATGCAATATGCTCTTGAATGCCTCAAATGTACTTGCCTTCACTACATTCCAAACCCTAACTACTCACTGTGTGAAAAAAATACTATTTCCAGACCCCTTTAATACATTATGGGAGGGTAGAACTTAATGGTAAGAGCCTGGGAGTTTTGCGGAACAAACAGACCTTGGAGTGCAGGTAGATAGGATAGTGAAGAAGGCATTTGGTATGCTTTCCTTTATTGGTCAGTGCATTGAGTACAGGAGTTGGGAGGTCATATTGCGGCTGTCCAGGACATTGGAGAAAGTGAGGGCTGCAGATGCTGGAGATCAGAGTTGAGAGTGTGGCACTGGAAAAGCACGGCAGGTCAGGCAGCATCCGAGGAGCAAGTGTATCGACGTTTTGGCCCGAAATATTGATCCTCCTGCTCCTCGGATGCTGCCTGTACAGGACACTGGTTAGGCTATTTTTGGAATACTCTTGTGTAATTCTGGTTTCCCTGTTATAGGAAAGATGTTGTGAAACTTGAAAGGCTCAGAAAATATTTACAAGGATGTTGGTAGGGTTGGAAGGTTTGAGCTATAGAGAGAGGCTGAGTAGGCTGGAGCTGTTTTCCCTGGAGCATCGGAGGTTGAGGGGTGACCTAAAAGAGGTTTACAAAAACATGAGGGACATGGTTTAGGATAAATAGACAAAGTCTTTTCCCTGGGGTCGGGGAATCCAAAACTAGAGGGCATAGGTTTAAGGTGAGAGGAGAGAGATTTAAAAATGGACCTGAGGGGCAACTTTTTCACATAGAGGGTGGTGGAATGAGCTGCCAGAGGAAGTGGTGGAGGCTGGTACAATTGCAATATTTAAAAGGCATCTGGATGGGTATATGAGCAGGAAGAGTTTGGAGGGATATGGACTAAGGGCGGGCAAATGGGGCGAGATTAGTTTAGGATATCTGGCCAGCATAGATGAGTTGGGCTGAAGGGGCTGTTTCCATGCTGTACATCTCTATGACTTTAAATCTCGTTCTTGTTTCTTTTACAAGTGGAAACAATTTCTTCATATCCTCTCTGTCCAGCCTGTTCATGATATTGAAAACCTCAATCAAATCTCCTCTCATCCGTCATCTCTCCTGACAGAATAATCCCAACTTTTTCAATCTCTCTTCAGAACCGAACCATGATCTGTGCACATGTACACCCAGATCCCCGTGCTCTTGTACCCCCTTTGGAATTGTCCCCCTATTCTATGTTGTCTTTCAATGCGCTTCCAACCAACCTGCATCACCTCATATGTCTCTGCAATAAACCACACCTGCCACCTCTCTGTCCACTCCCCCGACGTATCAATGTCCGTTGGCCTTCCGCACTGTCCCCTTCTCAGTTCCCAAATCTCCCAAGTTTCTGAAAACTCTGAGACTGTTCCCTGCACAGCAAGATCCAGACCATTCCTGTCTCTCAGGAACAGCAAGATTTCCAATCCTGACCCATTGGGGAACTCCACGACAAACCCTCCTCCAGCCTGAAGATTATCCATTGACCGTTCCTCCCTATTTCCCAACATTTGGCCAGTTTGCTAACCGTGTTGCTGCTGTCCCTTGGATACCATGGTGTATACCTTTCCTCACAAGTCTGTTGTGTGACAGTGCCTCAAAGGCCTTCTGGGAAATCCATTGACAGCATTGACATAATCGAGCCTCTTCAGAGACACGCCAGTAAGTTAATGAAACACGGCAGGAAGTTAGTTAGTGCTGACTTTTCCTCACCTCCCCACTTTTTTTCAGACGAGTAACATTCTATCCTGAGTAAACTACACTCCAGCACACACACAATGAAAGCTAAAGTTCTCCTCCTGATCCAAGATCAAATCATTGCAACATCTACCAGGAATGTACTCAATGAATTCAGAATCTTTGGACCTGAAGCTATTCAGTTTCTCAGTCTGTTTAATTAACAATTAGTCTCTCCTTGCAACCTCTCTCCTTTTGCAACAAACTTCTTTGATTTCTTTTCATGTGCAGTCCTGCTACTTGAGTCTAATTTATTCTTTAAGGTACGCTGCCTTTATTGGTCAGGGTATTGAGTATAGGAGGTGGGAGGTCAGGTTGCGGCTGGACAGGACATTGGTTAGGCCACTGTTGGAATATTGCGTGCAATTCTGGTCTCCCTGCTATAAGAAGGATGTTGTGAAATTTGAAAGGGTACAGAAAAGATTTCCAAAGATGTTGCCATGGCTGGAAGGTTTGAGTTATTGGGAGAGGCTGAATAGGCTGGGGCTGTTTTCTCTGGAGCATCGGAGGCTGAGGGGGGTGACCTTATAGAGGTTTACAAAATTATGAGGTGCATGGATAGTCAAGATCTTTACCTCAGGGTAGGGGAATCCAAAACTAGACGATATAGGCTTAAGGTGAGAAGGGAGAGATTTAAAAGGGACTTGAGGGGGAACTTCTTCACTCTGAGAGTGGTGCACACCTTTACAACAACTAAAGAACAACATTTGAAAGGCATCTGGATGTGTATATGAACAGGAAGGGTTGAGAGGGATATGGGCCAAATGCTGGCAAATGGGACTAGATTAATTTAGGATATCTGGTTGACACAGACAAAGGGTGTGTTTCCATGCTGTACATCTTTATAACTCTATTTGACCAGTATGTATCATAATTGCCCTTGAGCTGTCTTCTTGAACCACTGCATTCCTTGATTCAGGATTCTGACCCAGTGACACTGAAGAAGCGGCGATATATTTCCAAATCAGGATGGTGAGGGATTTGGAGGGAAAGTTGGTGTTGTCACATTTCTGTTGCCCACATCCTTCTAGACGAGAGTGGTAGTGAGTTTGGAAAGTGCTGTGGACCCTCGGCAAGTGGCCGCACTGCACTTTAGAGATGCTGTGTTGGTGGTGGAGAAGGTGGGTAATGAAGGTGGTGAATGGGTGCCAACCAAGCGGGTATAATGGAATTTGAAAACTGTTGGGACTTGCACTCATCCAGGCAAAATGAGGAGTATCCCATCACACATCGGTCAGGTCAAAACAGCAAGAGATGTGGCACACACAAGAACATTCCTGCCCCTAAGCCAGACCATCCAGGTTCATGTCCCACTCAAGGACTTGCCAGACACAGAAATATGGGCAAGAAAGGCTGAGGAGACATTACCTTGTAATTCCCCCAACACACACACACACCACACCCAGACACACACCACACCCAGACACACATACACACACACACATACACAACACTCACACACAGACACAACACACACACAGACACAACACACATACACACACACACAGATACAACACACACACACCACACACACACAGACACAACACACACACATAGACACAACACACAGACACAACACACACACAGATACAACACACATACACACACAGATACAATACACACACACACCACACACACACAGACACAACACACACACACAACACACACACAACACACACACACACACAGGCACAACACACACACACAGAACACACACACACAGACACAACACACACAGACACACACAACACACACACAGACACAACACACAACACACACAGACACACACACAAAACACACACATACACACACACATACACACACAACACACACACAGACACAACACACAGACACAACACACAACACACACAGACACACATACAAACAAACACATACACACACACAACGCACACACTCCAATGGCATGTCGAGGAGCAAGGGAGGTTCCTGCTCAGACATGATGGAGAGAGACTCGAGCTTTTCAGCATGACTCTGCACAGCTCCAGGGCAAGAGCAGCGAGTGACCACAGCAGGCCAGCCTTACAGTGTCAGCATGACTTTGCAGAATGCCCAACAAACACCAGAATGTTTTACCACAGCCGAAGGCATCCATAAACCAGGCAACCAGAGGGCAGCAACAAATCCGATAGGCCGGTAAGGGGGGCGGGGGGGGGGCAGATATTCAAAGGGAAGAGAGTTTTCTTCCATCCAGTATATCAGTATCAACAGTGGTCATTCGATCGATAAGGTCATACAGTCATAGAGACTACAGCACAGAAACAGACCCTTCAGTCCAACGCGTCCATGACCCCCGAAATTAACCGAGTCCCTTTTGCCAGTATATGTCCCATATCCCTCTGAACCCTTCCAGTTCATATTACCATACAGATGCCTTTCAAATGCTGTTATTGTACCAGCCTCCACCATTTCCTCTGGCAGCTCATTCCACACACGCACCACCCTCTGTAAAGTTGCTCCTTAGATTTGATTCATTTCTTTCAACTCTCATCTTAAACCAATGTCCTGCAGTTTTGGACTCCCCCACCCTGGGGAAAAGACATGGGCTATTTAGCTGGTCCTGGACTGTCAGCCACAGAAGCTCCAGGGGAAAACACGTCAGCTTACTGAGAAACTCCGTTTAGTTATGCACCAGTTTCATAATTCAGCAATTCAATGATGTACACACTCCTGAAGCACAACATAACAGCGAATTATCCAATTTAGAGCCTCGAGTGAACCAGTCTCTCCGACACTCAGACAGACTCCAATACAGACCCTAACCCCTCGAGTGAACCAGTCTCTCCGACACTCAGACAGACTCCATTCCAGACCCGAACCCCTCGAGTGAACCAGTCTCTCCGACATCAGACAGACTCCATTCCAGACCCGAACCCCTCGAGTGAACCAGTCTCTCCGACACTCAGACAGACTCCATTCCAGACCCGAACCCCTCGAGTGAACCAGTCTCTCTGACACTCAGACAGACTCCATTCCAGACCTGAACCCCTCGAGTGAACCAGTCTCTCCGACACTCAGACAGACTCCATTCCAGACCCGAACCCCTCGAGTGAACCAGTCTCTCCGACACTCAGACAGACTCCATTCCAGACCCGAACCCCTCGAGTGAACCAGTCTCTCCGACACTCAGACAGACTCCATTCCAGACCCGAACCCCTCGAGTGAACCAGTCTCTCCGATACTCAGACAGACTCCATTCCAGACCCGAACCCCTCGAGTGAACCAGTCTCTCCGACACTCAGACAGACTCCATTCCAGACCCGAACCCCTCGAGTGAACCAGTCTCTCCGACACTCAGACAGACTCCATTCCAAACCCTAACCCCTCGAGTGAACCAGTCTCTCCGACACTCAGACAGACTCCATTCCAGACCCGAACCCCTCGAGTGAACCAGTCTCTCCGACACTCAGACAGACTCCATTCCAGACCCTAACCCCTCGAGTGAACCAGTCTCTCCGACACTCAGACAGACTCCATTCCAGACCCGAACCCCTCGAGTGAACCAGTCTCTCCGACACTCAGACAGACTCCATTCCAGACCCTAACCCCTCGAGTGAACCTGCCTCACCCCCTCACCCTCAGATAGTACACTCCAGACCCTAACCCCTCGAGTGAACCTGCATCCCCCACACTCTCAGACAGTACACCCAGACCCTAACCCCTCGAGTGAACCTGCATCCCCCACACTCTCAGACAGTACACTCCAGACCCTAACCCCTCGAGTGAACCTGCCGCCCCCACACTCTCAGACAGTAGACCCAGACCCTAACCCCTCGAGTGAACCTGTCACCCCCCACACTCTCAGACAGTACACTCCAGACCCTAAGCCCTTGAAACAGACAGTACACTCCAGACCCTAACCCCTTAAGTGAACCTGCCTCCCCCAAACTCTCAGACAGCACACTCCAGACCCTAACCCCTCGAGTGAACCTGCCTCCTCCACACTCTCAGACAGTATACCCCAGACCCCAACCCCTCGAGTGAACCTGCCTCCCCCCACACTCTCAGACAGTACACCCCAGACCCCAACCCCTCGAGTGAACCTGTCTCCCCCAAACTCTCAGACAGCACACTCCAGACCCTAACCCCTCGAGTGAACCTGCCTCCCCACACAACCTCAGACAGTACATTCCAGACCCTAACCCTCAAGTGAACGTGCCTCCCCCTCACACACTCAGACAGTACACCCCAGACCCTAACCTCTCGAGTGAACCTGCCTCCCCCACACTCTCAGACAGCACACTCCAGACCCTAACCCCTTGAGTGAACCTGTCACCCCTCCACACTCTCAGACAGTACGCTCCAGACCCTAACCCCTCGAGTGAACCTGTCACCCCCCCACACTCTCAGACAGCACACTCCAGACCCTTATCCCTCGTGTGAAACTGCCTCCCCCCACACTCTCAGACAGTACACTCCAGACCCTAACCCCTCGAGTGACCCTGCCTCCCCCCACACTCTCAGACAGTACACTCCAGACCCTAACCCCTCGAGTGAACCTGCCTCCCCTCACACTCTCAGACAGTACACTCCAGACCCTAACCCCTCGAGTGAACCTGTCACACCCCACACTCTCAGACAGTACACTCCAGACCCTAACCCCTCGAGTGAACCTGCCTCCCCTCACACTCTCAGACAGTACACTCCAGACCCTAACCCCTCGACTGAACCCGCCTCCCCCCCCCCCTTCCCCACACTTTCAGACAGGACATTCCAGACCCTTATCCCTCGTGTGAAACTGCCTCCCCCCACACTCTCAGACAGTACACACAGACCCTAACCCCTCGAGTGAACCTGCCTCCTCACACTGACAGACAGTACACTCCGGACCCTAACCCCTCGAGTGAACCTGCCTCCCCTCACACTCTCAGACAGTACACTCCAGACCCTAACCCCTCGAGTGAACCTGCCGCCCTCCACACTCTCAGACAGTACGCTCCAGACCCTCACCCCTCGAGTGAACCTCCCCCTCCCCCCACACTCTCAGCCAGTACACTCCAGACCCTAACCCCTCGAGTGAACCTGCCTCCCCTCACACTCTCAGACAGTACGCTCCAGACCCTCACCCCTCGAGTGAACCTCCCCCTCCCCCCACACTCTCAGCCAGTACACTCCAGACCCTAACCCCTCGAGTGAACCTGCCTCCCCCCACACTCTCAGACACTATAGTATCAAGGCTTCCTGATCACAGCTCCACTTGCGAAGTGCCTGAGAACCTCTGTCATATTCTTTCAAATGATACTGTAGCCTCTGACTCAACCCAGCAGATTTCACTTGGACATGGGCCCAGCATTTGTTGCCCGTCCCTAGATGCCCCTTGAGATGGTGGGGCTGAGCTGCCTTCTTGAACCACTGCAGTCCATGTGCTGTGGGTTGACCCACAATGTCCTTCAGGAGGAAATTCCGGGATTTTTGACCCAGCGACATTGAAGGAATGGCAGTATATTTTGTTGTGTGCAGTGTGCAAACAGGTCATTCGGCCCAACACGTCCACACCCACCCTCCAAAGAATATTACACCAGACCCATTCCCCTACCCTGTTACTCGACATTTCCCCCTGATTAATGCACCTAACCTACACATCCCTGAACATGATGGCCAATTTCGTGTGGCCTAACCTGCACTGAGTGTGGAAACCCACGCCAACACGAGGAACTTGTGTGAATTCCACACAGGCAGGAGGCCTGAGGCTGGAATAGAACCAAGACCCTGGTGCTGTGAGACAGCAGTGCGAACGACTGAGCCACTGTGCCACCCCATCAGGAGATGAGTTTCTCACCACAGCGTTGACCTGCTCTTGTAGCCACTGTGTTCATGTGGTGAGTTCAATGATAACTTCCAGGATGTTGACAGTGGGGATTCAGTGAAGGTAACACCACTGAACGTCAAGAGCAATTGTCTCTTGTTGGTAACAATCACAGCCTGACATCTGTGTGGGACAAATGTTAGTTACCACTTGTCAGCCAAATCCTCTGGCCTTTGAGTACCTGCTTCAGTACCTGATGATTCACGGATGGTGCTGAACACTGTGCAATCATCGGCAAACATCCCCAATTCGGAGCTTAATACAGAGGGAAGGTCATTGATGAAGCAGCTGAAGATGGTCGGACCGAGGATACTACACTGAGGGACTCCTGCAGAGATGTCCTGGAGCTGAGATGACTGACCTCCTCAACAACCACAACCATCTTCCTGAGTGTCAGGTATGTCTCTAACCAGGCTTCTCCCATTTCCCAGAGATTCCAGTGCTATTAGGACTCCTTGATGCCACACTTGGTGGAATACCAGCTTGATGTCACCTCCCCTCTGGAGTTCAGCTCTTTTGTCCATGTTTGAACGAAGGCTGTAATGACTTCAGGAGTTGAGGGGCCCTGGGGGAACCCAAACTGGGCATTACTGAACAATTGCTGAACTGGTGCTGTTTGATAGCACTGTTGATAACACATTGCATAGCTTCACTGATGGTCAAGAGTAGACTGATTCGTGAGGGGCGGGGGTGGAGCAAGTTGGATTTGTCCTGTTTTTATGTACAGGGCGTACCTGGGCATATTTACCACCTTATTGGGTAGATGCCAGCGTTGCAACTGTACTGGAACAGCTTGGCGAGGGAATCGGCACAACTCTTCAGTAATATTGCTGCAATGTTGTCAGGGCCAGTAGGCTTTGTTTCTTGATATCGTGCGGAGCGAACTGAATTGGCTGAAGACAAGTATGTGAGACAATGTGGTCCACTATGACCCAACGCACTAAAATGCACTGAAGCCAGTAGCCCAGTGTGTAGAATCTTACTCCCCTGCAGCCACAAGCCCAGAGCGCCAAATCTTACTCCCACTGTAGCCAGTGGCCCAGTGCACAGAATCTTACTCGCCCTGTAGCCAGTAGCCCAGTGCACAGGACCTTACTCCCACTATCGCCAGTAGCCCAGTGCGCAGAACCTTACTCCCCCTGTCACAAGTGGCCCAGCGCGCAGAACCTTACTCCCTCTGTAACTAGTGGCCCAGTGCATAGAATCTTACTCCCACAGTAGCCAGTAACCCAGTGCGGTGAATCTTACTCCCACTGTACAAAGTGGCCCAGTGCACAGAATATTACACCCCCTGTAGCTAGTGGCCCAGTGCACAGAATTTTACTCCCCCTGTTGCAAGTGGCCCAGTGTATAGAATCTTACTCCCACTGTAGCAAGTTGCCCAGTGTGCAGAATTGCACTCCCCCTGTAGCCAGTCGCCCAGTGCGCAGAATCTCACTCCCCCTGTAGCCAGTAGCCCAGCGCTCAGAATCACACTTCCCCTGTAGCAAGTAGCCCAGTGCGCAGGATCTTACTCCCACTGTCGCCAGTAGCTCAGTGCGCAGAATCTTACTCACCCTGTAGCCAGTAGCCCAGTGCGCAGGATCTTACTCCCACTGTCGCTAGGAGCCCAGTGCGCAGAATCTTACTCCTTCTGTAGCCAGCAGCCCAGTGCGCAGAATCTTACTCCCCCTGTTGCCAGTGGCCCAGTGCACAGAATCTTACTCCCACTGTAGCAAGTGGCCCAGTGCGCAGAATCTTACTCCCCCTGTCGCCAGTGGCCCAGTGCACAGACTCTTACTCCCACTGAAGCAAGTGGCCCAGTGCGCAGAATCTTACTCCCCCTGTAGCCAGCAGCCCAGTGCACAGAATCTTACTCCCCCTGTAGCTAGTGGCCCAGTGCGCAGAATCTTACTCCCCCAGTAGCTTGTGGCCCAGTGTGCAGAATATTACTCCCCCTGTAGCCAGTAGTCCAGTGAGCAGAATCTTACTCCCCCTGTAGCAAGTGGCCCAGTGCACAGAATCTTACTCCCACTGTAGCTAGTGGCCCAGTGCACAGAATCTTACTCCCCCTGTAGCCAGTAGCCCAGTGCGCTGAATCTTACTCCCCCTGTAGCTAGTGGCCCAGTGCGCAGGATCTTACTCCCACTGTCGCCAGTAGCTCAGTGCGCAGAATCTTACTCCCCCTGTAGCCAGTAGCCCAGTGCGCAGAATCTTACTCCTTCTGTAGCCAGCAGCCCAGTGCGCAGAATCTTACTCCCCCTGTTGCCAGTGGCCCAGTGCACAGAATCTTACTCCCACTGTAGCAAGTGGCCCAGTGCGCAGAATCTTACTCTCCCTGTAGCTAGTGGCCCAGTGCGCAGAATCTTACTCCCCCAGTAGCTAGTGGCCCAGTGTGCAGAATATTACTCCCCCTGTAGCCAGTAGTCCAGTGAGCAGAATCTTACTCCCCCTGTAGCAAGTGGCCCAGTGCACAGAATCTTACTCCCACTGTAGCTAGTGGCCCAGTGCACAGAATCTTACTCCCCCTGTAGCCTGTAGCCCAGTGCGCTGAATCTTACTCCCCCTGTAGCTAGTGGCCCAGTGCGCAGAATCTTACTCCCCCTGTTGCAAGTGGCCCAGTGCACAGAATCTTACTCGCCCTGTAGCAAGTTGCCCAGTGTGCAGAATCACACTCCCCCTGTAGCCAGTAGCCCAGTGCACAGAATCTTACTCCCCCTGAAGCCAGTAGCCCAGTGCGCAGAATCTTACTCCCCCTGTAGCAAGTGGCCCAGTGCGCAAAATCTTACTTCCACTGTACAAAGTGGCCCAGTGTACACAATCTTACTCCCCCTGTAGCCAGCAGGCCAGTGCGCAGAATCTTACTCCCCCTGTAGCCAGTGGCCCAGTGTTCAGAATCTTACTCCCACTGTACAAACTGGCCCAGTGCACACAATCTTACTCCCCCTGTAGCCAGTAGCCCAGTGCACACAATCTTACTCCCCCTGTTGCAAGTGGCCCAGTGCACAGAATCTTACTCCCACTGTAGCTGGTGGCCCAGTGCGCAGAATCACACTCCCCCTGTGGCCAGTAGCCCAGTGCGCAAAATCTTACTTCCACTGTACAAAGTGGACCAGTGCACCGAATCTTACTCCCCATATAGCCAGTAGCCCAGTGCGCAGAATCTTACTCCCCCTGTAGCCAGTGGCCCAGTGTTCAGAATCTTACTCCCCCTGTACAAAGTGGCCCAGTGCACTGAATCTTACTCCCACGGTCGCCAGTAGCCCAGTGCGCAGAATCTTACTCCCCCTGTAGAAAGTAGCCCAGTGCGCAGAATCTTACACCCACTGTAGCCAGTAGCCCAGTGCGCAGAATCTTACTACCCCTGAAGCCAGTGGCCCAGTGTTCAGAATCTTACTCCCAATGTACAAAGTGGCCCAGTGCGCGGAATCTTACTCCCGTTGTAGCAAGTGGCCCAGTGCGCAGAATCTTACTCCCCCTGTAGGCAGTTGCCCAGTGTGCAGAATCTTACTCCCCCTGTAGCAAGTGGCCCAGTGCGCAGAATCTTACTCCCACTGTAGCCAGTAGCCCAGTGCACACAATCTTACTCCCCCTGTAGCCAGTAGCCCAGTGCACAGAATCTTACACCCCCTGTAGCTAGTAGCCCAGTGCACAGAATCTTACTCCCCCCGTAGCAAGTGGTTCAGTGCACAGAATCTTACTCCCCCTGTAGCCAGTAGCCCAATGCACAGTATCTTACTCCCACTGTAGCCAGTGGCCCAGGGCATAGAATCTTACGGCACCTGTAGCCAGTAGCCCAGTGCACAGAATCTTACTCCCCCTGTAGCAAGTGGCCCAGTGCGCAGAATCTTACTCCCCATGTAGCAAGTGGCCCAGTGCGCAGAATCTTACTCCCTCTGTAGCCAGTAGCCCAGTGCACACAATCTTACTCCCCCTGTAGCCAGGAGCCCAGTGCACAGAATCTTTCTCCCTCTGTAGCCAGTCGCCCAGAGCACAGAATCTTACTCCCACAGCAGCCAGTAGCCCACTGCGCCCCAAATCTTACTCCCTCTGCAGCAAGTGGCCCAGTGCGCAGAATCTTCCTCCCACTGTAGCTGGTGGCCCAGTGCGCAGAATCACACTCCCCCTGTGGCCAGTAGCCCAGTGCGCAAAATCTTACTTCCACTGTACAAAGTGGACCAGTGCACCGAATCTTACTCCCCATATAGCCAGTAGCCCAGTGCGCAGAATCTTACTCCCCCTGTAGCCAGTGGCCCAGTGTTCAGAATCTTACTCCCCCTGTACAAAGTGGCCCAGTGCACTGAATCTTACTCCCACGGTCGCCAGTAGCCCAATGCGCAGAATCTTACTCCCCCTGTAGAAAGTGGCCCAGTGCGCAGAATCTTACTCCCACGGTCGCCAGTAGCCCAGTGCACAGAAGCTTACTCCTCCTGCAGCAAGTAGCCCAGTGCACAGCATCTTACTCCCCCTGTAGCTAGTGTCCCAGTGCACAGAATCTTACTCCCCCTGTAGCAAGTGGCCCATTGTCCAGAATCTTGCTCCCCCTGTAGCCAGTAGGCCAGTGCACAGAATCTTACTCCCCCTGTAGCAAGTGGCCCAATGCGCAGAATCTTACTCCCCCTGTAGCAAGTGGTCCAGTACGCAGAATCTTACTCCCCCTGTAGCCAGTAGCCCAGTGCACAGAATCTTACTCCCCCTGTAGCCAGTGGCCCAGTGCACAGAATCTTAATACCCCTGTAGCCAGTAGCCCAGTGTTCAGAATCTTACTCCCACTGTAGCCAGTAGCCCAGTGCACAGAATCTTACTTCCCCTGTAGCCAGTAGGCCAGTGTGCGAAATCTTACTCCCTCTGTAGCCAGTAGCCCAGTGCGTAGAATCTTACTCCCCCTGTAGCCAGTAGCCCAGTGCGCAGAATCTATCTCCCCCTGTAGCAAGTACCCCAGTGCGCAAAATCTTACTTCCACTGTACAAAGTGGCCCAGTGCACGCAATCTTACTCCCCCTGTAGCCAGTGGCCCAGTGCACAGAATCTTAATACTCCTGTAGCCAGGAGCCCAGTGTTCAGAATCTTACTCCCACTGTACAAAGTGGCCCAGGGCACTGAATCTTACTCCCACTGTCGCCAGTAGCCCAGTGCGCGTAATCTTACTCCCCTTGTAGCAAGTGGCCCAGTGCGCAGAATCTTACACCCCCTGTAGCCAGTAGCCCAGTGCGCAGAATCTTACTCCCTCTGTAGCCAGTGGCCCAGGGCATAGAATCTTATGGCACCTGTAGCCAGTGGCTCAGTGCACAGAATATTACTTCGCCGGTAGCAAGTGGCCCAGTGTGCCAAATCGTACTCCCCCTGTAGCCAGTAGCCCACTGCACAGAATCTAACTCCCCCTGTAGCAAGTGGCCCAGTGTGCCAAATCTTACTCCCCCTGCAGCCAGTAGCCCAGTGCATAGAATATTACTCCCTCGGTAGCCAGTAGCCCAGTGCGCTGAATCTTACTCCCCCTATACAAAGTGACCCAGTGCACAGAAGCTTACTCCCCCTGTAGCAAGTAGCCCAGTGCACAGAATCTTACTCCCCCTGTAGCAAGTAGCCCAGTGCACAGAATCTTACTCCCCCTGCAGCAAGTAGCCCAGTGCACAGCATCTTACTCCCCCTGTAGCTAGTGTCCCAGTGCGCAGAATCTTACTCCCACTGTACAAAGTGGCCCATTGTCCAGAATCTTGCTCCCCCTGTAGCCAGTAGCCCAGTGTGTAGAATCTTACTCCCCTGCAGCCAGTAGCCCAGGGCAGCAAATCTTACGCCCCCTGCGGCCACAAGCCCAGAGCGCCAAATCTTACTCCCACTGTAGCCAGTGGCCCAGTGCACAGAATCTTACTCGCCCTGTAGCCAGTAGCCCAGTGCACAGGACCTTACTCCCACTATCGCCAGTAGCCCAGTGCGCAGAACCTTACTCCCCCTGTCACAAGTGGCCCAGCGCGCAGAACCTTACTCCCTCTGTAACTAGTGGCCCAGTGCATAGAATCTTACTCCCACAGTAGCCAGTAACCCAGTGCGGTGAATCTTACTCCCACTGTACAAAGTGGCCCAGTGCACAGAATATTACACCCCCTGTAGCTAGTGGCCCAGTGCACAGAATTTTACTCCCCCTGTTGCAAGTGGCCCAGTGTATAGAATCTTACTCCCACTGTAGCAAGTTGCCCAGTGTGCAGAATTGCACTCCCCCTGTAGCCAGTCGCCCAGTGCGCAGAATCTCACTCCCCCTGTAGCCAGTAGCCCAGCGCTCAGAATCACACTTCCCCTGTAGCAAGTAGCCCAGTGCGCAGGACCTTACGCCCCCTGTAGCTAGTAGCCCAGTGCGCAGGATCTTACTCCCACTGTCGCCAGTAGCTCAGTGCGCAGAATCTTACTCACCCTGTAGCCAGTAGCCCAGTGCGCAGGATCTTACTCCCACTGTCGCTAGGAGCCCAGTGCGCAGAATCTTACTCCTTCTGTAGCCAGCAGCCCAGTGCGCAGAATCTTACTCCCCCTGTTGCCAGTGGCCCAGTGCACAGAATCTTACTCCCACTGTAGCAAGTGGCCCAGTGCGCAGAATCTTACTCCCCCTGTCGCCAGTGGCCCAGTGCACAGACTCTTACTCCCACTGAAGCAAGTGGCCCAGTGCGCAGAATCTTACTCCCCCTGTAGCCAGCAGCCCAGTGCACAGAATCTTGCTCCCCCTGTAGCTAGTGGCGCAGTGCGCAGAATCTTACTCCCCCAGTAGCTTGTGGCCCAGTGTGCAGAATATTACTCCCCCTGTAGCCAGTAGTCCAGTGAGCAGAATCTTACTCCCCCTGTAGCAAGTGGCCCAGTGCACAGAATCTTACTCCCACTGTAGCTAGTGGCCCAGTGCACAGAATCTTACTCCCCCTGTAGCCAGTAGCCCAGTGCGCAGAATCTTACTCCCCCTGTAGCTAGTGGCCCAGTGCGCAGAATCTTACTCCCCCTGTAGCTAGTGGCCCAGTGCGCTGAATCTTACTCCCCCTGTAGCTAGTGGCCCAGTGCGCAGGATCTTACTCCCACTGTAGCCAGTAGCCCAGTGCGCTGAATCTTACTCCCCCTGTAGCTAGTGGCCCAGTGCGCAGGATCTTACTCCCACTGTCGCCAGTAGCTCAGTGCGCAGAATCTTACTCCCCCTGTAGCCAGTAGCCCAGTGCGCAGAATCTTACTCCTTCTGTAGCCAGCAGCCCAGTGCGCAGAATCTTACTCCCCCTGTTGCCAGTGGCCCAGTGCACAGAATCTTACTCCCACTGTAGCAAGTGGCCCAGTGCGCAGAATCTTACTCCCCCTGTAGCTAGTGGCCCAGTGCGCAGAATCTTACTCCCCCAGTAGCTAGTGGCCCAGTGTGCAGAATATTACTCCCCCTGTAGCCAGTAGTCCAGTGAGCAGAATCTTACTCCCCCTGTAGCAAGTGGCCCAGTGCACAGAATCTTACTCCCACTGTAGCTAGTGGCCCAGTGCACAGAATCTTACTCCCCCTGTAGCCTGTAGCCCAGTGCGCTGAATCTTACTCCCCCTGTAGCTAGTGGCCCAGTGCGCAGAATCTTACTCCCCCTGTTGCAAGTGGCCCAGTGCACAGAATCTTACTCGCCCTGTAGCAAGTTGCCCAGTGTGCAGAATCACACTCCCCCTGTAGCCAGTAGCCCAGTGCACAGAATCTTACTCCCCCTGAAGCCAGTAGCCCAGTGCGCAGAATCGTACTCCCCCTGTAGCAAGTGGCCCAGTGCGCAAAATCTTACTTCCACTGTACAAAGTGGCCCAGTGTACACAATCTTACTCCCCCTGTAGCCAGCAGGCCAGTGCGCAGAATCTTACTCCCCCTGTAGCCAGTGGCCCAGTGTTCAGAATCTTACTCCCACTGTACAAACTGGCCCAGTGCACACAATCTTACTCCCCCTGTAGCCAGTAGCCCAGTGCACACAATCTTACTCCCCCTGTTGCAAGTGGCCCAGTGCACAGAATCTTACTCCCACTGTAGCTGGTGGCCCAGTGCGCAGAATCACACTCCCCCTGTGGCCAGTAGCCCAGTGCGCAAAATCTTACTTCCACTGTACAAAGTGGACCAGTGCACCGAATCTTACTCCCCATATAGCCAGTAGCCCAGTGCGCAGAATCTTACTCCCCCTGTAGCCAGTGGCCCAGTGTTCAGAATCTTACTCCCCCTGTACAAAGTGGCCCAGTGCACTGAATCTTACTCCCACGGTCGCCAGTAGCCCAGTGCGCAGAATCTTACTCCCCCTGTAGAAAGTGGCCCAGTGCGCAGAATCTTACTCCCACGGTCGCCAGTAGCCCAGTGCGCAGAATCTTACTCCCCCTGTAGAAAGTAGCCCAGTGCGCAGAATCTTACACCCACTGGAGCCAGTAGCCCAGTGCGCAGAATCTTACTCCCCCTGTAGCAAGTAGCCCAGTGTGCAGAATCTTACTACCCCTGAAGCCAGTGGCCCAGTGTTCAGAATCTTACTCCCAATGTACAAAGTGGCCCAGTGCGCGGAATCTTACTCCCGTTGTAGCAAGTGGCCCAGTGCGCAGAATCTTACTCCCCCTGTAGGCAGTTGCCCAGTGCGCAGAATCTTACTCCCCCTGTAGCAAGTGGCCCAGTGCGCAGAATCTTACTCCCACTGTAGCCAGTAGCCCAGTGCACACAATCTTACTCCCCCTGTAGCCAGTAGCCCAGTGCACAGAATCTTACACCCCATGTAGCTAGTAGCCCAGTGCACAGAATCTTACTCCCCCCGTAGCAAGTGGTTCAGTGCACAGAATCTTACTCCCCCTGTAGCCAGTAGCCCAATGCACAGTATCTTACTCCCACTGTAGCCAGTGGCCCAGGGCATAGAATCTTACGGCACCTGTAGCCAGTAGCCCAGTGCACAGAATCTTACTCCCCCTGTAGCAAGTGGCCCAGTGCGCAGAATCTTACTCCCCATGTAGCAAGTGGCCCAGTGCGCAGAATCTTACTCCCTCTGTAGCCAGTAGCCCAGTGCACACAATCTTTCTCCCCCTGTAGCCAGGAGCCCAGTGCACAGAATCTTTCTCCCTCTGTAGCCAGTCGCCCAGAGCACAGAATCTTACTCCCACAGCAGCCAGTAGCCCACTGCGCCCCAAATCTTACTCCCTCTGCAGCAAGTGGCCCAGTGCGCAGAATCTTCCTCCCACTGTAGCTGGTGGCCCAGTGCGCAGAATCACACTCCCCCTGTGGCCAGTAGCCCAGTGCGCAAAATCTTACTTCCACTGTACAAAGTGGACCAGTGCACCGAATCTTACTCCCCATATAGCCAGTAGCCCAGTGCGCAGAATCTTACTCCCCCTGTAGCCAGTGGCCCAGTGTTCAGAATCTTACTCCCCCTGTACAAAGTGGCCCAGTGCACTGAATCTTACTCCCACGGTCGCCAGTAGCCCAATGCGCAGAATCTTACTCCCCCTGTAGAAAGTGGCCCAGTGCGCAGAATCTTACTCCCACGGTCGCCAGTAGCCCAGTGCACAGAAGCTTACTCCTCCTGCAGCAAGTAGCCCAGTGCACAGCATCTTACTCCCCCTGTAGCTAGTGTCCCAGTGCGCAGAATCTTACTCCCCCTGTAGCAAGTGGCCCATTGTCCAGAATCTTGCTCCCCCTGTAGCCAGTAGGCCAGTGCACAGAATCTTACTCCCCCTGTAGCAAGTGGCCCAATGCGCAGAATCTTACTCCCCCTGTAGCAAGTGGTCCAGTGCGCAGAATCTTACTCCCCCTGTAGCCAGTAGCCCAGTGCACAGAATCTTACTCCCCCTGTAGCCAGTGGCCCAGTGCGCAGAATATTACTTCGCCGGTAGCAAGTGGCCCAGTGTGCCAAATCGTACTCCCCCTGTAGCCAGTAGCCCACTGCACAGAATCTAACTCCCCCTGTAGCAAGTGGCCCAGTGTGCCAAATCTTACTCCCCGTGCAGCCAGTAGCCCAGTGCATAGAATATTACTCCCTCGGTAGCCAGTAGCCCAGTGCGCTGAATCTTACTCCCCCTATACAAAGTGACCCAGTGCACAGAAGCTTACTCCCCCTGTAGCAAGTAGCCCAGTGCACAGAATCTTACTCCCCCTGTAGCAAGTAGCCCAGTGCACAGAATCTTACTCCCCCTGCAGCAAGTAGCCCAGTGCACAGCATCTTACTCCCCCTGTAGCTAGTGTCCCAGTGCGCAGAATCTTACTCCCACTGTACAAAGTGGCCCATTGTCCAGAATCTTGCTCCCCCTGTAGCCAGTAGGCCAGTGCACAGAATCTTACTCCCCCTGTAGCCAGTAGCCCAGTGCACAGAATCTTACGCACCCTGTAGCAAGTGGCCCAGTGCACAGAATCTTTCTACCCCTGAAACCAGTAGCCCAGTGCACAGAATCTTACTGCCACTCTAGCCAGTAGCCCAGTGCGCTGAATCTTACTCCCCCTACAAAGTGACCCAGTGCACAGAAGCCTACTCCTCCTGTAGCCAGTAGCCCAGTGCACAGCATCTTACTCCCCCTGTAGCAAGTGTCCCAGTGCGCAGAATCTTACTCCCCCTGTAGCAAGTGGCCCATTGTCCAGAATCTTGCTCCCCCTGTAGCCAGTAGCCCAGTGCACAGAATCTTACTGCCACTCTAGCCAGTAGCCCAGTGCGCTGAATCTTACTCCCCCTATACAAAGTGACCCAGTGCACAGAAGCTTACTCCTCCTGTAGCAAGTAGCCCAGTGCACAGCATCTTACTCCCCCTGTAGCTAGTGTCCCAGTGCACAGAATCTTACTCCCCCTGTAGCCAGTAGGCCAGTGCGCAGAATCTTACTCCCCCTGTAGCCAGTAGCCCAGTGCACAGAATCTAACGCACCCTGTAGCAAGTGGCCCAGTGCACAGAATCTTACTCCCACTGTACAAAGTGGCCCAGTGCGCAGTATTTTACTCCCACTGTAGTCAGTAGCCCAGTGCACCGAATCTTTCTCCCCCTGCAGCCAGTAGCCCAATGAACAGAATCTTACTCCCCCTGTAGCAAGTGGCCCAGTGCACAGAATCTTTCTACCCCTGTTGCCAGTAGCCCAGTGCACAGAATCTTACTGCCACTCTAGCCAGTAGCCCAGTGCGCAGAATCTTACTCCCCCTGTAGCAAGTGGCCCAGTGCGCAGAATCTTACTCCCCCTGTAGCAAGTGGCCCAGTGCACAGAATCTTACTCCCCCTGTAGCAAGTGGCCCAGTGCGCAGAACCTGTCTTCCCCTGTAGCCAGTAGCCCAGTGCGCAGAATCTTACTCCCCCTGTAGCAAGTGGCCCAGTGCAAAGAATCTTACTCCTCCAGTAGCAAGTGGTCAGGTGCGCAGAATCTTACTCCCCCTGTAGCCAGTAGCCCAGTGCACAGAATCTTACTCCCCCTGTAGCCAGTGGCCCAGTGCACAGAATCTTAATACCCCTGTAGCCAGTAGCCCAGTGTTCAGAATCTTACTCCCACTGTACAAAGTGGCCCAGTGCACAGAATCTTACTACCCCTGTAGCAAGTGGCCCAGTGCACTGAATCTTACTCCCCTTGGAAGAGCTGGCCCAGAGCACAGAAACCTAACCCCCCCTGTAGCAAGTGGCCCAGTGTTCAGAATCTTACTCCCCCCGTAGCCAGTAGCCCAGTGCGCAGAATCTTACTCCCACTGTAGCCAGTAGCCCAGTGCACAGATTCTTACTCCCACTGTAGCAAGTGGCCCAGTGCACAGAATCTTACTCCCACTGTACCAAGTGGACCAGTGCACAAAATATTACTCCCCCTGTAGCAAGTGGCCCAGTGCACAGAATCTTACTCCCACTGTTGCCAGTGACCCAGTGCGCAGAATCTTTCTCCCCTTGTAGCAAGTGGCCCAGTGTGCAGAATCTTAATCCAGCTGCAGCAAGTGACCCAGTGCACAGAATCTTATTCCCCCTGTAGCCAGTAGCCCAGTGCGCAGAATCTTACTCCCCCTGTAGCCAGGAGCCCAGTCCACAGAATCTTACTCCCACTGTCGCCAGTGGCTAAGTGCGCAGAATCTTAGTCCCCCTGTAGCAAGTAGCCCAGTGCGCAGAATCTTACTCCCCCTGTAGCAAGTGGCCCAGTGCAAAGAATCTTACTCCTCCAGTAGCAAGTGGTCCAGTGCGCAGAATCTTACTCCCCCTGTAGCCAGTAGCCCAGTGCACAGAATCTTACTCCCCTGTAGCCAGTGGCCCAGTGCACAGAATCTTAATAGCCCTGTAGCCAGTAGCCCAGTGTTCAGAATCTTACTCCCAATATACAAAGTGGCCCAGTGTTCAGAATCTTACTCCCACTGTCGCCAGTAGCCCAGTGCGCGTAATCTAACTCCCTTTGTAGCAAGTGGCCCAGTGTGCAGAAACTCACTCCCCCTGTAGCCAGTAGCCCAGTGCGCAGAATCTCACTCCCACTGTAGCGAGTGACCCAGTGCACAGAATCTTACGCCCACTCTTGCCAGTAGCGCAGTGCGCAGAATCTTACTCCCCCTGTAGCCAGTAGCCCACTGCACAGAATCTAACTCCCCCTGTACCAAGTGGCCCAGTGCCCAGAATCTTACTCCCACTGTAGCCAGTAGCCCAGTGTGCCAAATCTTACTCCCCCTGTAGCCAGTAGCCCAGTGCATAGAATATTACTCCCTCGGTAGCCAGTAGCCCAGTGTGCTGAATCTTACTCCCCCTATACAAAGTGGCCCAGGGCACAGAATCTTACTCCGCCTGTAGCAAGTGGCCCAGTGCACAGAATCCTACTCCCTCTGTAGCCTGTAGCCCAGTGCACAGAATCTTACTCTGCTTGGAGCCAGTAGCCCAGTGCACAGAATCTTTCTCCCCCTGTAGCCAGTAGCCCAGTGCACAGAATCTTAGTCCCCCTGTAGCCAGTAGCCCAGTGTGTAGAATCTTACTCACCCGGTAGCAAGTGGCCCAGTGCACAGTATCATACACCCACTGTAGCCAGTGGCCCAGGGCATAGAATCTTACTCCCCCTGTAGCCAGTAGCCCAGTGCACAGAATCTTACTCACCCTGTAGCAAGTGGTTCAGTGCACAGAATCTTACTCCCCCTGTAGCCAGTAGCCCATTGCACAGAATCTTACTCCCCCTGTTGCAAGTGGCCCAGTGTGCAGAATCTTACTCCCCATGTAGCAAGTGGCCCAGTGCGCAGAATCTTACTCCCTCCGTAGCCAGTAGCCCAGTGTACACAATCTTACTCCCCCTGTAGCCAGGAGCCCAGTGCACAGAATCTTTCTCCCTCTGTAGCCAGTCGCCCAGTGCACAGAATCTTACTCCCACAGCAGCCAGTTGCCCACTGCGCCCCAAATCTTACTCCCTCTGCAGCAAGTGGCCCAGTGCGCAGAATCTTCCTCCCTCTGTAGCCAGCAGCCCAGTGCACAGAATCTTACTCCTCCTGCAGCAAGGAGCCCAGTGCACAGCATCTTACTCCCCCTGTAGCTAGTGTCCCAGTGCACAGAATCTTACTCCCCCTGTAGCAAGTGGCCCATTGTCCAGAATCTTGCTCCCCCTGTAGCCAGTAGGCCAGTGCACAGAATCTTACTCCCCCTGTAGCAAGTGGCCCAATGCGCAGAATCTTACTCCCCCTGTAGCAAGTGGCCCAGTGCGCAGAATCTTACTCCCCCTGTAGCCAGTAGGCCAGTGTGCGAAATCTTACTCCCTCTGTAGCCAGTAGCCCAGTGCGTAGAATCTTACTCCCCCTGTAGCCAGTAGCCCAGTGCGCAGAATCTTTCTCCCCCTGTAGCAAGTACCCCAGTGCGCAAAATCTTACTTCCACTGTACAAAGTGGCCCAGTGCACGCAATCTTACTCCCCCTGTAGCCAGTGGCCCAGTGCACAGAATCTTAATACTCCTGTAGCCAGGAGCCCAGTGTTCAGAATCTTACTCCCACTGTACAAAGTGGCCCAGGGCACTGAATCTTACTCCCACTGTCGCCAGTAGCCCAGTGCGCGTAATCTTACTCCCCTTGTAGCAAGTGGCCCAGTGCGCAGAATCTTACACCCCCTGTAGCCAGTAGCCCAGTGCGCAGAATCTTACTCCCTCTGTAGCCAGTAGCCCAGGGCATAGAATCTTATGGCACTTGTAGCCAGTGGCTCAGTGCACAGAATATTACTTCGCCGGTAGCAAGTGGCCCAGTGTGCCAAATCGTACTCCCCCTGTAGCCAGTAGCCCACTGCACAGAATCTAACTCCCCCTGTAGCAAGTGGCCCAGTGTGCCAAATCTTACTCCCCCTGTAGCAAGTGGCCCATTGTCCAGAATCTTACTTCCACTGTAGCCAGTAGCCCAGTGTGCCACATCTTACTCCCCCTGTAGCCAGTAGCCCAGTGCATAGAATATTACTCCCTCGGTAGCCAGTAGCCCAGTGCGCTGAATCTTACTCCCCCTATACAAAGTGACCCAGTGCACAGAAGCTTACTCCCCCTGTAGCAAGTAGCCCAGTGCACAGAATCTTACTCCCCCTGCAGCAAGTAGCCCAGTGCACAGCATCTTACTCCCCCTGTAGCTAGTGTCCCAGTGCGCAGAATCTTACTCCCCCTGTAGCAAGTGGCCCATTGTCCAGAATCTTGCTCCCCCTGTAGCCAGTAGGCCAGTGCACAGAATCTTACTCCCCCTGTAGCCAGTAGCCCAGTGCACAGAATCTTTCTACCCCTGTAACCAGTAGCCCAGTGCACAGAATCTTACTGCCACTCTAGCCAGTAGCCCAGTGCGCTGAATCTTACTCCCCCTATACAAAGTGACCCAGTGCACAGAAGCTTACTCCTCCTGTAGCAAGTAGCCCAGTGCACAGTATCTTACTCCCCCTGTAGCTCGTGTCCCAGTGCACAGAATCTTACTCCCCCTGTAGCAAGTGGCCCATTGTCCAGAATCTTGCTCCCCCTGTAGCCAGTAGGCCAGTGCGCAGAATCTTACTCCCCCTGTAGCCAGTAGCCCAGTGCACAGAATCTAACGCACCCTGTAGCAAGTGGCCCAGTGCACAGAATCTTACTCCCACTGTACAAAGTGGCCCAGTGCGCAGTATTTTACTCCCACTGTAGCCAGTAGCCCAGTGCACCGAATCTTTCTCCCCCTGCAGCCAGTAGCCCAATGAACAGAATCTTACTCCCCCTGTAGCAAGTGGCCCAGTGCACAGAATCTTTCTACCCCTGTAACCAGTAGCCCAGTGCACAGAATCTTACTGCCACTCTAGCCAGTAGCCCAGTGCGCAGAATCTTACTCCCCCTGTAGCAAGTGGCCCAGTGCACAGAATCTTACCCATCCTGTAGCCAGTAGCCCAGTGCGCAGAAACTTACTCCTCCTGTAGCAAGTGGCCCAGTGCACAGAATCTTACTCCCCCTGTAGCAAGTGGCCCAGTGCGCAGAACCTGTCTTCCCCTGTAGCCAGTAGCCCAGTGCGCAGAATCTTACTCCCCCTGTAGCAAGCGGCCCAGTGCAAAGAATCTTACTCCTCCAGTAGCAAGTGGTCAGGTGCGCAGAATCTTACTCCCCCTGTAGCCAGTAGCCCAGTGCACAGAATCTTACTCCCCCTGTAGCCAGTGGCCCAGTGCACAGAATCTTAATACCCCTGTAGCCAGTAGCCCAGTGTTCAGAATCTTACTCCCACTGTACAAAGTGGCCCAGTGCACAGAATCTTACTACCCCTGTAGCAAGTGGCCCAGTGCACTGAATCTTACTCCCCTTGGAAGAGCTGGCCCAGAGCACAGAAACCTAACCCCCCCTGTAGCAAGTGGCCCAGTGTTCAGAATCTTACTCCCACTGTAGCCGGTAGCCCAGTGCACAGATTCTTACTCCCACTGTAGCAAGTGGCCCAGTGCACAGAATCTTACTCCCACTGTAGCCAGTGACCCAGTGCGCAGAATCTTTCTCCCCTTGTAGCAAGTGGCCCAGTGTGCAGAATCTTAATCCAGCTGTAGCAAGTGACCCAGTGCATAGAATCTTATTCCCCCTGTAGCCAGTAGCCCAGTGCGCAGAATCTTACTCCCCCTGTAGCAAGGAGCCCAGTCCACAGAATCTTACTCCCACTGTCGCCAGTGGCTAAGTGCGCAGAATCTTAGTCCCCCTGTAGCAAGTGGCCCAGTGCACTCAATCTTACTCCCACTGTAGCCAGTAGCCCAGTGTACAGAATCTTACTCCCCCTGCAGCCAGTAGCCCAGTGCGCAGAATCTTACTCCCACTTGAGCCAGTAGCCCAGTCTGCAGAATCTTCCTCCCCCTGTAGCAAGTGGCCCAGTGCGCAGAATCTTACTCCCCCTGTAGCTAGTAGCACAGTGCACTGAATCTTACTCCCACTGTAGCGAGTGGCCCAGTGCGCAGAATCTTAGTCCCCCTGTAACGAGTGGCTAAGTGCGTAGAATCTTAGTCCCCCTGTAGCAAGTGGCCCAGTGCACAGAATCTTACTCCCACTGTAGCCAGTAGCCCGGCGCACAGAATCTTACTCCCCTTCTATCAAGTGGCCCAGTGCGCAGAAGCTCACTCCCACTGTAGCGAGTGAACCAGTGTACAGAATCTTACTCCCCCTGCAGCCAGTAGCCCAGTGCGCAGAATCTTACTCCCACTTGAACCAATAGCCCAGTCTGCAGAATCTTACTCCCCCTGTAGCAAGTGGCCCAGTGCGCAGAATCTTACTCCCACTGTAGCCAGTAGCCCAGTGTACAGAATCTTACTCCCCCTGCAGCCAGTAGCCCAGTGCGCAGAATCTTAGTCCCCCTGTAGCAAGTGGCCCAGTGCACTGAATCTTACTCCCACTGTTGCCAGTAGCCCAGTGCACAGAATCTTACTCCCACTGTCGCCAATGGCTCAGTGCGCAGAATCTTACTCCCACTGTAGCGAGTGGCCCAGTGCGCAGAATCTTAGTCCCCCTGTAGCCAGTGGCCAAGTGTACAGAATCTTACTCCTCCTGTAGCAAGTGGCCCAGTGCGCAGAATCTTACTCCCCCTGTAGCAAGTGGCCCAGTGCACAGAATCTTACTCCCCCTGTAGCAAGAGGCCCAGTGCGCAGAATCTTACTCCCCCTGTAGCAAGTGGCCCAGTGCACAGAATCTTACTCCGCCTGTAGTAAGTGGCACAGTGCACAGAATCTTACTCCCTCTGTCGCCTGTAGCCCAGTGCACAGAATCTTACTCTGCTTGAAGCCAGTAGCCCAGTGCACTGAATCTTACTCCCCCTGTAGCCAGCAGCCCAGTGCACAGAATCTTAGTCCCCCTGTAGCCAGTAGCCCAGTGCGCAGAATCTTACTCCCCCTGTAGCCACTGGCCCAGGGCATAGAATCTTACTCCCCCTGTAGCCAGTAGCTCATTGTACAGAATCTTACTCCCCATGTAGCCAGCAGCCCAGTGCACTGAATATTACTCCCCCTGTAGCCAGTAGCCCAGTGCGCAGAATCTTCCTCCCTCTGTAGCCAGCAGCCCAGTGCACACAATCTTACTCCCCCTGTAGCCAGTACCCCAGTGCATAGAATCTTACGCCCCCTGTAGCATGTGGCCCAGTGCACCGAATCTTACTCCCCCTGTTGCAAGTGGCCCAGTGCACAGAACCGTACTCCCACTGTAGCCAGT
Source organism: Chiloscyllium plagiosum (assembly GCF_037043375.1). Classification (NCBI taxonomy): domain Eukaryota; kingdom Metazoa; phylum Chordata; class Chondrichthyes; order Orectolobiformes; family Hemiscylliidae; genus Chiloscyllium; species Chiloscyllium plagiosum. The sequence goes on from NW_028270176.1 coordinate 11,653,664, forward strand.
GGCCCAGTGCGCAGTATTTTACTCCCACTGTCGCCAGTAGCCCAGTGCACCGAATCTTTCTCCCCCTGTAGCCAGTAGCCCAGTGCGCAGAAACTTACTCCCCCTGGAGCAAGTGGCCCAGTGTGTAGAATCTTACTCCCCCTGTAGCAAGTGGCCCAGTGCGCAGAATCTTACTCCCCCTGTAGCAAGTGGCCCAGTGCGCAGAATCTTACTCCCCCTGTAGCCAGTAGCCCAGAATCTTACTCCCCCTGTAGCAAGTGGCCCAGTGCGCAGAATCTTACTCCCCCTGTAGCCAGTAGCCCAGAATCTTACTCCCCCTGTAGCAAGTGGCCCGTGCAAAGAATCTTACTCCCCCTGTAGCAAGTGGCCCAATGCGCAGAATCTTCCTCCCCCTGTAGCAAGTGGTCCAGTGCGCAGAATCTTCCTCCCTCTGTAGCCAGCAGCCCAGTGCACACAATCTTACCCCCCCTGTAGCCAGTAGCCCAATGCACAGAATCTTAAGTCCCCTGTAGCCAGTGGCCCAGTGCACAGAATCTTACTCCCACTGTAGCCAGTGGCCCAGTGCGCTGTATTTTACTCCCACGGTAGCCAGTAGCCCAGTGCACAGAATCTTTCTCCCCCTGTAGCCAGTAGCCCAGTGAACAGAATCTTACTCCCCCTGTAGCAAGTGGCCTAGTCCACAGAATCTTTCTACCCCTGTAGCCAGTAGCCCAGTGCACAGAATCTTACTGCCACTCTAGCCAGTAGCCCAGTGCACAGAAACTTACTCCCCCTGTAGCAAGAGGTCGAGTGCGCAGAATCTTACTCCCCCTGAAGCAACTGGTTCAGTGCACAGAATCTTACTCCCCCTGTAGCAAGTGGCCCAGTGCGCAGAATCTTACTCCCCGTGTAGCCAGTAGCCCAGAGCGCAGAATCTTACTCCCCCTGCAGCAAGTGGCCTGTGCAAAGAATCTTACTCCGCCTGTAGCAAGTGGCCCAGTGCGCAGAATCTTACTCCCCCTGTAGCAAGTGGCCCAGTGCGCAGAATCTTACTCCCCGTGTAGCCAGTAGCCCAGAGCGCAGAATCTTACTCCCCCTGCAGCAAGTGGCCCGTGCAAAGAAACTTACTCCCCCTGTAGCAAGCGGCCCAGTGTGCAGAATCTTACTCCCTCTGTAGCCAGTAGCCCAATGCACAGGATCTTACTCCCACTGTCGCCAGTGGCCCAGGGCATAGAATCTTACGGCCCCTGTAGCCAGTAGCCCAGTGTGCAGAATCGTACTAACCCTGTAGCCAGTAGCCCAGAATCTTACTCCCCATACAGCCATTAGACAAGTGCACAGAATCTTACTCCGCCTGTAGCCAGTGGCCCAGGGCATAGAATCTTACTCCCCCTGTAGCAACTGGTTCAGTGCACAGAATCTTACTCCCCCTGTAGCCAGTAGCCCATTGCACAGAATCTTACTCCCCATGTAGCAAGTGGCCCAGTGCGCAGAATCTTACTCCCCCTGTAGCAAGTGGCCCAGTGCACAGAATCTTACTCCCCCTGTAGCAAGTGGCCCAGTGCACAGAATCTTACTCCCTCTGCAGCCAGTAGCCCAGTGCACAGAATCTTTCTCCCTCTGTAGCCAGTAGCCCAGAGCACTGAATCTTACTCCCACAGTAGCCAGCAGCCCACTGCGCCCCAAATCTTACTCCCTCTGTAGCAAGTGGCACAGTGCGCAGAATCCTACGCCCCCTGTAGCCAGTGGCCCAGTGCACAGAATCTTACTCCCCCTGTAGCCAGTAGCCCAGAGCACAGAATCTTACTCCCACAGTAGCCAGCAGCCCACTGCGCCCCAAATCTTACTCCCTCTGTAGCAAGTGGCACAGTGCGCAGAATCTTCCTCCCTCTGTAGCCAGCAGCCCAGTGCACACACTCTTACTCCCCCTGTAGCCAGTAGCCCAGTGCACAGAATCCTACGCCCCCTGTAGCCAGTGGCCCAGTGCACAGAATCTTACTCCCACTGTAGCCAGTGGCCCAGTGCTCAGTATTTTACTCCCACTGTAGCCAGTAGCCCAGTGCACAGAATCTTTCTCCCCCTGTAGCCAGTGGCCCAGTGCACAGAATCTTTCTACCCCTGTAGGCAGTAGCCCAGTGCTCAGAATCTTACTGCCACTTTAGCCAGTAGACCACTGCGCAGAATCTTACTCCCCCTGTAGCAAGTGGCCCAGTGCATACAATCTTACCCATCCTGTAGCCAGTAGCCCAGAGCGCAGAATCTTACTCCCACTGTAGCAAGTGGCCCGTGCAAAGAATCTTACTCCTCAGTAGCAAGAGGTCCATTGCACAGAATCTTACTCCCCCTGTAGCCAGTAGCCCAGTGCACAGAATCGTAGTCCCCCTGTAGCCAGTAGCCCAGTGCGCAGAATCTTACTCCCCCTGTAGCCAGTAGCCCAGTGCACAGAATCGTAGTCCCCCTGTAGCCAGTAGCCCAGTGTGCAGAATCTTACTCACCCGGTAGCAAGTGGCCCAGTGCGCAGAATCTTACTCCCCCTGTAGCCAGTAGCCCAGAGCGCAGAATCTTACTCCCCCTGTATCAAGTGGCCCGTGCAAAGAATCTTACTCCTCAGTAGCAAGTGGTCCAGTGCGCAGAATCTTACTCCCCCTGTAGCCAGTAGCCCAGTGCACAGAATCGTAGTCCCCCTGTAGCCAGTAACCCAGTGCGCTGAATCTTACTTCCCCTGTAGCAAGAGGCCCAGAGCGCAGAATTTTACTCCCCCTGTAGCAAGTGGCCCAGTGCGCAGAATCTTACTCCCCCTGTAGCCAGTAGCCCAGAGCGCAGAATCTTACTCCCCCTGTAGCAAGTGGCCCGTGCAAAGAATCTTACTCCTCAGTAGCAAGTGGTCCAGTGCGCAGAATCTTACTCCCCCTGTAGCCAGTAGCCCAGTGCACAGAATCGTAGTCCCCCTGTAGCCAGTAGCCCAGTGTGCAGAATCTTACTCACCCGGTAGCAAGTGGCCCAGTGCACAGTATCTTACACCCACTGTAGCCAGTGGCCCAGGGCATAGAATCTTACTCCCCCTGTCGCCAGTAGCCCAGTGCACAGAATCTTACTCACCCTGTAGCAAGTGGTTCAGTGCACAGAATCTTACTCCCCCTGTAGCCAGTAGCCCAGTGCACACAATCTTACTCCCCCTGTAGCCAGTAGCCCATTGCACACAATCTTACTCCCCCTGTCGCCAATAGCCCATTGCACAGAATCTTACTCCCCATGTAGCAAGTGGCCCAGTGCGCAGAATCTTACTCCCTCTGTAGCCAGTAGCCCAGTGCACACAATCTTACTCCCCCTGTAGCCAGGAGCCCAGTGCACAGAATCTTTCTCCCTCTGTAGCCAGTAGCCCAGAGCACAGAATCTTACTCCCACAATAGCCAGTAGCCCACTGCGCCCCAAATCTTACTCCCTCTGTAGCAAGTGGCCCAGTGCGCAGAATCTTCCTCCCTCTGTAGCCAGCAGCCCAGTGCACACAATCTTACTCCCCCTGTAGCCAGTAGCCCAGTGCACAGAATCTTACGCCCCCTGTAGCCAGTGGTCCAGTGCACAGAATCTTACTCCCACTGTAGCCAGTGGCCCAGTGCTCAGTATTTTACTCCCACTGTAGCCAGTAGCCCAGTGTACAGAATCTTACTCCCCCTGTAGCAAGTGGCCCAGTGCACAGAATCTTTCTACCCCTGTAGCCAGTAGCCCAGTGCACAGAATCTTACTGCCACTCTAGCCAGTAGCCCACTGCGCAGAATCTTACTCCCCCTGTAGCAAGTGGCCCAGAGCACACAATCTTACCCATCCTGTAGCCAGTAGCCCAGTGCGCAGAATCTTACTCCCCCTGTAGCAAGTGGCCCAGGGCGCAGAATCTTACTCCCCCTGTAGCCAGTAGCCCAGAGCACAGAATCTTATCCCCCTGTAGCAAGTGGCCCATGCAAAGAATCTTACTCCTCAGTTGCAAGTGGTCCAGTGCGCAGAATCTTACTCCCCCCGTAGCTAGTAGCCCAGTGCACAGAATCTTACTCCCCCTGTAGCCAGTAGCCCAGTGCACAGAATCTTACTCACCCTGTAGCCAGTGGCCCAGGGCATAGAATCTTACTCCCCCTGTAGCCAGTAGCCCAGTGCACAGAATCTTACTCACCCTGTAGCAAGTGGTTCAGTGCACAGAATCTTACTCCCCCTGTAGCAAGTGGCCCAGTGCGCAGAATCTTACTCCCTCTGTAGCCAGTAGCCCAGTGCACACAATCTTACTCCCCCTGTAGCCAGTAGCCCAATGCACAGAATCTTTCTCCCTCTGTAGCCAGTAGCCCAGAGCACAGAACCTTACTCCCACAGTTGCCAGTAGCCCACTGCGCCCCAAATCTTACTCCCTCTGTAGCAAGTGGCCCAGTGCGCAGAATCTTCCTCCCTCTGTAGCCAGCAGCCCAGTGCACACAATCTTACTCCCCCTGTAGCCACTAGCCCAGTGCACAGAATCTTATGCACCCTGTAGCCAGTGGCCCAGTGAACAGAATCTTACTCCCCCTGTAGCAAGTGGCCCAGTGCACAGAATCTTTCTACCCCTGTAGCCAGTAGCCCACTGCACAGAATCTTACTGCCACTCTAGCCAGTAGCCCACTGCACAGAATCTTAATCCCCCTGTAGCAAGTGGCCCAGTGCGCAGAATCTTACTTCCCCCTGTAGCAAGAGGCCCAGTGCGCAGAATCTTACTCCCCCTGTAGCAAGTGGCCCGTTGCACAGAATCTTACTCCCCCTGTAGCAAGTGGCCCAGTGCACAGAATCTTACTCCCCCTGTAGCAAGTGGCCCAGTGCACAGAATCTTACTCCCCCTGTAGCAACTGGTTCAGTGCACAGAATCTTAATCCCACAGTAGCCAGTAGCCCACTGCGCCCCAAATCTTACTCCCTCTGCAGCAAGTGGCCCAGTGCGCAGAATCTTCCTCCCTCTGTGGCCAGCAGCCCAGTGCACAGAATCTTACTCACCCTGTAGCAAGTGGCCCGTTGCACAGAATCTTACTCCCCCTGTAGCAAGTGGCCCAGTGCACAGAATCTTACTCCCCCTGTAGCAACTGGTTCAGTGCACAGAATCTTACTCCCCCTGTAGCCAGTAGCCCATTGCACAGAATCTTACTCCCCTGTAGCAAGTGGCCCAGTGCGCAGAATCTTACTCCCCCTGTAGCAAGTGGCCCAGTGCGCAGAATCTTACTCCCCCTGTAGCAACTGGTTCAGTGCACAGAATCTTACTCCCCCTGTAGCCAGTAGCCCATTGCACAGAATCTTACTCCCCTGTAGCAAGTGGCCCAGTGCGCAGAATCTTACTCCCCCTGTAGCAAGTGGCCCAGTGCGCAGAATCTTACTCACTCTGTAGCCAGTAGCCCAGTGCACACAATCTTACTCCCCCTGTAGCCAGTAGCCCAGTGCACAGAATCTTTCTCCCTCTGTAGCCAGTAGCCCAGTGCACAGAATCTTACTGCCACTCTAGCCAGTAGCCCAGTGCGCAGAATCTGACTCCCCCTGTAGCAAGTGGCCCGTGCAAAGAAACTTACTCCCCCTGTAGCAAGCGGCCCAGTGCGCAGAATCTTACTCCCTTTGTAGCCAGTAGCCCAGAGCGCAGAATCTAACTCCCCCTGCAGCAAGTGGCCCGTGCAAAGAAACTTACTCCCCCTGTAGCAAGCGGCCCAGTGCGCAGAATCTTACTCCCACTGTAGCCAGTTGCCCAGGGCATAGATTCTTACTCCCCCTGTAGCCAGAAGCTCAGTGTGCAGAATCGTACTAACCCTGTAGCCAGTAGCCCAGAATCTTACTCCCCATACAGCCATTAGACAAGTGCACAGAATCTTACTCCGCCTGTAGCCAGTGGCCCAGGGCATAGAATCTTACTCCCCCTGTAGCAACTGGTTCAGTGCACAGAATCTTACTCCCCCTGTAGCCAGTAGCCCATTGCACAGAATCTTACTCCCCATGTAGCAAGTGGCCCAGTGCGCAGAATCTTACTCCCCCTGTAGCAAGTGGCCCAGTGCACAGAATCTTACTCCCCCTGTAGCAAGTGGCCCAGTGCGCAGAATCTTACTCCCTCTGCAGCCAGTAGCCCAGTGCACAGAATCTTTCTCCCTCTGTAGCCAGTAGCCCAGAGCACTGAATCTTACTCCCACAGTAGGCAGCAGCCCACTGCGCCCCAAATCTTACTCCCTCTGTACCAAGTGGCCCAGTGCGCAGAATCTTCCTCCCTCTGTAGCCAGCAGCCCAGTGCACACAATCTTACTCCCCCTGTAGCCAGTAGCCCAGTGCACAGAATCCTACGCTCCCTGTAGCCAGTGGCCCAGTGCACAGAATCTTACTCCCACTGTAGCCAGTGGCCCAGTGCTCAGTATTTTACTCCCACTGTAGCCAGTAGCCCAGTGCACAGAATCTTTCTCCCCCTGTAGCCAGTGGCCCAGTGCACAGAATCTTTCTCCCCCTGTAGCCAGTAGCCCAGTGCACAGAATCTTTCTACCCCTGTAGCCAGTAGCCCAGTGAACAGAATCTTACTCCCCCTGTAGCCAGTAGCCCAGTGCACAGAATCTTACTCCCCCTGTAGCAACTGGTTCAGTGCACAGAATCTTACTCCCCCTGTAGCCAGTAGCCCATTGCACAGAATCTTACTCCCCCTGTAGCAAGTGGCCCAGTGCGCAGAATCTTACTCCCCCTGTAGCCAGTAGCCCAGAGCGCAGAATCTTACTCCCCCTGTAGCAAGTGGCCCGTGCAAAGAATCTTACTCCTCAGTAGCAAGTGGTCCAGTGCGCAGAATCTTACTCCCCCTGTAGCCAGTAGCCCAGTGCGCACTGTTTTACTCCCACTGTAGCCAGTAGCCCAGTGCACCGAATCTTTCTCCCCCTGTAGCAAGTGGCCCAGTGCGCAAAATCTTACTCCCACTGTAGCAAGTGGCCCAGTGCGCACTATTTTACTCCCACTGTAGCTAGTAGCCCAGTGCACCGAATCTTTCTCCCCCTGTAGCCAGCAGCCCAGTGAACAGAATCTTACTCCCCCTGTAGCAAGTGGCCCAGTGCACAGAATCTTACCCATTCTGTAGCCAGTAGCCCAGGGCGCAGAAACGTACTCCCCCAGTAGCAAGTGGCCCAGTGCACACAATCTTACCCATCCTGTAGCGAGTGGCCCAGTGGGCAGCAAATTACTCCCCCTGTAGCAAGAGGCCCAGTGCGCAGAATCTTACTCCCCCTGTAGCAAGTGGCCCAGTGCACAGAATCTTACTCCCACAGTAGCCAGTAGCCCACTGCGCCTCAAATCTTACTCCCCCTGTAGCCAGCAGCCCAGTGCACACAATCTTACTCCCTCTGTAGCCAGTAGCCCAGTGCACAGAATCTTACTCCCCCTGTAGCAACTGGTTCAGTGCACAGAATCTTACTCCCCCTGTAGCCAGTAGCCCATTGCACAGAATCTTAATCCGCCTGTAGCAAGAGGCCCAGTGCGCAGAATCTTACTCCCCCTGTAGCAAGTGGCCCAGTGCATAGAATCTTACTGCCACTCTAGCCAGGAGCCCACTGCACAGAATCTTACTCCCCCTGTAGCAAGTGGCCCAGTGCACACAATCTTACCCATCCTGTAGCCAGTGGCCCAGTGCGCAGAAAATTACTCCCCCTGTAGCAAGAGGCCCAGTGCGCAGAATCTTACTCCCCCTGTAGCAAGTGGCCCAGTGCGCAGAATCTTACTCCCCCTGTAGCCAGTAGCCCAGAGCGCAGAATCTTACTCCCCCTGTAGCAAGTGGCCCTTGCAAAGAATCTTACTCCTCAGTAGCAAGTGGTCCATTGCACAGAATCTTACTCCCCCTGTAGCCAGTAGCCCAGTGCACAGAATCGTAGTCCCCCTGTAGCCAGTAGCCCAGTGTGCAGAATCTTACTCACCCGGTAGCAAGTGGCCCAGTGCACAGTATCTTACACCCACTCTAGCCAGTGGCCCAGGGCATAGAATCTTACTCCCCCTGTAGCCAGTTGCCCAGTGCACAGAATCTTACTCACCCTGTAGCAAGTGGTTCAGTGCACAGAATCTTACTCCCCCTGTAGCCAGTAGCCCATTGCACAGAATCTTACTCCCCATGTAGCAAGTGGCCCAGTGCGCAGAATCTTACTCCCCCTGTAGCAAGGGGCCCAGTGCGCAGAATCTTACTCCCTCTGTAGCCAGTAGCCCAGTGCACACAATCTTACTCCCCCTGTAGCCAGTCGTCCAGTGCACAGAATCTTACTCCTCCTATAGCCAGTAGCCCAGTGCACAGAATCTTACTCCCACAGTAGCCAGTAGCCCACTGCGCCCCAAATCATACTCTCTCTGTAGCAAGGGACCCAGTGCGCAGAATCTTCCTCCCTCTGTAGCCAGCAGCCCAGTGCGCAGAATCTTACTCCCCCTGTAGCCCGTAGCCCAGTGCGCAGAATCTTACTCCACCTGTAGCCAGTAGCCCAGTGCACAGAAAATACGCCCCCTGTAGCAAGTGGCCCAGTGCGCAGAATCTTACTCCCACTGTAGCCAGTAGCCCAGTGCACAGAATCTTTCTCCCCCTGTAGCCAGTAGCCCAGTGAACAGAATCTTACTCCCCATGTAGCAAGTGGCCCAGTGCGCAGAATCTTACTCCCCCTGTAGCAAGTGGCCCAGTGCACAGAATCATACCCATTCTGTAGCCAGTAGCCCAGGGCGCAGAAACTTACTCCCCCTGTAGCAAGTGGGCCTGTGCGCAGAATCTTACTCCCCCTGTAGCAAGTGGCCCAGTGCACAGAATCTTACTCCCCTTGTAGCCAGTGGCCCAGTGCACAGAATCTTACTCCCCTTGTAGCCAGTCGCCCAGTGCACAGAATCTTAATACCCCTGTAGCCAGTAGCCCAGTGTTCAGAATCTTACTCCCACTATACAAAGTGGCCCAGTGCACAGAATCTTACTCCCCCTGTAGCAAGTGGCCCAGTGCACAGAATCTTACTCCCACTGTTGCGAGTGACCCAGTGCGCAGAATCTTACTCCCTCTGTAGCCAGTAGCCCAGTGCACAGAATTTTTCTCCCCCTGTAGCCAGTAGCCCAGTGCGCAGAATTTTACACCCCCTGTAGCAAGTGGCCCAGTGCGCAAAATCTTACTTCCACTGTACAAAGTGGCCCAGTGCACAGAATCTTACTCCCCCTGTAGCCAGTGGCCCAGGGCATAGAATCTTACTCCCCCTGTAGCAAGTGGCCCAGTGCAAAGAATCTTACTTTCACTGTAGCCAGTAGCCCAGTGTGCCAAATCTTACTCCCCCTGTAGCCAGTAGCCCAGGGCGTAGAATCTTACTCCCTCTGTAGCGAGTAGCCCAGAGCACAGAATCTTACTCCCCCTGTAACAAGTGGCCCAGTGCGCAGAATCTTACTCCCACTGTAGCCAGTAGCCCAGTGCGCAGAATCTTACTCCCCCTGAAGCAAGTGGCCCAGTGCAAAGAATCTTACTCCTCCAGTAGCAAGTGGTCCTGTGCGCAGAATCTTACGCCCCCTGTAGCCAGTAGCCCAGTGCGCAGAATCTTACTCCCCCTGTAGCAAGTTGCCCAGTGCGCAGAATCTTACTCCCTCTGTAGCAAGTTGCCCAGTGCGCAGAATCTTACTCCCCCTATAGCCAGTGGCCCAGGGCATAGAATCTTATGGCCCCTGTAACCAGTAGCCTAGTGCTCAGAATCTTACACCCCCTGTATCAAGTGGCATAGTGCACAGACTCTTACTCCCCGTGTAGCAAGTGGCTCAGTGCACAGAATCTTACTTCGCCGGTAGCAAGTGGCCCAGTGCGCAGAATCTTACGCCCCCTGTAGCCAGCAGCCCAGTGCGCAGAATCTTACTCCCCCTGTAGCAAGTTGCCCAGTGCGCAGAATCTTACTCCCTCTGTAGCAAGTTGCCCAGTGCGCAGAATCTTACTCCCTCTGTAGCCAGTAGCCCAATGCACAGGATCTTACTCCCCCTGTAGCCAGTGGCCCAGGGCATAGAATCTTATGGCCCCTGTAACCAGTAGCCTAGTGCTCAGAATCGTACACCCCCTGTATCAAGTGGCATAGTGCACAGAATCTTACTCCCCGTGTAGCAAGTGGCTCAGTGCACAGAATCTTACTTCGCCGGTAGCAAGTGGCCCAGTGCGCAGAATGTTACTCCCCCTGTAGCCAGTAGCCCAGTGCATAGAATCTTACTCCCTCTGCAGCCAGTAGCCCAGTGCACAGAAACTAACTCCCCCTGCAGCAAGTGGCCCAGTGCACAGAATCTTACTCCCACTGCAGCAAGTGCCCCAGTGCGCAGAATCCTACTCCTCCTGTAACCAGTAGCCCAGTGCGCAGAATCTTACTCCCCCTATAGCCATTAGACCAGTGCACAGAATCTCACTCCCACTGTAGCCAGCAGCGCAGTGCACAGAATCATACACCCCCTGTAGCCAGTAGCCCAGTGCGCAGATTCTTACTCCCACGATAGCCATTAGACAAGTGCACAGAATCTTACTCCCACTGTAGCCAGTAGCGCAGTGCGCAGAATTTTACTCCCTCTGTAGCAAGTGGCCCAGTGCACAGAATCTTCCTCCGCCTGTAGCAAGTGGCCCAGTGCACAGAATCTTACTCCCCCTGTAGCCATGAGACAAGTGCACAGAATCTTACTCCCCCTGTAGCCATGAGACAAGTGCACAGAATCTTACTCCCACTGTAGCCAGTAGCGCAGTGCGCAGAATTTTACTCCCTCTGTAGCAAGTGGCCCAGTGCACAGAATCTTGCTCCGCCTGTAGCAAGTGGCCCAGTGCACAGAATCTTACTCCCTCTGTAGCCAGTAGCCCAGTGAACAGAATCTTAGTCCCCCTGTAGCCAGTAGCCCAGTGTGCAGAATCTTACTCACCCGGTAGCAAGTGGCCCAGTGCGCAGAATCTTACTCCCTCTGTAGCCAGTAGCCCAGTGCACAGAATTTTACTCCCCCTGTAGCCAGTAGCCCAGTGCGCAGAATTTTACACCCCCTGTAGCAAGTGGCCCAGTGCACAGAATCTTACTGCCACTCTAGCCAGTAGCCCAGTGCGCAGAATCTTACTCCCCCTGTAGCAAGTGGCCCAGTGCACAGAATCTTACTCCCCCTGTAGCAAGTGGCCCAGTGCACAGAATCTTACTGCCACTCTAGCCAGTAGCCCAGTGCGCAGAATCTTACTCCCCCTGTAGCAAGTGGCCCAGTGCACAGAATCTTACTCCCCCTGTAGCAAGTGGCCCAGTGCGCAGAATCTTACTCCCCCTGTAGCAAGTGGCCCAGTGCACAGAATTTTACTCCCCCTGTAGCCAGTAGCCCAGTGTGCTGAAACGTACTTCCCCTGTAGCAAGTGGCCCAGTGCACAGAATCTTACTCCCCCTGTAGCCATGAGACAAGTGCACAGAATCTTACTCCCCCTGTAGCCATGAGACAAGTGCACAGAATCTTACTCCCACTGTAGCCAGTAGCGCAGTGCGCAGAATTTTACTACCTCTGTAGCAAGTGGCCCAGTGCACAGAATCTTGCTCCGCCTGTAGCAAGTGGCCCAGTGCACAGAATCTTACTCCCTCTGTAGCCAGTAGCCCAGTGAACAGAATCTTAGTCCCCCTGTAGCCAGTAGCCCAGTGTGCAGAATCTTACTCACCCGGTAGCAAGTGGCCCAGTGCACAGTATCTTACACCCACTGTAGCCAGTGGCCCAGTGCACAGATTCTTCCTCCCCATGTAGCAAGTGGCCCAGTGTGCAGAATCTTACTCCCCCTGTAGCAAGTGGCCCAGTGCACAGAATCTTACTGCCACTCTAGCCAGTAGCCCAGTGCGCAGAATCTTACTCCCCCTGTAGCAAGTGGCCCAGTGCACAGAATCTTACTCCCCCTGTAGCAAGTGGCCCAGTGCGCAGAATCTTACTCCCCCTGTAGCAAGTGGCCCAGTGCACAGAATTTTACTCCCCCTGTAGCCAGTAGCCCAGTGTGCTGAAACTTACTTCCCCTGAAGCAAGTGGCCCAGTGCACAGAATCTTACTCCCCCTGTAGCAAGTGGCCCAGTGCACAGAATTTTACTCCCCCTGTAGCCAGTAGCCCAGTGTGCTGAAACGTACTTCCCCTGAAGCAAGTGGCCCAGTGCACAGAATCTTACTCCCTCTGTAGCCAGTAGCCCAATGCACAGGATCTTACTCCCACTGTCGCCAGTGGCCCAGGGCATAGAATCTTACGGCCCCTGTAGCCAGTAGCCCAGTGCACAGAATCTTACACCCCCTGTATCAAGTGGCATAGTGCACAGAATCTTACTCCCCGTGTAGCAAGTGGCTCAGTGCACAGAATCTTACTTCGCCGGTAGCAAGTGGCCCAGTGCGCAGAACTTTACTCCCACTATAGCCAGTAGCCCAGTGCACAGAATCTTACTCCCCCTGTAGCCAGTAGCCCAGTGCGTAGAATCTTACTCCCCCTGTAGCCAGTAGCCCAGTAGGCTGAATCTTACTCCCCCTGTAGCCAGTAGCCCAGTGCATAGAATCTTACTCCCTCTGTAGCCAGTAGCCCAGTGCACAGAAACTAACTCCCCCTGCAGCAAGTGGCCCAGTGCGCAGAATCTTACTCCCACTGCAGCAAGTGCCCCAGTGCGCAGAATCCTACTCCTCCTGTAACCAGTAGCCCAGTGCGCAGAATCTTACTCCCCCTATAGCCATTAGACCAGTGCACAGAATCTCACTCCCACTATAGCCAGCAGCGCAGTGCGCAGAATCATACTCCCCCTGTAGCCAGTAGCCCAGTGTGCAGAATCGTACTACCCCTGAAGCCAGTAGCCCAGTGCGCAGATTCTTACTCCCACTATAGACATTAGACAAGTGCACAGAATCTTACTCCCACTGTAGCCAGTAGCGCAGTGCGCAGAATTTTACTCCCTCTGTAGCAAGTGGCCCAGTGCACAGAATCTTGCTCCGCCTGTAGCAAGTGGCCCAGTGCACAGAATCTTACTCCCTCTGTAGCCAGTAGCCCAGTGAACAGAATCTTTGTCCCCCTGTAGCCAGTAGCCCAGTGTGCAGAATCTTACTCACCCGGTAGCAAGTGGCCCAGTGCACAGTATCTTACACCGACTGTAGCCAGTGGCCCAGTGCACAGATTCTTCCTCCCCATGTAGCAGGTGGCCCAGTGTGCAGAATCTTACTCCCCCTGTAGCAAGTGGCCCAGTGTGCAGAATCTTACTCCCCCTGTAGCCAGTAGCCCAGTGCACAGAATCTTACTGCCACTCTAGCCAGTAGCCCAGTGCGCAGAATCTTACTCCCCCTGTAGCAAGTGGCCCAGTGCACAGAATCTTACTCCCCTTGTAGCAAGTGGCCCAGTGCACAGAATTTTACTCCCCCTGTAGCCAGTAGCCCAGTGTGCTGAAACTTACTTCCCCTGAAGCAAGTGGCCCAGTGCACAGAAACTTACTCCCCCTGTAGCAAGTGGCCCAGTGCACAGAATCTTACTCCCCCTGTAGCAAGTGGCCCAGTGCACAGAATTTTACTCCCCCTGTAGCCAGTAGCCCAGTGTGCTGAAACTTACTTCCCCTGAAGCAAGTGGCCCAGTGCACAGAATCTTATTCCCCCTGTAGCCAGTAGCCCAGTGTTCAGAATCTTACTCCCACTATACAAAGTGGCCCAGTGCACAGAATCTTACTCCCCCTATAGCAAGTGGCCCAGTGCACAGAATCTTACTCCCACTGTTGCGAGTGACCCAGTGCGCAGAATCTTACTCCCTCTGTAGCCAGTAGCCCAGTGCACAGAATTTTACTCCCCCTGTAGCCAGTAGCCCAGTGCGCAGAATTTTACACCCCCTGTAGCAAGTGGCCCAGTGCACAGAATCTTACTGCCACTCTAGCCAGTAGCCCAGTGCGCAGAATCTTACTCCCCCTGTAGCAAGTGGCCCAGTGCACAGAATCTTACTCCCCCTGTAGCAAGTGGCCCAGTGCGCAGAATCTTACTCCCCCTGTAGCAAGTGGCCCAGTGCACAGAATTTTACTCCCCCTGTAGCCAGTAGCCCAGTGTGCTGAAACTTACTTCCCCTGAAGCAAGTGGCCCAGTGCACAGAATCTTACTCCCCCTGTAGCAAGTGGCCCAGTGCACAGAATTTTACTCCCCCTGTAGCCAGTAGCCCAGTGTGCTGAAACGTACTTCCCCTGAAGCAAGTGGCCCAGTGCACAGAATCTTACTCCCTCTGTAGCCAGTAGCCCAATGCACAGGATCTTACTCCCACTGTCGCCAGTGGCCCAGGGCATAGAATCTTACGGCCCCTGTAGCCAGTAGCCCAGTGCACAGAATCTTACACCCCCTGTATCAAGTGGCATAGTGCACAGAATCTTACTCCCCGTGTAGCAAGTGGCTCAGTGCACAGAATCTTACTTCGCCGGTAGCAAGTGGCCCAGTGCGCAGAACTTTACTCCCACTATAGCCAGTAGCCCAGTGCACAGAATCTTACTCCCCCTGTAGCCAGTAGCCCAGTGCGTAGAATCTTACTCCCCCTGTAGCCAGTAGCCCAGTAGGCTGAATCTTACTCCCCCTGTAGCCAGTAGCCCAGTGCATAGAATCTTACTCCCTCTGTAGCCAGTAGCCCAGTGCACAGAAACTAACTCCCCCTGCAGCAAGTGGCCCAGTGCGCAGAATCTTACTCCCACTGCAGCAAGTGCCCCAGTGCGCAGAATCCTACTCCTCCTGTAACCAGTAGCCCAGTGCGCAGAATCTTACTCCCCCTATAGCCATTAGACCAGTGCACAGAATCTCACTCCCACTATAGCCAGCAGCGCAGTGCGCAGAATCATACTCCCCCTGTAGCCAGTAGCCCAGTGTGCAGAATCGTACTACCCCTGAAGCCAGTAGCCCAGTGCGCAGATTCTTACTCCCACTATAGACATTAGACAAGTGCACAGAATCTTACTCCCACTGTAGCCAGTAGCGCAGTGCGCAGAATCTTACTCCCTCTGTAGCCAGTAGCCCAGTGAACAGAATCTTAGTCCCCCTGTAGCCAGTAGCCCAGTGTGCAGAATCTTACTCACCCGGTAGCAAGTGGCCCAGTGCACAGTATCTTACACCGACTGTAGCCAGTGGCCCAGTGCACAGATTCTTCCTCCCCATGTAGCAGGTGGCCCAGTGTGCAGAATCTTACTCCCCCTGTAGCAAGTGGCCCAGTGTGCAGAATCTTACTCCCCCTGTAGCCAGTAGCCCAGTGCACAGAATCTTACTGCCACTCTAGCCAGTAGCCCAGTGCGCAGAATCTTACTCCCCCTGTAGCAAGTGGCCCAGTGCACAGAATCTTACTCCCCTTGTAGCAAGTGGCCCAGTGCACAGAATTTTACTCCCCCTGTAGCCAGTAGCCCAGTGTGCTGAAACTTACTTCCCCTGAAGCAAGTGGCCCAGTGCACAGAAACTTACTCCCCCTGTAGCAAGTGGCCCAATGCACAGAATCTTACTCCCCCTGTAGCAAGTGGCCCAGTGCACAGAATTTTACTCCCCCTGTAGCCAGTAGCCCAGTGTGCTGAAACTTACTTCCCCTGAAGCAAGTGGCCCAGTGCACAGAATCTTATTCCCCCTGTAGCCAGTAGCCCAGTGCACAGAATCTTACTCCCACTGTAGCCAGTCGCCCAGGGCACAGAATCGTTCTACCCCTGTAGCCAGTAGCCCAGTGCACAGAATCTTACAGCTACTCTAGCCAGTAGCCCAGTGCGCAGAATCTTACTCCTCCTGTAGCAAGTGGCCCAGTGCACTGAATCTTACTCACCCTGTAGAAAGATGCCCAGTGCATACAATCTTACTCCCCCTGTAGCGAGTAGCCCAGTGCACAGAATTTTACTCCCCCTGTAGCAAGTGGCCCAGTGCGCAGAATCTTACTCCCCCCGTAGCAAGTGGCCCAGTGCACAGAATCATACTCCCACTGTAGCAAGTAGCCCAGTGCGCAGAATCTTACTCCCCCTGTAGCAAGTGGCCCAGTGCACAGAATCTTACTCCCCCTGTAGCCAGTAGCCCAGTGCGCAGAATCTTACTGCCACTCTAGCCAGTAGCCCAGTGCACAGAATCTTACTCCCCCTGTAGCCAGTAGCCCAGTGAATAGAATCTTACTCCCCCTGTAGCAAGTGGCCCAGTGCGCAGAATCTTACTCCCCCTGTAGCAAGTGGCCCAGTGCACAGCATCTTACCCATCCTGTAGCCAGTACCCCAGTGCGCAGAATCTTACTCCCCCTGTAGCAAGTGGCCCAGTGCTCAGAATCTTACTCCCCCTGTAGCAAGTGGCCCAGTGCACAGAATCTTACTCCCCCTGTAGCAAGTGGCCCAGTGCGCAGAATCAGACTCCCCCTGTAGCAAGTGGCCCAGTGCACAGAATCTTATTCCCCTGTAGCCCGTAGGCCAGTGCGCAGAATCTTACTCCCCCTGTAGCAAGTGGCCCAGTGCACAGAACCTTACTCCCCCGTAGCCATTAGGCTAGTGCGCAGAATCTTACTCCCCCTGTAGCAAGTGGCCCAGCGTGCAGAATCTTACTCCCGCTGTAGTAAGTGCCCCAGTGCACAGAATCTTACTCGAAATGTAGCCAGTAGTCCAGTGCACACAATCTTACTCCCCCAGTAGCCTGGAGCCCAGTGTGCAGAATCTTACTCCCTCTGTAGCCAGTAGCCCAGTGCACAAAATTTTACTCCCCCTGTCGCCAGTAGCGCAGTGCACAGAATCTTACTCCCACTGTAGCCAGTAGCCCAGTGCACAGAATCTTACTCCCACTGTAGCCAGTAGCCCACTGCGCCCCAAATCTTACTCCCTCTGTAGCAAGTGGCCCAGTGCGCAGAATCTTACTCCCTCTGTAGCCAGCAGCCCAGTGCACAGAATCTTACTCTCCCTGTAGCCAGTAGCCCAGTGAATAGAATCTTACTCTCCCTGTAGCCAGGAGTCCGGTGCACAGAATCTTACTGCCACTCTAGCCAGTAGCCCAGTGCGCAGAATCATACTCCCCCTGTAGCAAGTGGCCCAGTGCACTGAATCTTACTCACCCTGTAGCAAGTGGCCCAGTGCACACAATGTTACTCCCCCTCTAGCCAGTAGGCCAGTGCGCAGAATCTTACTCCCCCTGTAGCAAGTGGCCCAGTGCGCAGAATCTTACTCCCCCTGTAGCAAGTGGCCCAGTGCACAGAATCTTACCCGAAATGTAGCCAGTAGTGCAGTGCACACAATCTTACTCCTCTGTAGCAAGTGCCCCAGTGCACAGAATCTTACTCCCCCTGTAGCCAGTAGCCCAGTGCACAGAATCTTACTCCCACTGTAGCCAGTAGCCCAGTGCACAGAATCTTACTCCCACTGTAGCCAGTAGCCCACTGCGCCCCAAATCTTACTCCCTCTGTAGCCTTCAGCCCAGTGCGCAGAATCTTACTCCCCCTGTAGCAAGTGGCCCAATGCGCAGAATCTTACTCCCCCTGTAGCTAGTAGCCCAGTGCACAGAATCTTACTCCCACTGTAGCAAGTGGCCCAGTGCGCAGAATCTTACTCCCTCTGTAGCCAGTAGCCCAGTGAATAGAATCTTACTCTCCCTGTAGCCAGTAGTCCTGTGCACAGAATCTTACTGCCACTCTAGCCAGTAGCCCAGTGCGCAGAATCTTACTCCTCCTGTAGCAAGTGGCCCAGTGCACTGAATCTTACTCACCCTGTAGCAAGTGGCCCAGTGCACAGAATCTTACCCGAAATGTAGCCAGTAGTGCAGTGCACACAATCTTACTCCTCTGTAGCAAGTGCCCCAGTGCACAGAATCTTACTCCCCCTGTAGCCAGTAGCCCAGTGCACAGAATCTTACTCCCACTGTAGCCAGTAGCCCACTGTGCCCCAAATCTTACTCCCTCTGTAGCAAGTGGCCCAGTGCGCAGAATCTTACTCCCTCTGTAGCCTGCAGCCCAGTGCGCAGAATCTTACTCTCCCTGTAGCCAGTAGCCCAGTGCACAAAATCTTACTCCCCATGTAGCAAGTGGCCCAGTGCACTGAATCTTACTCCCCCTGTCGCAAGTGGCCCAGTGCACAGAATCTAACCCATCCTGTAGCTAGTAGCCCAGTACACAGAATCTTACTCCCCCTGTAGCAAGTGGCCCAATGCGCAGAATCTTACTCCCCCTGTAGCAAGTGGCCCAATGCGCAGAATCTTACTCCCCCTGTAGCAAGTGGCCCAGTGCACAGAATCTTACTCCCCCTGTAGCAAGTGGCCAAATGCGCAGAATCTTACACCCCTGTAGCAAGTGGCCCAATGCGCAGAATCTTACTCCCCCTGTAGCAAGTGGCCCAGTGCACAGAATCTTACTCCCCCTGTAGCAAGTGGCCCAATGCGCAGAATCTTACTCCCCCTGTAGCAAGTGGCCCAGTGCACAGAATCTTACTCCCCCTGTAGCAAGTGGCCCAGTGCACAGAATCTTACTCCCCCTGTAGTGAGTAGGCCAGTGCTCAGAATCTTACTCCCCCTGTAGCCATTAGGCCAGTGCACAGAATCTTACTCCCCCTGTAGCCAGCAGCCCAGTGTGCAGAATTTTACTCCCCCTGTAGCCAGTAGCCCAGAGCACAGAATCTTACTCCCACTGTAGCCAGTCGCCCAGTGCACAGAATCTTACTCCCACTGTAGCAATTGGTCCAGTGCACTGAATATTACTCCCCCTGTAGCCAGTAGCCCAGTGCACAGAATCTTACTCCCCCTGTAGCAAGTGGTCCAGTGCACAGAATCTTACTCCCCCTGTAGCCAGTAGCCCAGTGTGCTGAAACTTACTTCCCCTGAAGCAAGTGGCCCAGTGCACAGAATCTTACTCCCACTGTAGCCAGTCGCCCAGGGCACAGAATCGTTCTACCCCTGTAGCCAGTAGCCCAGTGCACAGAATCTTACTGCTACTCTAGCCAGTAGCCCAGTGCGCAGAATCTTACTCCTCCTGTAGCAAGTGGCCCAGTGCACTGAATCTTACTCACCCTGTAGAAAGATGCCCAGTGCATACAATCTTACTCCCCCTGTAGCGAGTAGCCCAGTGCACAGAATTTTACTCCCCCTGTAGCAAGTGGCCCAGTGCGCAGAATCTTACTCCCCCCGTAGCAAGTGGCCCAGTGCACAGAATCATACTCCCACTGTAGCAAGTAGCCCAGTGCGCAGAATCTTACTCCCCCTGTAGCAAGTGGCCCAGTGCACAGAATCTTACTCCCCCTGTAGCCAGTAGCCCAGTGCGCAGAATCTTACTGCCACTCTAGCCAGTAGCCCAGTGCACAGAATCTTACTCCCCCTGTAGCCAGTAGCCCAGTGAATAGAATCTTACTCCCCCTGTAGCAAGTGGCCCAGTGCGCAGAATCTTACTCCCCCTGTAGCAAGTGGCCCAGTGCACAGCATCTTACCCATCCTGTAGCCAGTACCCCAGTGCGCAGAATCTTACTCCCCCTGTAGCAAGTGGCCCAGTGCTCAGAATCTTACTCCCCCTGTAGCAAGTGGCCCAGTGCACAGAATCTTACTCCCCCTGTAGCAAGTGGCCCAGTGCGCAGAATCAGACTCCCCCTGTAGCAAGTGGCCCAGTGCACAGAATCTTATTCCCCTGTAGCCCGTAGGCCAGTGCGCAGAATCTTACTCCCCCTGTAGCAAGTGGCCCAGTGCACAGAACCTTACTCCCCCGTAGCCATTAGGCTAGTGCGCAGAATCTTACTCCCCCTGTAGCAAGTGACCGAGCGTGCAGAATCTTACTCCCGCTGTAGTAAGTGCCCCAGTGCACAGAATCTTACTCGAAATGTAGCCAGTAGTCCAGTGCACACAATCTTACTCCCCCAGTAGCCTGGAGCCCAGTGTGCAGAATCTTACTCCCTCTGTAGCCAGTAGCCCAGTGCACAAAATTTTACTCCCCCTGTCGCCAGTAGCGCAGTGCACAGAATCTTACTCCCACTGTAGCCAGTAGCCCAGTGCACAGAATCTTACTCCCACTGTAGCCAGTAGCCCACTGCGCCCCAAATCTTACTCCCTCTGTAGCAAGTGGCCCAGTGCGCAGAATCTTACTCCCTCTGTAGCCAGCAGCCCAGTGCACAGAATCTTACTCTCCCTGTAGCCAGTAGCCCAGTGAATAGAATCTTACTCTCCCTGTAGCCAGGAGTCCGGTGCACAGAATCTTACTGCCACTCTAGCCAGTAGCCCAGTGCGCAGAATCATACTCCCCCTGTAGCAAGTGGCCCAGTGCACTGAATCTTACTCACCCTGTAGCAAGTGGCCCAGTGCACACAATGTTACTCCCCCTCTAGCCAGTAGGCCAGTGCGCAGAATCTTACTCCCCCTGTAGCAAGTGGCCCAGTGCGCAGAATCTTACTCCCCCTGTAGCAAGTGGCCCAGTGCACAGAATCTTACCCGAAATGTAGCCAGTAGTGCAGTGCACACAATCTTACTCCTCTGTAGCAAGTGCCCCAGTGCACAGAATCTTACTCCCCCTGTAGCCAGTAGCCCAGTGCACAGAATCTTACTCCCACTGTAGCCAGTAGCCCAGTGCACAGAATCTTACTCCCACTGTAGCCAGTAGCCCACTGCGCCCCAAATCTTACTCCCTCTGTAGCCTTCAGCCCAGTGCGCAGAATCTTACTCCCCCTGTAGCAAGTGGCCCAATGCGCAGAATCTTACTCCCCCTGTAGCTAGTAGCCCAGTGCACAGAATCTTACTCCCACTGTAGCAAGTGGCCCAGTGCGCAGAATCTTACTCCCTCTGTAGCCAGTAGCCCAGTGAATAGAATCTTACTCTCCCTGTAGCCAGTAGTCCTGTGCACAGAATCTTACTGCCACTCTAGCCAGTAGCCCAGTGCGCAGAATCTTACTCCTCCTGTAGCAAGTGGCCCAGTGCACTGAATCTTACTCACCCTGTAGCAAGTGGCCCAGTGCACAGAATCTTACCCGAAATGTAGCCAGTAGTGCAGTGCACACAATCTTACTCCTCTGTAGCAAGTGCCCCAGTGCACAGAATCTTACTCCCCCTGTAGCCAGTAGCCCAGTGCACAGAATCTTACTCCCACTGTAGCCAGTAGCCCACTGTGCCCCAAATCTTACTCCCTCTGTAGCAAGTGGCCCAGTGCGCAGAATCTTACTCCCTCTGTAGCCTGCAGCCCAGTGCGCAGAATCTTACTCTCCCTGTAGCCAGTAGCCCAGTGCACAAAATCTTACTCCCCATGTAGCAAGTGGCCCAGTGCACTGAATCTTACTCCCCCTGTCGCAAGTGGCCCAGTGCACAGAATCTAACCCATCCTGTAGCTAGTAGCCCAGTACACAGAATCTTACTCCCCCTGTAGCAAGTGGCCCAATGCGCAGAATCTTACTCCCCCTGTAGCAAGTGGCCCAATGCGCAGAATCTTACTCCCCCTGTAGCAAGTGGCCCAGTGCACAGAATCTTACTCCCCCTGTAGCAAGTGGCCAAATGCGCAGAATCTTACACCCCTGTAGCAAGTGGCCCAATGCGCAGAATCTTACTCCCCCTGTAGCAAGTGGCCCAGTGCACAGAATCTTACTCCCCCTGTAGCAAGTGGCCCAATGCGCAGAATCTTACTCCCCCTGTAGCAAGTGGCCCAGTGCACAGAATCTTACTCCCCCTGTAGCAAGTGGCCCAGTGCACAGAATCTTACTCCCCCTGTAGTGAGTAGGCCAGTGCTCAGAATCTTACTCCCCCTGTAGCCATTAGGCCAGTGCACAGAATCTTACTCCCCCTGTAGCCAGCAGCCCAGTGTGCAGAATTTTACTCCCCCTGTAGCCAGTAGCCCAGAGCACAGAATCTTACTCCCACTGTAGCCAGTCGCCCAGTGCACAGAATCTTACTCCCACTGTAGCAATTGGTCCAGTGCACTGAATATTACTCCCCCTGTAGCCAGTAGCCCAGTGCACAGAATCTTACTCCCCCTGTAGCAAGTGGTCCAGTGCACAGAATCTTACTCCCCCTGTAGCCAGTAGCCCAGTGTGCTGAATCTTACTTCCCCTGAAGCAAGTGGCCCAGTCGCAGAATCTTACTCCCCCTGTAGCAAGTGGCGCAGTGCACAGAATCTTACTCCCCATGTAGCCAGTAGCCCAGTGCACAGACTCTTACTCCCACTGTACAAAGTGGCCCAGTGCAGAGAATCTTACTCCCACTGTAGCAAGTGGCCCAGTGCACAGAATCTTACTCCCCCTGTAGCAAGTGGCCCAGTGCACAGAATCTTACTCCCCCTGTAGCAAGTGGCCCAGTGCACAGAATCTTACTCCCCCTGTAGCAAGTGGCCCAGTGCACAGAATCTTACTCACACTGTAGCCAGTAGCCCAGTGCGCCCCAAATCTTACTCCCTCTGTAGCAAGTGGCTCAGTGCGCAGAATCTTACTCCCTCTGTAGCCTGCAGCCCAGTGCACAGAATCTTACTCCCCCTGTCGCAAGTGGCCCAGTGCACACAATCTAACCCATCCTGTAGCTAGTAGCCCAGTGCACAGAATCTTACTCCCCCTGTAGCAAGTGGCCCAGTGCGCAGAATCTTACTCCCCCTATAGCAAATGGCCCAGTGCACAGAATCTTGCTCCCCCTGTAGTGAGTAGGCCAGTGCTCAGAATCTTACTCCCCCTGTAGCCATTAGGCCAGTGCGCAGAATCTTACTCCCCCTGTAGCAAGTGGCCCAGTGCACAGAATCTTACTCCCCCTGTAGCAAGTGGCCCTATGCGCAGAATCTTACTCCCCCTGTAGCAAGTGGCACAGTGCGCAGAATCTTACTCCCCCTGTCGCAAGTGGCCCAATGCACAGAATCCTACTCCCCCTGTAGCAAGTGGCCCAATGCGCAGAATCTTACTCCCCCTGTAGCAAGTGGCCCAGTGCACAGAATCTTACTCCCTCTGTAGTGAGTAGGCCAGTGCTCAGAATCTTACTCCCCCTGTAGCCATTAGACCAGTGCGCAGAATCTTACTCCCTCTGTAGTGAGTAGGCCAGTGCTCAGAATCTTACTCCCCCTGTAGCCATTAGACCAGTGCGCAGAATCTTACTCCCTCTGTAGTGAGTAGGCCAGTGCTCAGAATCTTACTCCCCCTGTAGCCATTAGACCAGTGCGCAGAATCTTACTCCCCCAGTAGCAAGTGGCCCAGTGCACAGAATCTTACTCCCCCTGTAGCCAGCAGCCCAGTGTGCAGAATTTTACTCCCCCTGTAGCCAGTAGCCCAGAGCACAGAATCTTACTCCCACTGTAGCCAGTCGCCCAGTGCACAGAATCTTACTCCCACTGTAGCAAGTGGCCCAGTGCTCAGTATTTTACTCCCCCTGTAGCCAGTAGCCCAGTGCACAGAATCTTACTCCCACTGTAGCAAGTGGCCCAGTGCGCAGAATCTTACTCCACCTGTAGCAAGTGGCGCAATGCACAGAATCTTACTCCCCATGTAGCCAGTAGCCCAGTGCACAGACTCTTACTCCCCCTGTAGCAAGTGGCCCAATGTGCAGAATCTTACACCCCTAGTAGCAAGTGGCCCGGTGCACAGAATCTTACCCATCCTGTAGCCAGTAGCCCAGTGTGCAGAATCTTACTTCCCCTGTAGCAAGTGGCCCAGTGCTCAGAATCTTACTCCCCCTGTAGCCATTAGGCCAGTGCGCAGAATCTTACTCCCCCTGTAGCAAGTGGCCCAATGCGCAGAATCTTACTCCCCCTGTAGCAAGTGGCCCAGTGCGCAGAATCTTACTCCCCCTGTAGCCAGT
This sequence comes from Chiloscyllium plagiosum, assembly GCF_037043375.1. NCBI lineage: Eukaryota > Metazoa > Chordata > Chondrichthyes > Orectolobiformes > Hemiscylliidae > Chiloscyllium > Chiloscyllium plagiosum. The sequence continues at coordinate 11,677,309 of NW_028270176.1, forward strand.
AGCCCAGTGCACAGACTCTTACTCCCACTGTAGCCAGTAGCCCACTGCGCCCCAAATCTTACTCCCTCTGTAGCAAGTGGCCCAGTGCGCAGAATCTTACTCCCTCTGTAGCCTGCAGCCCAGTGCGCAGAATCTTACTCTCCCTGTAGCCAGTAGCCCAGTGCACAAAATCTTACTCCCCCTGTAGCCAGTAGCCCAGTGCACAGAATCTTACTCCCCCTGTAGCCCGTAGGCCAGTGCGCAGAATCTTACTCCCCCTGTAGCAAGTGGCCCAGTGCACAGAACCTTACTCCCCCGTAGCCATCAGGCTAGTGCGCAGAATCTTACTCCCCCTGTAGCAAGTGGCCCAGCGTGCAGAATCTTACTCCCGCTGTAGTAAGTGCCCCAGTGCACAGAATCTTACTCGAAATGTAGCCAGTAGTCCAGTGCACACAATCTTACTCCCCCAGTAGCCAGGAGCCCAGTGTGCAGAATCTTACTCCCTCTGTAGCCAGTAGCCCAGTGCACAAAATTTTACTCCCCCTGTCGCCAGTAGCGCAGTGCACAGAATCTTACTCCCACTGTAGCCAGTAGCCCAGTGCACAGAATCTTACTCCCACTGTAGCCAGTAGCCCACTGCGCCCCAAATCTTACTCCCTCTGTAGCAAGTGGCCCAGTGCGCAGAATCTTACTCCCTCTGTAGCCAGTAGCCCAGTGAATAGAATCTTACTCTCCCTGTAGCCAGGAGTCCGGTGCACAGAATCTTACTGCCACTCTAGCCAGTAGCCCAGTGCGCAGAATCATACTCCCCCTGTAGCAAGTGGCCCAGTGCACTGAATCTTACTCACCCTGTAGCAAGTGGCCCAGTGCACACAATGTTACTCCCCCTCTAGCCAGTAGGCCAGTGCACAGAATCTTACTCCCCCTGTAGCAAGTGGCCCAGTGCGCAGAATCTTATTCCCCCTGTAGCAAGTGCCCCAGTGCACAGAATCTTACTCCCCCTGTAGCCAGTAGCCCAGTGCACAGAATCTTACTCCCACTGTAGCCAGTAGCCCAGTGCACAGAATCTTACTCCCACTGTAGCCAGTAGCCCACTGCGCCCCAAATCTTACTCCCTCTGTAGCCTGCAGCCCAGTGCGCAGAATCTTACTCCCCCTGTAGCAAGTGGCCCAATGCGCAGAATCTTACTCCCCCTGTAGCTAGTAGCCCAGTGCACAGAATCTTACTCCCACTGTAGCAAGTGGCCCAGTGCGCAGAATCTTACTCCCTCTGTAGCCAGTAGCCCAGTGAATAGAATCTTACTCTCCCTGTAGCCAGTAGTCCGGTGCACAGAATCTTACTGCCACTCTAGCCAGTAGCCCAGTGCGCAGAATCTTACTCCTCCTGTAGCAAGTGGCCCAGTGCACAGAATCTTACTCACCCTGTAGCAAGTGGCCCAGTGCACACAATGTTACTCCCCCTCTAGCCAGTAGGCCAGTGCGCAGAATCTTACTCCCCCTGTAGCAAGTGGCCCAGTGCGCAGAATCTTACTCCCCCTGTAGCAAGTGGCCCAGTGCACAGAATCTTACCCGAAATGTAACCAGCAGTGCAGTGCACACAATCTTACTCCTCTGTAGCAAGTGCCCCAGTGCACAGAATCTTACTCCCACTGTAGCCAGTAGCCCACTGTGCCCCAAATCTTACTCCCTCTGTAGCAAGTGGCCCAGTGCGCAGAATCTTACTCCCTCTGTCGCCTGCAGCCCAGTGCGCAGAATCTTACTCTCCCTGTAGCCAGTAGCCCAGTGCACAAAATCTTACTCCCCATGTAGCAAGTGGCCCAGTGCACTGAATCTTACTCCCCCTGTCGCAAGTGGCCCAGTGCACAGAATCTAACCCATCCTGTAGCTAGTAGCCCAGTAGACAGAATCTTACTCCCCCTGTAGCAAGTGGCCCAATGCGCAGAATCTTACTCCCCCTGTAGCAAGTGGCCCAATGCGCAGAATCTTACTCCCCCTGTAGCAAGTGGCCCAGTGCACAGAATCTTACTCCCCCTGTAGCAAGTGGCCCAATGCGCAGACTCTTACTCCCCCTGTAGCAAGTGGCCCAATGCGCAGAATCTTACTCCCCCTGTAGCAAGTGGCCCAGTGCACAGAATCTTACTCCCCCTGTAGCAAGTGGCCCAATGCGCAGAATCTTACTCCCCCTGTAGCAAGTGGCCCAGTGCACAGAATCTTACTCCCCCTGTAGCAAGTGGCCCAGTGCACAGAATCTTACTCCCCCTGTAGTGAGTAGGCCAGTGCTCAGAATCTTACTCCCCCTGTAGCCATTAGGCCAGTGCACAGAATCTTACTCCCCCTGTAGCCAGCAGCCCAGTGTGCAGAATTTTACTCCCCCTGTAGCCAGTAGCCCAGAGCACAGAATCTTACTCCCACTGTAGCCAGTCGCCCAGTGCACAGAATCTTACTCCCACTGTAGCAATTGGTCCAGTGCACTGAATATTACTCCCCCTGTAGCCAGTAGCCCAGTGCACAGAATCTTACTCCCCCTGTAGCAAGTGGTCCAGTGCACAGAATCTTACTCTCCCTGTAGCCATTAGCCCAGTGTGCTGAATCTTACTTCCCCTGAAGCAAGTGGCCCAGTCGCAGAATCTTACTCCCCCTGTAGCAAGTGGCGCAGTGCACAGAATCTTACTCCCCATGTAGCAAGTAGCCCAGTGCACAGACTCTTACTCCCACTGTACAAAGTGGCCCAGTGCAGAGAATCTTACTCCCACTGTAGCAAGTGGCCCAGTGCACAGAATCTTACTCCCCCTGTAGCAAGTGGCCCAGTGCACAGAATCTTACTCCCCCTGTAGCAAGTGGCCCAGTGCACAGAATCTTACTCCCCCTGTAGCAAGTGGCCCAGTGCACAGAATCTTACTCACACTGTAGCCAGTAGCCCAGTGCGCCCCAAATCTTACTCCCTCTGTAGCAAGTGGCTCAGTGCGCAGAATCTTACTCCCTCTGTAGCCTGCAGCCCAATGCGCAGAATCTTACTCCCCCTGTAGCAAGTGGCCCAGTGCACAGAATCTTACTCCCCCTGTAGCAAGTGGCCCAGTGCACAGAATCTTACTCCCCCTGTAGTGAGTAGGCCAGTGCTCAGAATCTTACTCCCCCTGTAGCCATTAGGCCAGTGCACAGAATCTTACTCCCCCTGTAGCCAGCAGCCCAGTGTGCAGAATTTTACTCCCCCTGTAGCCAGTAGCCCAGAGCACAGAATCTTACTCCCACTGTAGCCAGTCGCCCAGTGCACAGAATCTTACTCCCACTGTAGCAATTGGTCCAGTGCACTGAATATTACTCCCCCTGTAGCCAGTAGCCCAGTGCACAGAATCTTACTCCCCCTGTAGCAAGTGGTCCAGTGCACAGAATCTTACTCCCCCTGTAGCCAGTAGCCCAGTGTGCTGAATCTTACTTCCCCTGAAGCAAGTGGCCCAGTCGCAGAATCTTACTCCCCCTGTAGCAAGTGGCGCAGTGCACAGAATCTTACTCCCCATGTAGCCAGTAGCCCAGTGCACAGATTCTTACTCCCACTGTACAAAGTGGCCCAGTGCAGAGAATCTTACTCCCACTGTAGCAAGTGGCCCAGTGCACAGAATCTTACTCCCCCTGTAGCAAGTGGCCCAGTGCACAGAATCTTACTCCCCCTGTAGCAAGTGGCCGAGTGCACAGAATCTTACTCCCCGTGTAGCAAGTGGCCCAGTGCACAGAATCTTACTCACACTGTAGCCAGTAGCCCAGTGCGCTCCAAATCTTACTCCCTCTGTAGCAAGTGGCTCAGTGCGCAGAATCTTACTCCCTCTGTAGCCTGCAGCCCAGTGCACAGAATCTTACTCCCCATGTAGCAAGTGGCCCAGTGCACTGAATCTTACTCCCCCTGTCGCAAGTGGCCCAGTGCACACAATCTAACCCATCCTGTAGCTAGTAGCCCAGTGCACAGAATCTTACTCCCCCTGTAGCAAGTGGCCCAGTGCGCAGAATCTTACTCCCCCTATAGCAAATGGCCCAGTGCACAGAATCTTGCTCCCCCTGTAGTGAGTAGGCCAGTGCTCAGAATCTTACTCCCCCTGTAGCCATTAGGCCAGTGCGCAGAATCTTATTCCCCCTGTAGCAAGTGGCCCAGTGCACAGAATCTTACTCCCCCTGTAGCAAGTGGCCCATTGCGCAGAATCTTACTCCCCCTGTAGCAAGTGGCACAGTGCGCAGAATCTTACTCCCCCTGTCGCAAGTGGCCCAATGCACAGAATCCTACTCCCCCTGTAGCAAGTGGCCCAATGCGCAGAATCTTACTCCCCCTGTAGCAAGTGGCCCAGTGCACAGAATCTTACTCCCTCTGTAGTGAGTAGGCCAGTGCTCAGAATCTTACTCCCCCTGTAGCCATTAGACCAGTGCGCAGAATCTTACTCCCTCTGTAGTGAGTAGGCCAGTGCTCAGAATCTTACTCCCCCTGTAGCCATTAGACCAGTGCGCAGAATCTTACTCCCTCTGTAGTGAGTAGGCCAGTGCTCAGAATCTTACTCCCCCTGTAGCCATTAGACCAGTGCGCAGAATCTTACTCCCCCAGTAGCAAGTGGCCCAGTGCACAGAATCTTACTCCCCCTGTAGCCAGCAGCCCAGTGTGCAGAATTTTACTCCCCCTGTAGCCAGTAGCCCAGAGCACAGAATCTTACTCCCACTGTAGCCAGTCGCCCAGTGCACAGAATCTTACTCCCACTGTAGCAAGTGGCCCAGTGCGCAGAATCTTACTCCCCCTGTAGCAAGTGGCGCAATGCACAGAATCTTACTCCCCATGTAGCCAGTAGCCCAGTGCACAGACTCTTACTCCCCCTGTAGCAAGTGGCCCAATGTGCAGAATCTTACTCCCCTTGTAGCAAGTGGCCCGGTGCACAGAATCTTACCCATCCTGTAGCCAGTAGCCCAGTGTGCAGAATCTTACTTCCCCTGTAGCAAGTGGCCCAGTGCTCAGAATCTTACTCCCCCTGTAGCCATTAGGCCAGTGCGCAGAATCTTACTCCCACTGTAGCAAGTGGCCCAATGCGCAGAATCTTACTCCCCCTGTAGCAAGTGGCCCAGTGCGCAGAATCTTACTCCCCCTGTAGCCAGTAGCCCAGTGCACAGAATCTTACTCCCACTGTAGCCAGTAGCCCACTGCGCCCCAAATCTTACTCCCTCTGTAGCAAGTGGCCCAGTGCGCAGAATCTTACTCCCTCTGTAGCCTGCAGCCCAGTGCGCAGAATCTTACTCTCCCTGTAGCCAGTAGCCCAGTGCACAAAATCTTACTCCCCCTGTAGCCAGTAGCCCAGTGCACAGAATCTTACTCCCACTGTAGCCAGTAGCCCACTGCGCCCCAAATCTTACTCCCTCTGTAGCAAGTGGCCCAGTGCGCAGAATCTTACTCCCTCTGTAGCCTGCAGCCCAGTGCACAGAACCTTACTCCCCCTGTAGCCAGTAGACCAGTGCGCAGAATCTTACTTCCCCTGTAGCAAGTGGCCCAGTGCTCAGAATCTTACTCCCCCTGTAGCCATTAGGCCAGTGCGCAGAATCTTACTCGCCCTGTAGCAAGTGGCCCAATGCGCAGAATCTTACTCCCCCTGTCGCAAGTGGCCCAATGCACAGAATCCTACTCCCCCTGTAGCAAGTGGCCCAATGCGCAGAATCTTACTCCCCCTGTAGCAAGTGGCCCAGTGCACAGAATCTTACTCCCTCTGTAGTGAGTAGGCCAGTGCTCAGAATCTTACTCCCCCTGTAGCCATTAGACCAGTGCACAGAATTTTACTCCCCCTGTAGTGAGTAGGCCAGTGCTCAGAATCTTTCTACCCCCTGTAGCCATTAGGCCAGTGCGCAGAATCTTACTCCCCCTGTAGCAAGTGGCCCAGTGTGCAGAATCTTACTCCCGCTGTAGCAAGTGGCATAGTGCATAGAATCTTACTCCCCCTGTAGCCAGCAGCCTAGTGTGCAGAATTTTACTCCCCCTGTAGCCAGTGGCAAGTGGCACAGTGCATAGAATCTTACTCCCCCTGTAGCCAGCAGCCTAGTGTGCAGAATTTTACTCCCCCTGTAGCAGTAGCAAGTGGCACAGTGCATAGAATCTTACTCCCCCTGTAGCCAGCAGCCTAGTGTGCAGAATTTTCCTCCCCCTGTAGCCAGTAGCCCAGAGCACAGAATCTTACTCCCACTGTAGCCAGTCGCCCAGTGCACAGAATCTTACTCCCACTGTAGCCAGTAGCCCAGTGCACAGAATCTTACTCCCCCTGTAGCAAGTGGCCCAGTGCGCAGAATCGTACTCCCACTGTAGCAAGTGGCCCAGTGCGCAGAATCTTACTCCCCCTGTAGCAAGTGGCGCCGTGCACAGAATCTTACTCCCCATGTAGCCAGTAGCCCAGTGCACAGACTCTTACTCCCACTGTACAAAGTGGCCCAGTGCAGAGAATCTTACTCCCACTGTAGCAAGTGGCCCAGTGCACAGAAACTTACTCCCCCTGTAGCAAGTGGCCCAGTGCACAGAATCTTACTCCTCCTGTAGCAAGTGGCCCAGTGCAAAGAATATTACTCCCCCTGTAGCAAGTGGCCCAGTGCACAGAATCTTACTCCCCCTGTAGCCAGTAGCCCAGTGCGCAGAATCTTACTCCCCCTGTAGCAAGTGGCCCAGTGCACAGAATCTTACTCCCCCTGTAGCAAGTGGCCCAGTGCAGAGAATCTTACTCCCCCTGTAGCAAGTGGCCCAGTGCACAGAATCTTACTCCCACTGTAGCCAGTCGCCCAGTGCACAGAATCTTACTCCCCATGTAGCAAGTGGCCCAGTGCACTGAATACTACTCCCCCTGTAGCAAGTGGCCCAATGCACAGAATCTTACTCCCCCTGTAGCAAGTGGCCCAGTGCACAGAATCTTACTCCCCCTGTAGCAAGTGGCCCAGTGCACAGAATCTTTCTACCCCTTGTAGCCATTAGGCAAGTGCGCAGAATCTTACTCCCCCAGTAGCAAGTGGCCCAGTGCACAGAATCTAACTCGAACTGTAGCCAGTAGCCCAGTGCACACAATCTTACTCCCCCTGTAGCAAGTGGCCCAGTGCACTGAATCTTACTCCCCCTGTAACAGGTGGCCCAGTGCACAGAATCTTACTCCCCCTGTAGCAAGTGGCCCAGTGCACAGAATCTTACTCCCCCTGTAGCAAGTGGCCCAGTGCACAGAATCGTTCTACCCCTTGTAGCCATTAGGCAAGTGCGCAGAATCTTACTCCCCCTGTAGCAAGTGGCCCAGTGCACAGAATCTTACTCCCCCTGTAGCAAGTGGCCCAGTGCAGAGAATCTTACTCCCCCTGTAGCAAGTGGCCCAGTGCACAGAATCTTACTCCCACTGTAGCCAGTCGCCCAGTGCACAGAATCTTACTCCCCATGTAGCAAGTGGCCCAGTGCACTGAATACTACTCCCCCTGTAGCAAGTGGCCCAATGCACAGAATCTTACTCCCCCTGTAGCAAGTGGCCCAGTGCACAGAATCTTACTCCCCCTGTAGCAAGTGGCCCAGTGCACAGAATCTTTCTACCCCTTGTAGCCATTAGGCAAGTGCGCAGAATCTTACTCCCCCAGTAGCAAGTGGCCCAGTGCACAGAATCTAACTCGAACTGTAGCCAGTAGCCCAGTGCACACAATCTTACTCCCCCTGTAGCAAGTGGCCCAGTGCACTGAATCTTACTCCCCCTGTAACAGGTGGCCCAGTGCACAGAATCTTACTCCCCCTGTAGCAAGTGGCCCAGTGCACAGAATCTTACTCCCACGGTTACCAGTAACCCAGTGCACAAAATCTTACTCCGCCTGTAGCAAGTGGCCCAGTGCACAGAATCTTACTCCCACTGTAGCCAGTAGCCCAGTGCACAGAATCTTACTCCCACTGTAGCCAGTCGCCCAGTGAACAGAATCTTACTCCCACTTAGCAAGTGGCCCAGTGCACTGAATACTACTCCCCCTGTAGCCAGTAGCCCAGTGCACAGAATCTTACTCCCACTGTAGCAAGTAGCCCAGTGTGCAGAATCTTACTCTCCCTGTAGCAAGTGGCCCAGTGCACAAAACCTTTCTACCCCTGTAGCCAGTAGCCCAGTGCACAGAATCTTACTGCCACTCTAGCCAGTAGCCCAGTGCACAGAATCTTACTCCGCCTGTAGCAAGTGGCCCAGTGCACTGAATCTTACTCCCCCTGTATCAAGTGGCCCAATGCGCAGAATCTTACTCCCCCTGTAGCAATTGGTCCAGTGCACAGAATGTTACTTCCTCTGTAGCCAGTAGCCCAGTGCGCACAATCGTACTTCCCCTGAAGCAAGTGGGCCAGTGCATAGAATCTTACTCCCCCTGTAGCCAGTCGCCCAGTGCACAGAATCTTAACCCACTGTAGCAAGTGGCCCAGTGCACAGAATCTTACTCCCACTGTAGCCAGTCGCCCAATGCACCGAATCTTACTCCCACTGTAGCCAGTCGCCAAGTGCACTGAATCTTACTCCCCCGTAGCCAGTAGCCCAGTGCACAGAATCATACTCCCACTATAGCAAGTATCCCAGTGTGCAGAAACTTACTCCCCCTGTAGCAAGTGGCCCAGTGCACAGAATCTTTCTCCCCCTGTAGACAGTAGCCCAGTGCACAGAATCTTACTCCCCCTGTAGCAAGTGGCCCAGTGCGCAGAATCAGACTCCCCCTGTAGCAAGTGGCCCAGTGCACAGAATCTTACTCCCCCTGTAGCCCGTAGGCCAGTGCGCAGAATCTTACTCCCCCTGTAGCAAGTGGCCCAGTGCACAGAATCTTACTCCCCCTGTAGCCATTAGGCTAGTGCGCAGAATCTTACTTCCCCTGTAGCAAGTGGCCCAGAGTGCAGAATCTTACTCCCGCTGTAGTAAGTGCCCCAGTGCACAGAATCTTACTCGAAATGTAGCCAGTAGTCCAGTGCACACAATCTTACTCCCACTGTAGCCAGTAGCCACTGCGACCCAAAACTTACTCCCTCTGTAGCAAGAGGCCCAGTGCGCAGAATCTTACTCCCTCTGTAGCCAGCAGCCCAGTGCGCAGAATCTTACTCTCCCTGTAGCCAGTAGCCCAGTGCACAGAATCTTACTCCACCTGTAGCCAGTAGCCCAGTGAATAGAATCTTACTCTCCCTGTAGCCAGTAGCCCAGTGCGCAGAATCTTACTCCTCCTGTAGCAAGTGGCCCAGTGCACTGAATCTTACTCACCCTGCAGCAAGTGGCCCAGTGCACACAATCGTACTCCCCCTCTAGCCAGTAGGCCAGTGCGCAGAATCTTACTCCCCCTGTAGCAAGTGGCCCAGTGCGCAGAATCTTACTCCCCCTGTAGCAAGTGGCCCAGTGCACAGAATCTTACTCGAAATGTAGCCAGTAGTGCAGTGCACACAATCTTACTCCTCTGTAGCAAGTGCCCCAGTGCACAGAATCTTACTCGAACTGTAGCCAGTAGCCCAGTGCACACAATCTTATTCCCCCTGTAGCCAGCAGCCCAGTGTGCAGAATCTTACTCCCCCTGTAGCCAGTAGCCCAGTGCACAGAATCTTACTCCCACTGTAGCCAGTAGCCCACTGCACAGAATCTTACTCCCACTGTAGCCAGTAGCCCACTGCGCCCCAAATCTTACTCCCTCTGTAGCAAGTGGCCCAGTGCGCAGAATCTTACTCCCTCTGTAGCCAGCAGCCCAGTGCGCAGAATCTTACTCTCCCTGTTGCCAGTAGCCCAGTGCACAAAATCTTACTCCTCCTGTAGCAAGTGGCCCAGTGCACTGAATCTTACTCCCCCTGTAGCAAGTGGCCCAGTGCGCAGAAGCTTACTCCCCCTGTAGCAAGTGGCCCAATGCGCAGAATCTTACTCCCCCTGTAGCAAGTGGTCCAGTGCGCAGAATCTTACTCCCCCTTAAGCAAGTGGCCCAGTGCACAGAATCTTACTCCCCCTGTAGCCATTAGGCCAGTGCGCAGAATCTTACTCCCCCAGTAGCAAGTGGCCCAGTGTGCAGAATCTTACTCCCCCTGTAGCAAATGCCCCAGTGCACAGACTCTTACTCCCACTGTAGCCAGTAGCCCAGTGCACAGAATCTTACTCCCCCTGTAGCAAGTGGCCCAGTGCGCAGAATCTTACTCCCCCGGTAGCAAGTGGCGCAGTGCACAGAATCTTACTCCCCCTGTAGCCAGTAGCCCAGTGCGCAGAATCTTACTCCCCCTGGAGCAAGTGGCCCAATGCGCAGAATCTTACTCCCCCTGTAGCAAGTGGCCCAGTGCACACAATCTTACTCCCCCTGTAGCCAGCAGCCCAGTGTGCAGAATCTTACTCCCCCTGTAGCCAGTAGCCCAGTGCACAGAATCTTACTCCCCCTGTTGCCAGTAGCCCAGTGCACAGAATCTTACTCCCACTGTAGCCAGTCGCCCAGTGCACAGAATCTTACACCCACTGTAGCAAGTGGCACAGTGCACTGAATACTACTTTCCCTGTAGCCAGGAGCCCAGTGCACAGAATCTTACTGCCACTCTAGCAAGTAGCCCAGTGCACAGAATCTTACTCCTCCTGTAGGAAGTGGCCCAGTGCACTGAATCTTACTCCCCCTGGAGCAAGTGGCCCAATGCGCAGAATCTTACTCCCCCTGTAGCAAGTGGCCCAATGCGCAGAATCTTACTCCCCCTGTAGCAAGTGGCCTAGTGCGCAGAATCTTACTCCCCCTGTAGCCATTAGGCCAGTGCGCAGAATCTTAATCCCGCTGTAGCAAGTGCCCCAGTGCACAGAATCTTACTCGAACTGTAGCCAGTAGCCCAGTGCACACAATCTTACTCCCCCTGTAACAAGTGGCCCAGTGCACAGAATCTTACTATCCCTGAAGCAAGTGGCCCAGTGCACAGAATCTTACTCCCACGGTTACCAGTAGCCCAGTGCACAGAATCTTACTCCGCCAGTAGCAAGTGGCCCAGTGCACAGAATCTTACTCCCCCTGTAGCCAGTAGCCCAGTGCACAGAATCTTACTCCCCCTGTAGCAAGTGGCCCAGTGCACGGAATCTTACTCCCCCTGTAGCAAGTGGCCCACTGCGCCGAATCTTACCCATCCTGCAGCCAGTAGCCCAGTGCGCAGAATCTTACTCCCCCTGGAGCAAGTGGCCCAATGCGCAGAATCTTACTCCCCCTGTAGCAAGTGGCCCACTGCGCCGAATCTTACCCATCCTGCAGCCAGTAGCCCAGTGCGCAGAATCTTACTCCCCCTGGAGCAAGTGGCCCAGTGCACAGAATCTTACTCCCCCTGTAGCAAGTGGCCCAGTGCGCAGAATCTTACTCCTTCTGTAGCAAGTTCTCCAGTGCGCAGAATCTTACTCCCGCTGCAGCAAGTGGCCCAGCGCACAGAATCTTACTCCCCCTGTAGCAAGTGGCCCAGTGCACAGAATCTTACTCCCGCTGTAGCAAGTGCCCCAGTGCACAGAATCTTACTTGAACTGTAGCCAGTAGCCCAGTGCACACAATCTTACTCCCCCTGTAACAAGTGGCCCAGTGCACAGAATCTTACTATCCCTGTAGCAAGTGGCCCAGTGCACAGAATCTTACTATCCCTGTATCAAGTGGCCCAGTGCACAGAATCTTACTCCCACGGTTACCAGTAGCCCAGTGCACAGAATCTTACTCCCTCTGTAGCAAGTGGCCCAGTGCACACAATCTTACTCCCCCAGTAGCCAGTAGCCCAGTGTGCAGAATCTTACTCACCCTGTAGCCAGTAGCCCAGTGCGCAGAATCTTACTCCCTCGGTAGCCAGTCGCACAGTGCACAGAATCTTACTCCCACTGTAGCCAGTAGCCCAGTGCAAAGAATCTTACTCCCACTGAAGCCAGTAGCCCAGTGCGCAGAATGTTACTCTCCCTGTAGCCAGTAGCCCAGTGAACAGAATCTTACTCCCTCTGTAGCAAGTGGCCCACTGCACAGAATCTTTCTCCCCTGTAGCCAGTAGCCCAGTGCACAGAATCTTACTGCCACTCTAGCCAGTAGCCCAGTGCGCAGAATCTTACTCCTCCTGTAGCAAGTGGCCCAGTGCACAGAATCTTACTCCCCCTGTAGCAAGTGGCCCAGCGCACAGAATCTTACTCCCACGGTTACCAGTAGCCCAGTGCACTGAATCTTACTCCGCGTGTAGCAAGTGGCCCAGTGCACAGAATCTTACTCCCACTGTAGCCAGTCGCCCAGTGCACAGAATCTGACTCCCACTGTAGCAAGTGGCCCAATGCACTGAATATTACTCCCCCTGTAGCACGTAGCCCAGTGCACAGAATCTTACTCCCCCTGTAGCCAGTAGCCCAGTTCACTGAATCTTACTCACCCTGTAGCAAGTGGCCCAGTGCGCAGAATCTTACTCATCCTGTAGCCAGTAGCCCAGTGCGCAGAGTCTTACTCCCCCCGTAGCAAGTGGCCCAATGCGCAGAATCTTACTCCCCCAGTCGCAAGTGGCCCAGTGCGCAGAATCTTACTTCCCCCAGTAGCCAGTAGGCCAGTGTGCTGAATCTTACTTCCCCTGTAGCAAGTGGCCCAGTGCACAGAATCTTACTCCCCCTGTAGCCATTAGGCCAGTGCGCAGAATCTTACTCCCCCTGTAGCAAGTGCCCCAGTGCACAGAATCTTACTCGAACTGCAGCCAGTAGCCCAGTGCACACAATCTTACTCCCCCTGTAGCAAGTGGCCCAGTGCACTGAATCTTACTCCCCCTGTAACAAGTGGCCCCGTGCACAGAAACTTACTCCCCCTGTAGCAAGTGAGCCAGTGCGCAGAATCTTACTCCCCCTGTAGCAAGTGGCCCAGTGCGCAGAATCTTACTCCCCCTGTAGCAAGTGGCCCAGTGCGCAGACTCTTACTCCCACTGTAGCCAGTAGCCCAGTGAACAGAATCTTACTGCCACTCTAGCCAGTAGCCCAGTGCGCAGAATCTTACTCCTCCTGTAGCAAGTGGCCCAGTGCACTGAATCTTACTCCCCCTGTAGCAAGTGGCCCAGTGCATAGAATCGTACCCATCCTGTAGCCAGTAGCCCATTGCGCAGAATCTTACTCCCCCTGTAGCAAGTGGCCCAATGCACTGAATCTTACTCCCCCTGTAGCCAGTGGCCAAGTGTACAGAATCTTACTCCCCCTGTAGCAAGTGGTCCAGTGCGCAGAATCTTACTCCCCCTGTAGCAAGTGGCCCAATGCACTGAATCTTACTCCCCCTGTAGCCAGTAGCCCAGTGCGCAGAATCTTACTCCCACTGTAGCAAGTGGCCCAATGCACTGAATCTTACTCCCCCTGTAGCCAGTAGCCCAGTGCGCAGAATCTTACTCCCCCTGTAGCAAGTGGCCCAATGCACTGAATCTTACTCCCCCTGTAGCCAGTGGCCAAGTGTACAGAATCTTACTCCCCCTGTAGCCAGTAGCCCAGTGTGCTGAAACTTACTTCCCAAGTGGCAAGTGGCCCAGTGCGCAGAATCTTACTCCCCCTGTAGCAAGTGGTCCAGTGCGCAGAATCTTACTCCCCCTGTAGCAAGTGGCCCAGTGCAAAGAATCTTACTCCCCCTGTAGCCATTAGGCCAGTGCGCAGAATCTTATTCCCCCTGTAGCCAGTAGCCCAGTGCACACAATCTTATTCCCCCTGTAGCAAGTGGCCCAGTGCACTGAACCTTACTCCCGCTGTTGCAAGTGGCACAGTGCAGAGAATCTTACTCCCACGGTTACCAGTAGCCCAGTGCGCAGAATCTTACTCCCCGTGTAGCCAGCAGCCCAGTGCACAGAATCTTACTCCCACTGTAGCAAGTGGACCAGTGCGCAGAGTCTTACTCCCACAGTACCCAGTAGCACAGTGCACAGAATCTTACTCCCCCTGTTGCCAGTAGCCCAGTGCACAGAATCTTACTCCCCCTGTAGCAAGTGGCCCAGTGCGCAGAATCTTACTCCCAATGTAGCCAGTAACCCAGTGTGCAGAATCTAATTCCCCCTGTAGCAAGTAGCCCAGTGCACAGAATCTTACTCCCCTCTAGCCAGTAGCCCAGTGCACAGAATCTTACTCCCCCTGTAGCAAGTGGCCCAGTGCGCAGAATCTTACTCCCAATGTAGCCAGTAGCCCAGTGAGCAGAATCTTACTCCCACTGTACAGTGACCCAGTGCACAGAATCTTACTCCCACTGTAGCAAGTGGACCAGTGCGCAGAGTCTTACTCCCACAGTACCCAGTAGCACAGTGCACAGAATCTTACTCCCCCTGTTGCCAGTAGCCCAGTGCGCAGAATCTTACTCCCAATGTAGCCAGTAACCCAGTGCGCAGAATCTTACTCCCCCTGTAGCAAGTGGCCTAGTGCGCAGAATCTTACTCCCTCTGTAGCCAGTAGCCCAGTGAGCAGAATCTTACTCCCACTGTACAGTGACCCAGTGCACAGAATCTTACTCCCAATGTAGCCAGTAACCCAGTGCGCAGAATCTTACTCCTCCTGTAGCAAATGGCCCAGTGCGCAGAATCTTACTCCCACAATAGCCAGTAGCACAGTGAACAGAATCTTACAACGCCTGTAGCAAGTGGCCCAGTGCACAGAATCTTACTCCCCCTGAAGCCAGTAGCCCAGTGCACAGAATCTTACTCCCACTGTAGCCAGTCGCCCAGTGCACAGAATCTTACTCCCACTGTAGGAAGTGGCCCAGTGCACTGAATACTACTCCCACTGTAGCCAGTAGCGCAGTGCACAGAATCTCACTCCCACTGTAGCAAGTGCCCCAGTGCGCAGAATCGTACTCCCACTGTAGCAAGTAGCCCAGTGCGCAGAATCTTACTCCCCCTGTCGCCAGTGGCCCAGTGCACTGAATCTTACTCCCACTGTAGCAAGTGGCCCAGTGCACAGAATCTTACTCCCCCTGTAGCAAGTAGCCCAGTGTGCAGAATCTTACTCACCCTGTCGCCAGTGGCCCAGTGCACTGAATCTTACTCCCACTGTCGCAAGTAGCCGAGTGCGCAGAATCTTACTCCCCCTGTAGCAAGTAGCCCAGTGTGCAGAATCTTACTCCCCCTGTTGCCAGTAGCCCAGTGCGCAGAATCTTATTCCCCCTGTAGCAAGTGGCCCAGTGCACTGAATCTTACTCCTCCTGTTGCCAGTAGCCCAGTGCACAGAATCTTATTCCCCCTGTAGCAAGTGGCCCAGTGCACAGAATCTTACTCCCCCTGTTGCCAGTAGCCCAGTGCACAGAATCTTATTCCCCCTGTAGCCAGTAGCCCAGTGTACTGAATCTTACTCCCTCTGTAGCCAGTAGCCCAGTGCGCAGAATCTTACTCCCACTGTACAAAGTGACCCAGTGCACAGAATCTTACTCCCCCTGTAGCAAGTGACCCAGTGCACAGAATCTTACTCCCCCTGTAGCCAGTAGCCCAGTGCGCAGAATCTTACTCCCACTGTACAAAGTGACCCAGTGCACAGAATCTTACTCCCCCTGTAGCAAGTGGCCCAGTGCGCAGAATCTTACTCCCACTGTAGCCAGTAGCCCAGTGCACAGAATCTTACTCCCCCTGTAGCAAATGGCCCAGTGCGCAGAATCTTACTCCCAATGTAGCCAGTAGCCCAGTGCGCAGAATCTTACTCCCCCTGTAGCAAGTGGCCCAGTGCACAGAAACTTACTCCCCCTGTAGCAAGTGGCTCAGTGCGCAGAATCTTACCCATCCTGTAGCCAGTAGCCCAGTGCGCAGAATCTTATTCCCCCTGTAGCAAGTGGCCCAGTGCGCAGAATCTTACTCCCCTTGTAGCAAGTGGCCCGGTGCACAGAATCTTACCCATCCTGTAGCCAGTAGCCCAGTGTGCAGAATCTTACTTCCCCTGTAGCAAGTGGCCCAGTGCTCAGAATCTTACGCCCCCTGTAGCAAGTGGCCCAGTGTGCAGAATCTTACTCCTCCTGTAGCAAGTGGCCCAATGCACAGAATCTTTCTCCCCCTGTAGCCAGTAGCCCAGTGCACAGAATCTTACTCCGCCTGTAGCAAGTGGCCCAGTGCACAGAATCTTACTCCCCCTGTAGCCAGTAGCCCAGTGCACAGAATCTTACTCCCACTGTAGCCAGTCGCCCAGTGCACAGAATCTTACTCCCACTGTAGGAAGTGGCCCAGTGCACTGAATCTTAATCCCCCTGTAGCAAGTAGCCCAGTGTGCAGAATCTTACTCCCCCTGTTGCCAGTAGCCCAGTGCGCAGAATCTTATTCCCCCTGTAGCAAGTGGCCCAGTGCACTGAATCTTACTCCTCCTGTTGCCAGTAGCACAGTGAACAGAATCTTACTCCGCCTGTAGCAAGTGGCCCAGTGCACAGAATCTTACTCCCCCTGTTGCCAGTAGCCCAGTGCACAGAATCTTATTCCCCCTGTAGCCAGTAGCCCAGTGTACTGAATCTTACTCCCTCTGTAGCCAGTAGCCCAGTGCGCAGAATCTTACTCCCACTGTACAAAGTGACCCAGTGCACAGAATCTTACTCCCCCTGTAGCAAGTGACCCAGTGCACAGAATCTTACTCCCCCTGTAGCCAGTAGCCCAGTGCGCAGAATCTTACTCCCACTGTACAAAGTGACCCAGTGCACAGAATCTTACTCCCCCTGTAGCAAGTGGCCCAGTGCGCAGAATCTTACTCCCACTGTAGCCAGTAGCCCAGTGCACAGAATCTTACTCCCCCTGTAGCAAATGGCCCAGTGCGCAGAATCTTACTCCCAATGTAGCCAGTAGCCCAGTGCGCAGAATCTTACTCCCCCTGTAGCAAGTGGCCCAGTGCACAGAAACTTACTCCCCCTGTAGCAAGTGGCTCAGTGCGCAGAATCTTACCCATCCTGTAGCCAGTAGCCCAGTGCGCAGAATCTTATTCCCCCTGTAGCAAGTGGCCCAGTGCGCAGAATCTTACTCCCCTTGTAGCAAGTGGCCCGGTGCACAGAATCTTACCCATCCTGTAGCCAGTAGCCCAGTGTGCAGAATCTTACTTCCCCTGTAGCAAGTGGCCCAGTGCTCAGAATCTTACGCCCCCTGTAGCAAGTGGCCCAGTGTGCAGAATCTTACTCCTCCTGTAGCAAGTGGCCCAATGCACAGAATCTTTCTCCCCCTGTAGCCAGTAGCCCAGTGCACAGAATCTTACTCCCCCTGTAGCAAATGGCCCAGTGCACAGAATCTTACTCCCACAATAGCCAGTAGCACAGTGAACAGTATTTTACTCCCCCTGTAGCCAGTAGCCCAGTGCACAGAATCTTACTCCTCCTGTAGCAAGTGGCCCAGTGCGCAGAATCTTACTCCCCCTGTAGCCAGTAGACCAGTGCGCAGAATCTTACTCCCACTGTAGCAAGTGGCCCAGTGCGCAGAATCTTACTCCCCCTGTAGCCAGTAGCACAGTGAACAGTATTTTACTCCCCCTGTAGCCAGTAGCCCAGTGCACAGAATCTTACTCCTCCTGTAGCAAGTGGCCCAGTGCGCAGAATCTTACTCCCACAGTAGCCAGTAGCACAGTGAACAGTATTTTACTCCCCCTGTAGCCAGTAGCCCAGTGCACAGAATCTTACTCCTCCTGTAGCAAGTGGCCCAGTGCGCAGAATCTTACTCCCCCTGTAGCCAGTAGCCCAGTGCACAGAATCTTACTCCTCCTGTAGCAAGAGGCCCAGTGCGCAGAATCTTAATCTCCCTGTAGCAAGTGGCCCAGTGCGCAGAATCTTACTCCCCCTGTAGCCCGTAGCCCAGTGCGCAGAATCTTTCTCCTCCTGTAGCAAGTGGCCCAGTGCACAGAATCTTACTCCCCCTGTAGTCAGTAGCCCAGTGCGCAGTATCTTACTCCCTCTGTAGCAAGTGGCCCAGTGCACAGAATCTTACTCCGCCAGTAGCCAGTAGCCCAGTGCACAGAATCTTACTCCCACTGTAGCCAGTCGCCCAGTGCACAGAATCTTACTCCCACTGTAGCAAGTGGCCCAGTGCACCGAATACTACTCCCCCTGTAGCCAGTAGCGCAGTGCACAGAATCTTACTCCTCCTGTAGCAAGTGGCCCAGTGCGCAGAATCTTACTCCCCCTGTAGCCAGTAGCCCAGTGCACAGAATCTTACTCCTCCTGTAGCAAGAGGCCCAGTGCGCAGAATCTTAATCCCCCTGTAGCAAGTGGCCCAGTGCGCAGAATCTTACTCCCCCTGTAGCCCGTAGCCCAGTGCGCAGAATCTTTCTCCTCCTGTAGCAAGTGGCCCAGTGCACAGAATCTTACTCCCCCTGTAGTCAGTAGCCCAGTGCGCAGTATCTTACTCCCTCTGTAGCAAGTAGCCCAGTGCACAGAATCTTACTCCGCCAGTAGCCAGTAGCCCAGTGCACAGAATCTTACTCCCACTGTAGCCAGTCGCCCAGTGCACAGAATCTTACTCCCACTGTAGCAAGTGGCCCAGTGCACCGAATACTACTCCCCCTGTAGCCAGTAGCGCAGTGCACAGAATCTTACTCCCACTGTAGCAAGTGTTCCAGTGCGCAGAATCTTACTCCCTCTGTAGCCAGCAGCCCAGTGCGCAGAATCTTACTCCCCCTGTAGCCAGTAGACCTGTGCGCAGAATCTTACTCCCACTGTAGCAAGTGGCCCAGTGCGCAGAATCTTACTCCCTCTGTAGCCAGCAGCCCAGTGCGCAGAATCTTACTCCCGCTGTAGCCAGTAGACCAGTGCGCAGAATCTTATTCCCCCTGTAGCAAGTGGCCCAGTGCACTGAACCTTACTCCCGCTGTTGCAAGTGGCACAGTGCAGAGAATCTTACTCCCACGGTTACCAGTAGCCCAGTGCGCAGAATCTTACTCCCCGTGTAGCCAGCAGCCCAGTGCACAGAATCTTACTCCCACTGTAGCAAGTGGACCAGTGCGCAGAGTCTTACTCCCACAGTACCCAGTAGCACAGTGCACAGAATCTTACTCCCCCTGTTGCCAGTAGCCCAGTGCACAGAATCTTACTCCCCCTGTAGCAAGTGGCCCAGTGCGCAGAATCTTACTCCCCCTGTTGCCAGTAGCCCAGTGCACAGAATCTTATTCCCCCTGTAGCCAGTAGCCCAGTGTACTGAATCTTACTCCCTCTGTAGCCAGTAGCCCAGTGCGCAGAATCTTACTCCCCCTGTTGCCAGTAGCCCAGTGCACAGAATCTTATTCCCCCTGTAGCCAGTAGCCCAGTGTACTGAATCTTACTCCCTCTGTAGCCAGTAGCCCAGTGCGCAGAATCTTACTCCCACTGTACAAAGTGACCCAGTGCACAGAATCTTACTCCCCCTGTAGCAAGTGACCCAGTGCACAGAATCTTACTCCCCCTGTAGCCAGTAGCCCAGTGCGCAGAATCTTACTCCCACTGTACAAAGTGACCCAGTGCACAGAATCTTACTCCCCCTGTAGCAAGTGGCCCAGTGCGCAGAATCTTACTCCCACTGTAGCCAGTAGCCCAGTGCACAGAATCTTACTCCCCCTGTAGCAAATGGCCCAGTGCGCAGAATCTTACTCCCAATGTAGCCAGTAGCCCAGTGCGCAGAATCTTACTCCCCCTGTAGCAAGTGGCCCAGTGCGCAGAATCTTACTCCCCCTGTAGCAAGTGGCCTAGTGCGCAGAATCTTACTCCCTCTGTAGCCAGTAGCCCAGTGAGCAGAATCTTACTCCCACTGTACAGTGACCCAGTGCACAGAATCTTACTCCCAATGTAGCCAGTAACCCAGTGCGCAGAATCTTACTCCTCCTGTAGCAAATGGCCCAGTGCACAGAATCTTACTCCCACAATAGCCAGTAGCACAGTGAACAGAATCTTACTCCGCCTGTAGCAAGTGGCCCAGTGCACAGAATCTTACTCCCCCTGTAGCCAGTAGCCCAGTGCACAGAATCTTACTCCCACTGTAGCCAGTCGCCCAGTGCACAGAATCTTACTCCCACTGTAGGAAGTGGCCCAGTGCACTGAATCTTAATCCCCCTGTAGCAAGTAGCCCAGTGTGCAGAATCTTACTCCCCCTGTTGCCAGTAGCCCAGTGCGCAGAATCTTATTCCCCCTGTAGCAAGTGGCCCAGTGCACAGAATCTTACTCCCCCTGTTGCCAGTAGCCCAGTGCACAGAATCTTATTCCCCCTGTAGCCAGTAGCCCAGTGTACTGAATCTTACTCCCTCTGTAGCCAGTAGCCCAGTGCGCAGAATCTTACTCCCACTGTACAAAGTGACCCAGTGCACAGAATCTTACTCCCCCTGTAGCAAGTGACCCAGTGCACAGAATCTTACTCCCCCTGTAGCCAGTAGCCCAGTGCGCAGAATCTTACTCCCACTGTACAAAGTGACCCAGTGCACAGAATCTTACTCCCCCTGTAGCAAGTGGCCCAGTGCGCAGAATCTTACTCCCACTGTAGCCAGTAGCCCAGTGCACAGAATCTTACTCCCCCTGTAGCAAATGGCCCAGTGCGCAGAATCTTACTCCCAATGTAGCCAGTAGCCCAGTGCGCAGAATCTTACTCCCCCTGTAGCAAGTGGCCCAGTGCACAGAAACTTACTCCCCCTGTAGCAAGTGGCTCAGTGCGCAGAATCTTACCCATCCTGTAGCCAGTAGCCCAGTGCGCAGAATCTTATTCCCCCTGTAGCAAGTGGCCCAGTGCGCAGAATCTTACTCCCCTTGTAGCAAGTGGCCCGGTGCACAGAATCTTACCCATCCTGTAGCCAGTAGCCCAGTGTGCAGAATCTTACTTCCCCTGTAGCAAGTGGCCCAGTGCTCAGAATCTTACGCCCCCTGTAGCAAGTGGCCCAGTGTGCAGAATCTTACTCCTCCTGTAGCAAGTGGCCCAATGCACAGAATCTTTCTCCCCCTGTAGCCAGTAGCCCAGTGCACAGAATCTTACTCCCCCTGTAGCAAATGGCCCAGTGCACAGAATCTTACTCCCACAATAGCCAGTAGCACAGTGAACAGAATCTTACTCCGCCTGTAGCAAGTGGCCCAGTGCACAGAATCTTACTCCCCCTGTAGCCAGTAGCCCAGTGCACAGAATCTTATTCCCCCTGTAGCCAGTAGCCCAGTGTACTGAATCTTACTCCCTCTGTAGCCAGTAGCCCAGTGCGCAGAATCTTACTCCCACTGTACAAAGTGACCCAGTGCACAGAATCTTACTCCCCCTGTAGCAAGTGACCCAGTGCACAGAATCTTACTCCCCCTGTAGCCAGTAGCCCAGTGCGCAGAATCTTACTCCCACTGTACAAAGTGACCCAGTGCACAGAATCTTACTCCCCCTGTAGCAAGTGGCCCAGTGCGCAGAATCTTACTCCCACTGTAGCCAGTAGCACAGTGAACAGTATTTTACTCCCCCTGTAGCCAGTAGCCCAGTGCACAGAATCTTACTCCTCCTGTAGCAAGTGGCCCAGTGCGCAGAATCTTACTCCCACAGTAGCCAGTAGCACAGTGAACAGTATTTTACTCCCCCTGTAGCCAGTAGCCCAGTGCACAGAATCTTACTCCTCCTGTAGCAAGTGGCCCAGTGCGCAGAATCTTACTCCCCCTGTAGCCAGTAGCCCAGTGCACAGAATCTTACTCCTCCTGTAGCAAGAGGCCCAGTGCGCAGAATCTTAATCTCCCTGTAGCAAGTGGCCCAGTGCGCAGAATCTTACTCCCCCTGTAGCCCGTAGCCCAGTGCGCAGAATCTTTCTCCTCCTGTAGCAAGTGGCCCAGTGCACAGAATCTTACTCCCCCTGTAGTCAGTAGCCCAGTGCGCAGTATCTTACTCCCTCTGTAGCAAGTGGCCCAGTGCACAGAATCTTACTCCGCCAGTAGCCAGTAGCCCAGTGCACAGAATCTTACTCCCACTGTAGCCAGTCGCCCAGTGCACAGAATCTTACTCCCACTGTAGCAAGTGGCCCAGTGCACCGAATACTACTCCCCCTGTAGCCAGTAGCGCAGTGCACAGAATCTTACTCCTCCTGTAGCAAGTGGCCCAGTGCGCAGAATCTTACTCCCCCTGTAGCCAGTAGCCCAGTGCACAGAATCTTACTCCTCCTGTAGCAAGAGGCCCAGTGCGCAGAATCTTAATCCCCCTGTAGCAAGTGGCCCAGTGCGCAGAATCTTACTCCCCCTGTAGCCCGTAGCCCAGTGCGCAGAATCTTTCTCCTCCTGTAGCAAGTGGCCCAGTGCACAGAATCTTACTCCCCCTGTAGTCAGTAGCCCAGTGCGCAGTATCTTACTCCCTCTGTAGCAAGTAGCCCAGTGCACAGAATCTTACTCCGCCAGTAGCCAGTAGCCCAGTGCACAGAATCTTACTCCCACTGTAGCCAGTCGCCCAGTGCACAGAATCTTACTCCCACTGTAGCAAGTGGCCCAGTGCACCGAATACTACTCCCCCTGTAGCCAGTAGCGCAGTGCACAGAATCTTACTCCCACTGTAGCAAGTGTTCCAGTGCGCAGAATCTTACTCCCTCTGTAGCCAGCAGCCCAGTGCGCAGAATCTTACTCCCCCTGTAGCCAGTAGACCTGTGCGCAGAATCTTACTCCCACTGTAGCAAGTGGCCCAGTGCGCAGAATCTTACTCCCTCTGTAGCCAGCAGCCCAGTGCGCAGAATCTTACTCCCGCTGTAGCCAGTAGACCAGTGCGCAGAATCTTATTCCCCCTGTAGCAAGTGGCCCAGTGCACTGAACCTTACTCCCGCTGTTGCAAGTGGCACAGTGCAGAGAATCTTACTCCCACGGTTACCAGTAGCCCAGTGCGCAGAATCTTACTCCCCGTGTAGCCAGCAGCCCAGTGCACAGAATCTTACTCCCACTGTAGCAAGTGGACCAGTGCGCAGAGTCTTACTCCCACAGTACCCAGTAGCACAGTGCACAGAATCTTACTCCCCCTGTTGCCAGTAGCCCAGTGCACAGAATCTTACTCCCCCTGTAGCAAGTGGCCCAGTGCGCAGAATCTTACTCCCAATGTAGCCAGTAACCCAGTGCGCAGAATCTAATTCCCCCTGTAGCAAGTAGCCCAGTGCACAGAATCTTACTCCCCTGTAGCCAGTAGCCCAGTGCACAGAATCTTACTCCCCCTGTAGCAAGTGGCCCAGTGCGCAGAATCTTACTCCCAATGTAGCCAGTAACCCAGTGCGCAGAATCTTACTCCCCCTGTAGCAAGTGGCCTAGTGCGCAGAATCTTACTCCCTCTGTAGCCAGTAGCCCAGTGAGCAGAATCTTACTCCCACTGTACAGTGACCCAGTGCACAGAATCTTACTCCCAATGTAGCCAGTAACCCAGTGCGCAGAATCTTACTCCTCCTGTAGCAAATGGCCCAGTGCGCAGAATCTTACTCCCACAATAGCCAGTAGCACAGTGAACAGAATCTTACAACGCCTGTAGCAAGTGGCCCAGTGCACAGAATCTTACTCCCCCTGAAGCCAGTAGCCCAGTGCACAGAATCTTACTCCCACTGTAGCCAGTCGCCCAGTGCACAGAATCTTACTCCCACTGTAGGAAGTGGCCCAGTGCACTGAATACTACTCCCACTGTAGCCAGTAGCGCATTGCACAGAATCTCACTCCCACTGTAGCAAGTGCCCCAGTGCGCAGAATCGTACTCCCACTGTAGCAAGTAGCCCAGTGCGCAGAATCTTACTCCCCCTGTCGCCAGTGGCCCAGTGCACTGAATCTTACTCCCACTGTAGCAAGTGGCCCAGTGCACAGAATCTTACTCCCCCTGTAGCAAGTAGCCCAGTGTGCAGAATCTTACTCCCCCTGTCGCCAGTGGCCCAGTGCACTGAATCTTACTCCCACTGTCGCAAGTAGCCGAGTGCGCAGAATCTTACTCCCCCTGTAGCAAGTAGCCCAGTGTGCAGAATCTTACTCCCCCTGTTGCCAGTAGCCCAGTGCGCAGAATCTTATTCCCCCTGTAGCAAGTGGCCCAGTGCACTGAATCTTACTCCTCCTGTTGCCAGTAGCCCAGTGCACAGAATCTTATTCCCCCTGTAGCAAGTGGCCCAGTGCACAGAATCTTACTCCCCCTGTTGCCAGTAGCCCAGTGCACAGAATCTTATTCCCCCTGTAGCCAGTAGCCCAGTGTACTGAATCTTACTCCCTCTGTAGCCAGTAGCCCAGTGCGCAGAATCTTACTCCCACTGTACAAAGTGACCCAGTGCACAGAATCTTACTCCCCCTGTAGCAAGTGGCCCAGATGCGCAGAATCTTACTCCCCCTGTAGCCAGTAACCCAGTGCGCAGAATCTTACTCCCACTGTAGCCAGTAGCCCAGTGCACAGAATCTTACTCCCCCTGTAGCAAATGGCCCAGTGCGCAGAATCTTACTCCCAATGTAGCCAGTAGCCCAGTGCGCAGAATCTTACTCCCCCTGTAGCAAGTGGCCCAGTGCACAGAAACTTACTCCCCCTGTAGCAAGTGGCTCAGTGCGCAGAATCTTACCCATCCTGTAGCCAGTAGCCCAGTGCGCAGAATCTTATTCCCCCTGTAGCAAGTGGCCCAGTGCGCAGAATCTTACTCCCCTTGTAGCAAGTGGCCCGGTGCACAGAATCTTACCCATCCTGTAGCCAGTAGCCCAGTGTGCAGAATCTTACTTCCCCTGTAGCAAGTGGCCCAGTGCTCAGAATCTTACGCCCCCTGTAGCAAGTGGCCCAGTGTGCAGAATCTTACTCCTCCTGTAGCAAGTGGCCCAATGCACAGAATCTTTCTCCCCCTGTAGCCAGTAGCCCAGTGCACAGAATCTTACTCCCCCTGTAGCAAATGGCCCAGTGCACAGAATCTTACTCCCACAATAGCCAGTAGCACAGTGAACAGAATCTTACTCCGCCTGTAGCAAGTGGCCCAGTGCACAGAATCTTACTCCCCCTGTAGCCAGTACCCCAGTGCACAGAATCTTACTCCCACTGTAGCCAGTCGCCCAGTGCACAGAATCTTACTCCCACTGTAGGAAGTGGCCCAGTGCACTGAATACTACTCCCACTGTAGCCAGTTGCCCAGTGCACAGAATCTTACTCCCACTGTAGCAAGTGGCCCAGTGCACCGAATACTACTCCCCCTGTAGCCAGTAGCGCAGTGCACAGAATCTTACTTCCACTGTACAAAGTGACCCAGTGCACAGAATCTTACTCCCCCTGTAGCCAGTAGCCCAGTGCGCAGAATCTTACTCCTCCTGTAGCAAGTGGCCCAATGCACAGAATCTTTCTCCCCCTGTAGCCAGTAGCCCAGTGCGCAGAATCTTACTCCCCCTGTAGCAAGTGGCCCAGTGCACAGAACCTTACTCCCCCTGTAGCAAGTGGCTCAGTGCGCAGAATCTTACCCATCCTGTAGCCAGTAGCCCAGTGCGCAGAATCTTACTCCCCCTGTCGCAAGTGGCCCAGTGCGCAGAATCTTACTCCCCTTGTAGCAAGTGGCCCGGTGCACAGAATCTTACCCATCCTGTAGCCAGTAGCCCAGTGTGCAGAATCTTACTTCCCCTGTAGCAAGTAGCCCAGTGCGCAGAATCTTACTCCCCCTGTAGCCAGTAGCCCAGGGCACAGACTCTTACTCCCACTGTACAAAGTGGCCCAGTGCTCAGAATCTTACTCCCCCTGTAGCCAGTGGCCCAGTGTGCAGAATCTTACTCCCCCTGTAGCCAGTGGCCCAGTGTGCAGAATCTTACTCCCCCAGTAGCAAGTGGCCCAATGCACAGAATCTTTCTCCCCCTGTAGCCAGTAGCCCAGTGCGCAGAATCTTACTCCTCCTGTAGCAAGTGGCCCAGTGCACTGAAACTTACTCCCCCTGTAGCAAGTGGCTCAGTGTGCAGAATCTTACTCCGCCTGTAGCAAGTGGCCCAGTGCACAGAATCTTACTCCTCCTGTAGCAAGTGGCCCAGTGCACTGAAACTTACTCCCCCTGTAGCAAGTGGCCCAGTGCGAAGAATCTTACTCCCCCTGTAGCAAGTGGTCCAGTGCACACAATCTTACTCCCCCTGTAGCAAGTGGCCCAGTGCACAGAATCTTACCCATCCTGTCGCCAGTAGCCCAGTGCACAGACTCTTACTCCCACTGTACAAAGTGGCCCAGTGCTCAGAATCTTACTCCCCCTGTAGCCAGTGGCCCAGTGTGCAGAAACTTACTCCCCCTGTAGCAAATGGCCCAGTGCGCAGAATCTTACTCCCCCTGTAGCCAGTAGCCCAGTGCACAGACTCTTACTCCCACTGTACAAAGTGGCCCAGTGCACAGACTCTTACTCCCACTGTAGCCAGTAGCCTAGTGCACAGAATCTTACTCCCCCTGTAGCAAGTAGCCCAGTGCGCAGAATCTTACTCCCACTGTACAAAGTGACCCAGTGCACAGAATCTTACTCCCCCTGTAGCAAATGGCCCAGTGCGCAGAATCTTACTCCCAATGTTGCCAGTAGCCCAGTGCACAGAATCTTACTCCCCCTGTAGCAAGTGGCCCAGTGCGCAGAATCTTACTCCCACAGTAGCCAGTAGCACAGTGAACAGAATCTTTCTCCCACTGTAGCAAGTGGCCCAGTGCGCAGAATCTTACTCCCCCTGTCGCAAGTGGCCCAGTGCGCAGAATCTTACTCCCCCTGTAGCCAGTAGCCCAGTGCACAGACTCTTACTCCCACTGTACAAAGTGGCCCAGTGCACAGAAGCTTACTCCCCCTGTAGCCAGTGGCCCAGTGTGCAGAATCTTACTCCCCCTGTAGCCAGTAGCCCAGTGCGCAGAATCTTACTCCCGCTGTAGCAAGTGGCCCAGTGCGCAGAATCTTACTCCCCCAGTAGCAAGCGGCCCAGTGCACAGAATCTTACTCCCACGGTTGCCAGTAGCCCAGTGCAGAGAATCTTACTCCGCCTGTAGCAAGTCGCCCAGTGCACAGAATCTTACTCCCCCTGTAGCCAGTCGCCCAGTGCACAGAATCTTACTCCCCATGTAGCAAGTGGCCTAGTGCGCAGAATCTTACTCCCCCTGTAGCAAGTGGCCCAGTGTACAGAATCTTACCCATCCTGTAGCCAGTAGCCCAGTGCGCAGAATCTTACTCCCCCTGTAGCAAGTGGCCCAGTGCACAGAATCTTACTCCCCCTGTAGCAAGTGGTCCAGTGCGCAGAATCTTACTCCCCCTGTAGCAAGTGGCCCAGTGCGCAGAATCTTACTCCCGCTGTAGCAAGTGCCCCAGTGCACAGAATCTTAATCGAACTGTAGCCAGTAGCCCAGTGCACACAATCTTACTCCCTCTTGAACAAGTAGCCCAGTGCACAGAATCTTACTCCGCCAGTAGCCAGTAGCCCAGTGCACAGAATCTTACTCCCACTGTAGCCAGTCGCCCAGTGCACAGAATCTTACTCCCACTGTAGCAAGTGGCCCAGTGCACCGAATACTACTCCCCCTGTAGCCAGTAGCGCAGTGCACAGAATCTTACTCCCACTGTAGCAAGTGTTCCAGTGCGCAGAATCTTACTCCCTCTGTAGCCAGCAGCCCAGTGCGCAGAATCTTACTCCCCCTGTAGCCAGTAGACCTGTGCGCAGAATCTTACTCCCACTGTAGCAAGTGGCCCAGTGCGCAGAATCTTACTCCCTCTGTAGCCAGCAGCCCAGTGCGCAGAATCTTACTCCCCCTGTAGCCAGTAGACCAGTGCGCAGAATCTTACTCCCACTGTAGCAAGTGGCCCAGTGCGCAGAATCTTACTCCCCCTGTAGCCAGTAGCACAGTGCACAGAATCTTACTCCTCCTGTAGCAAGTGGCCCAGTGCGCAGAATCTTAATCCCCCTGTAGCAAGTGGCCCAGTGCGCAGAATCTTACTCCCACAGTAGCCAGTAGCACAGTGAACAGTATTTTACTCCCCCTGTAGCCAGTAGCCCAGTGCACAGAATCTTACTCCTCCTGTAGCAAGTGGCCCAGTGCGCAGAATCTTACTCCCCCTGTAGCCAGTAGACCAGTGCGCAGAATCTTACTCCCACTGTAGCCAGTAGCCCAGTGCACAGAATCTTACTCCTCCTGTAGCAAGTGGCCCAGTGCGCAGAATCTTACTCCCCTGTAGCCAGTAGCACAGTGAACAGTATTTTACTCCCCCTGTAGCCAGTAGCCCAGTGCACAGAATCTTACTCCTCCTGTAGCAAGTGGCCCAGTGCGCAGAATCTTACTCCCCCTGTAGCCAGTAGACCAGTGCGCAGAATCTTACTCCCACTGTAGCAAGTGGCCCAGTGCGCAGAATCTTACTCCCCCTGTAGCCAGTAGCACAGTGAACAGTATTTTACTCCCCCTGTAGCCAGTAGCCCAGTGCACAGAATCTTACTCCTCCTGTAGCAAGTGGCCCAGTGCGCAGAATCTTACTCCCACAGTAGCCAGTAGCACAGTGAACAGTATTTTACTCCCCCTGTAGCCAGTAGCCCAGTGCACAGAATCTTACTCCTCCTGTAGCAAGTGGCCCAGTGCGCAGAATCTTACTCCCCCTGTAGCCAGTAGCCCAGTGCACAGAATCTTACTCCTCCTGTAGCAAGAGGCCCAGTGCGCAGAATCTTAATCTCCCTGTAGCAAGTGGCCCAGTGCGCAGAATCTTACTCCCCCTGTAGCCCGTAGCCCAGTGCGCAGAATCTTTCTCCTCCTGTAGCAAGTGGCCCAGTGCACAGAATCTTACTCCCCCTGTAGTCAGTAGCCCAGTGCGCAGTATCTTACTCCCTCTGTAGCAAGTGGCCCAGTGCACAGAATCTTACTCCGCCAGTAGCCAGTAGCCCAGTGCACAGAATCTTACTCCCACTGTAGCCAGTCGCCCAGTGCACAGAATCTTACTCCCACTGTAGCAAGTGGCCCAGTGCACCGAATACTACTCCCCCTGTAGCCAGTAGCGCAGTGCACAGAATCTTACTCCTCCTGTAGCAAGTGGCCCAGTGCGCAGAATCTTACTCCCCCTGTAGCCAGTAGCCCAGTGCACAGAATCTTACTCCTCCTGTAGCAAGAGGCCCAGTGCGCAGAATCTTAATCCCCCTGTAGCAAGTGGCCCAGTGCGCAGAATCTTACTCCCCCTGTAGCCCGTAGCCCAGTGCGCAGAATCTTTCTCCTCCTGTAGCAAGTGGTCCAGTGCACAGAATCTTACTCCCCCTGTAGTCAGTAGCCCAGTGCGCAGTATCTTACTCCCTCTGTAGCAAGTAGCCCAGTGCACAGAATCTTACTCCGCCAGTAGCCAGTAGCCTTGTGCACAGAATCTTACTCCCACTGTAGCCAGTCGCCCAGTGCACAGAATCTTACTCCCACTGTAGCAAGTGGCCCAGTGCACCGAATACTACTCCCCCTGTAGCCAGTAGCGCAGTGCACAGAATCTTACTCCCACTGTAGCAAGTGTTCCAGTGCGCAGAATCTTACTCCCTCTGTAGCCAGCAGCCCAGTGCGCAGAATCTTACTCCCCCTGTAGCCAGTAGACCTGTGCGCAGAATCTTACTCCCACTGTAGCAAGTGGCCCAGTGCGCAGAATCTTACTCCCTCTGTAGCCAGCAGCCCAGTGCGCAGAATCTTACTCCCGCTGTAGCCAGTAGACCAGTGCGCAGAATCTTACTCCCACTGTAGCAAGTGGCCCAGTGCGCAGAATCTTACTCCCCCTGTAGCCAGTAGCACAGTGCACAGAATCTTACTCCTCCTGTAGCAAGTGGCCCAGTGCGCAGAATCTTAATCCCCCTGTAGCAAGTGGCCCAGTGCGCAGAATCTTACTCCCCCTGTAGCCCGTAGCCCAGTGCGCAGAATCTTACTCCCACTGTAGCAAGTGGCCCAGTGCGCAGAATCTTACTCCCACAGTAGCCAGTAGCACAGTGAACAGTATTTTACTCCCCCTGTAGCCAGTAGCCCAGTGCACAGAATCTTACTCCTCCTGTAGCAAGTGGCCCAGTGCGCAGAATCTTACTCCCCCTGTAGCCAGTAGCCCAGTGCGCAGAATCTTACTCCCACTGTAGCAAGTGGCCCAGTGCGCAGAATCTTACTCCCCCTGTAGCCAGTAGCACAGTGAACAGTATTTTACTCCCCCTGTAGCCAGTAGCCCAGTGCACAGAATCTTACTCCTCCTGTAGCAAGTGGCCCAGTGCGCAGAATCTTAATCCCCCTGCAGCAAGTGGCCCAGTGCGCAGAATCTTACTCCCACAGTAGCCAGTAGCACAGTGAACAGTATTTTACTCCCCCTGTAGCCAGTAGCCCAGTGCACAGAATCTTACTCCTCCTGTAGCAAGTGGCCCAGTGCGCAGAATCTTACTCCCCCTGTAGCCAGTAGCCCAGTGCACAGAATCTTACTCCCCCTGTAGCAAATGGCCCAGTGCACAGAATCTTACTCCCACAATAGCCAGTAGCACAGTGAACAGAATCTTACTCCGCCTGTAGCAAGTGGCCCAGTGCACAGAATCTTACTCCCCCTGTAGCCAGTAGCCCAGTGCACAGAATCTTACTCCCACTGTAGCCAGTCGCCCAGTGCACAGAATCTTACTCCCACTGTAGGAAGTGGCCCAGTGTGCAGAATCTTACTCCCCCTGTTGCCAGTAGCCCAGTGCGCAGAATCTTATTCCCCCTGTAGCAAGTGGCCCAGTGCACTGAATCTTACTCCTCCTGTTGCCAGTAGCCCAGTGCACAGAATCTTATTCCCCCTGTAGCAAGTGGCCCAGTGCACAGAATCTTACTCCCCCTGTTGCCAGTAGCCCAGTGCACAGAATCTTATTCCCCCTGTAGCCAGTAGCCCAGTGTACTGAATCTTACTCCCTCTGTAGCCAGTAGCCCAGTGCGCAGAATCTTACTCCCACTGTACAAAGTGACCCAGTGCACAGAATCTTACTCCCCCTGTAGCAAGTGACCCAGTGCACAGAATCTTACTCCCCCTGTAGCCAGTAGCCCAGTGCGCAGAATCTTACTCCCACTGTACAAAGTGACCCAGTGCACAGAATCTT
Organism: Chiloscyllium plagiosum; assembly: GCF_037043375.1. NCBI lineage: Eukaryota > Metazoa > Chordata > Chondrichthyes > Orectolobiformes > Hemiscylliidae > Chiloscyllium > Chiloscyllium plagiosum. The sequence goes on from NW_028270176.1 coordinate 11,708,127, forward strand.
ACTCCCCCTGTAGCAAGTGGCCCAGTGCGCAGAATCTTACTCCCACTGTAGCCAGTAGCCCAGTGCACAGAATCTTACTCCCCCTGTAGCAAATGGCCCAGTGCGCAGAATCTTACTCCCAATGTAGCCAGTAGCCCAGTGCGCAGAATCTTACTCCCCCTGTAGCAAGTGGCCCAGTGCACAGAAACTTACTCCCCCTGTAGCAAGTGGCTCAGTGCGCAGAATCTTACCCATCCTGTAGCCAGTAGCCCAGTGCGCAGAATCTTATTCCCCCTGTAGCAAGTGGCCCAGTGCGCAGAATCTTACTCCCCTTGTAGCAAGTGGCCCGGTGCACAGAATCTTACCCATCCTGTAGCCAGTAGCCCAGTGTGCAGAATCTTACTTCCCCTGTAGCAAGTGGCCCAGTGCTCAGAATCTTACGCCCCCTGTAGCAAGTGGCCCAGTGTGCAGAATCTTACTCCTCCTGTAGCAAGTGGCCCAATGCACAGAATCTTTCTCCCCCTGTAGCCAGTAGCCCAGTGCACAGAATCTTACTCCCCCTGTAGCAAATGGCCCAGTGCACAGAATCTTACTCCCACAATAGCCAGTAGCACAGTGAACAGAATCTTACTCCGCCTGTAGCAAGTGGCCCAGTGCACAGAATCTTACTCCCCCTGTAGCCAGTAGCCCAGTGCACAGAATCTTACTCCCACTGTAGCCAGTCGCCCAGTGCACAGAATCTTACTCCCACTGTAGGAAGTGGCCCAGTGCACTGAATACTACTCCCACTGTAGCCAGTTGCCCAGTGCACAGAATCTTACTCCCACTGTAGCAAGTGGCCCAGTGCACCGAATACTACTCCCCCTGTAGCCAGTAGCGCAGTGCACAGAATCTTACTTCCACTGTACAAAGTGACCCAGTGCACAGAATCTTACTCCCCCTGTAGCCAGTAGCCCAGTGCGCAGAATCTTACTCCTCCTGTAGCAAGTGGCCCAATGCACAGAATCTTTCTCCCCCTGTAGCCAGTAGCCCAGTGCGCAGAATCTTACTCCCCCTGTAGCAAGTGGCCCAGTGCACAGAACCTTACTCCCCCTGTAGCAAGTGGCTCAGTGCGCAGAATCTTACCCATCCTGTAGCCAGTAGCCCAGTGCGCAGAATCTTACTCCCCCTGTCGCAAGTGGCCCAGTGCGCAGAATCTTACTCCCCTTGTAGCAAGTGGCCCGGTGCACAGAATCTTACCCATCCTGTAGCCAGTAGCCCAGTGTGCAGAATCTTACTTCCCCTGTAGCAAGTAGCCCAGTGCGCAGAATCTTACTCCCCCTGTAGCCAGTAGCCCAGGGCACAGACTCTTACTCCCACTGTACAAAGTGGCCCAGTGCTCAGAATCTTACTCCCCCTGTAGCCAGTGGCCCAGTGTGCAGAATCTTACTCCCCCTGTAGCCAGTGGCCCAGTGTGCAGAATCTTACTCCCCCAGTAGCAAGTGGCCCAATGCACAGAATCTTTCTCCCCCTGTAGCCAGTAGCCCAGTGCGCAGAATCTTACTCCTCCTGTAGCAAGTGGCCCAGTGCACTGAAACTTACTCCCCCTGTAGCAAGTGGCTCAGTGTGCAGAATCTTACTCCGCCTGTAGCAAGTGGCCCAGTGCACAGAATCTTACTCCTCCTGTAGCAAGTGGCCCAGTGCACTGAAACTTACTCCCCCTGTAGCAAGTGGCCCAGTGCGAAGAATCTTACTCCCCCTGTAGCAAGTGGTCCAGTGCACACAATCTTACTCCCCCTGTAGCAAGTGGCCCAGTGCACAGAATCTTACCCATCCTGTCGCCAGTAGCCCAGTGCACAGACTCTTACTCCCACTGTACAAAGTGGCCCAGTGCTCAGAATCTTACTCCCCCTGTAGCCAGTGGCCCAGTGTGCAGAAACTTACTCCCCCTGTAGCAAATGGCCCAGTGCGCAGAATCTTACTCCCCCTGTAGCCAGTAGCCCAGTGCACAGACTCTTACTCCCACTGTACAAAGTGGCCCAGTGCACAGACTCTTACTCCCACTGTAGCCAGTAGCCTAGTGCACAGAATCTTACTCCCCCTGTAGCAAGTAGCCCAGTGCGCAGAATCTTACTCCCACTGTACAAAGTGACCCAGTGCACAGAATCTTACTCCCCCTGTAGCAAATGGCCCAGTGCGCAGAATCTTACTCCCAATGTTGCCAGTAGCCCAGTGCACAGAATCTTACTCCCCCTGTAGCAAGTGGCCCAGTGCGCAGAATCTTACTCCCACAGTAGCCAGTAGCACAGTGAACAGAATCTTTCTCCCACTGTAGCAAGTGGCCCAGTGCGCAGAATCTTACTCCCCCTGTCGCAAGTGGCCCAGTGCGCAGAATCTTACTCCCCCTGTAGCCAGTAGCCCAGTGCACAGACTCTTACTCCCACTGTACAAAGTGGCCCAGTGCACAGAAGCTTACTCCCCCTGTAGCCAGTGGCCCAGTGTGCAGAATCTTACTCCCCCTGTAGCCAGTAGCCCAGTGCGCAGAATCTTACTCCCGCTGTAGCAAGTGGCCCAGTGCGCAGAATCTTACTCCCCCAGTAGCAAGCGGCCCAGTGCACAGAATCTTACTCCCACGGTTGCCAGTAGCCCAGTGCAGAGAATCTTACTCCGCCTGTAGCAAGTCGCCCAGTGCACAGAATCTTACTCCCCCTGTAGCCAGTCGCCCAGTGCACAGAATCTTACTCCCCATGTAGCAAGTGGCCTAGTGCGCAGAATCTTACTCCCCCTGTAGCAAGTGGCCCAGTGTACAGAATCTTACCCATCCTGTAGCCAGTAGCCCAGTGCGCAGAATCTTACTCCCCCTGTAGCAAGTGGCCCAGTGCACAGAATCTTACTCCCCCTGTAGCAAGTGGTCCAGTGCGCAGAATCTTACTCCCCCTGTAGCAAGTGGCCCAGTGCGCAGAATCTTACTCCCGCTGTAGCAAGTGCCCCAGTGCACAGAATCTTAATCGAACTGTAGCCAGTAGCCCAGTGCACACAATCTTACTCCCTCTTTAACAAGTAGCCCAGTGCACAGAATCTTACTCCGCCAGTAGCCAGTAGCCCAGTGCACAGAATCTTACTCCCACTGTAGCCAGTCGCCCAGTGCACAGAATCTTACTCCCACTGTAGCAAGTGGCCCAGTGCACCGAATACTACTCCCCCTGTAGCCAGTAGCGCAGTGCACAGAATCTTACTCCCACTGTAGCAAGTGTTCCAGTGCGCAGAATCTTACTCCCTCTGTAGCCAGCAGCCCAGTGCGCAGAATCTTACTCCCCCTGTAGCCAGTAGACCTGTGCGCAGAATCTTACTCCCACTGTAGCAAGTGGCCCAGTGCGCAGAATCTTACTCCCTCTGTAGCCAGCAGCCCAGTGCGCAGAATCTTACTCCCCCTGTAGCCAGTAGACCAGTGCGCAGAATCTTACTCCCACTGTAGCAAGTGGCCCAGTGCGCAGAATCTTACTCCCCCTGTAGCCAGTAGCACAGTGCACAGAATCTTACTCCTCCTGTAGCAAGTGGCCCAGTGCGCAGAATCTTAATCCCCCTGTAGCAAGTGGCCCAGTGCGCAGAATCTTACTCCCACAGTAGCCAGTAGCACAGTGAACAGTATTTTACTCCCCCTGTAGCCAGTAGCCCAGTGCACAGAATCTTACTCCTCCTGTAGCAAGTGGCCCAGTGCGCAGAATCTTACTCCCCCTGTAGCCAGTAGACCAGTGCGCAGAATCTTACTCCCACTGTAGCCAGTAGCCCAGTGCACAGAATCTTACTCCTCCTGTAGCAAGTGGCCCAGTGCGCAGAATCTTACTCCCCCTGTAGCCAGTAGCACAGTGAACAGTATTTTACTCCCCCTGTAGCCAGTAGCCCAGTGCACAGAATCTTACTCCTCCTGTAGCAAGTGGCCCAGTGCGCAGAATCTTACTCCCCCTGTAGCCAGTAGACCAGTGCGCAGAATCTTACTCCCACTGTAGCAAGTGGCCCAGTGCGCAGAATCTTACTCCCCCTGTAGCCAGTAGCACAGTGAACAGTATTTTACTCCCCCTGTAGCCAGTAGCCCAGTGCACAGAATCTTACTCCTCCTGTAGCAAGTGGCCCAGTGCGCAGAATCTTACTCCCACAGTAGCCAGTAGCACAGTGAACAGTATTTTACTCCCCCTGTAGCCAGTAGCCCAGTGCACAGAATCTTACTCCTCCTGTAGCAAGTGGCCCAGTGCGCAGAATCTTACTCCCCCTGTAGCCAGTAGCCCAGTGCACAGAATCTTACTCCTCCTGTAGCAAGAGGCCCAGTGCGCAGAATCTTAATCTCCCTGTAGCAAGTGGCCCAGTGCGCAGAATCTTACTCCCCCTGTAGCCCGTAGCCCAGTGCGCAGAATCTTTCTCCTCCTGTAGCAAGTGGCCCAGTGCACAGAATCTTACTCCCCCTGTAGTCAGTAGCCCAGTGCGCAGTATCTTACTCCCTCTGTAGCAAGTGGCCCAGTGCACAGAATCTTACTCCGCCAGTAGCCAGTAGCCCAGTGCACAGAATCTTACTCCCACTGTAGCCAGTCGCCCAGTGCACAGAATCTTACTCCCACTGTAGCAAGTGGCCCAGTGCACCGAATACTACTCCCCCTGTAGCCAGTAGCGCAGTGCACAGAATCTTACTCCTCCTGTAGCAAGTGGCCCAGTGCGCAGAATCTTACTCCCCCTGTAGCCAGTAGCCCAGTGCACAGAATCTTACTCCTCCTGTAGCAAGAGGCCCAGTGCACAGAATCTTATTCCCCCTGTAGTCAGTAGCCCAGTGCGCAGTATCTTACTCCCTCTGTAGCAAGTAGCCCAGTGCACAGAATCTTACTCCGCCAGTAGCCAGTAGCCCAGTGCACAGAATCTTACTCCCACTGTAGCCAGTCGCCCAGTGCACAGAATCTTACTCCCACTGTAGCAAGTGGCCCAGTGCACCGAATACTACTCCCCCTGTAGCCAGTAGCGCAGTGCACAGAATCTTACTCCCACTGTAGCAAGTGTTCCAGTGCGCAGAATCTTACTCCCTCTGTAGCCAGCAGCCCAGTGCGCAGAATCTTACTCCCCCTGTAGCCAGTAGACCTGTGCGCAGAATCTTACTCCCACTGTAGCAAGTGGCCCAGTGCGCAGAATCTTACTCCCTCTGTAGCCAGCAGCCCAGTGCGCAGAATCTTACTCCCGCTGTAGCCAGTAGACCAGTGCGCAGAATCTTACTCCCACTGTAGCAAGTGGCCCAGTGCGCAGAATCTTACTCCCCCTGTAGCCAGTAGCACAGTGCACAGAATCTTACTCCCCCTGTAGCAAGTGGTCCAGTGCGCAGAATCTTACTCCCCCTGTAGCAAGTGGCCCAGTGCACAGAATCTTACTCCCCCTGTAGCAAGTGGCCCAGTGCAAAGAATCTTACTCCCCCTGTAGCCATTAGGCCAGTGCGCAGAATCTTATTCCCCCTGTAGCCAGTAGCCCAGTGCACACAATCTTATTCCCCCTGTAGCAAGTGGCCCAGTGCACTGAACCTTACTCCCGCTGTTGCAAGTGGCACAGTGCAGAGAATCTTACTCCCACGGTTACCAGTAGCCCAGTGCGCAGAATCTTACTCCCCGTGTAGCCAGCAGCCCAGTGCACAGAATCTTACTCCCACTGTAGCAAGTGGACCAGTGCGCAGAGTCTTACTCCCACAGTACCCAGTAGCACAGTGCACAGAATCTTACTCCCCCTGTTGCCAGTAGCCCAGTGCACAGAATCTTACTCCCCCTGTAGCAAGTGGCCCAGTGCGCAGAATCTTACTCCCAATGTAGCCAGTAACCCAGTGCGCAGAATCTAATTCCCCCTGTAGCAAGTAGCCCAGTGCACAGAATCTTACTCCCCTGTAGCCAGTAGCCCAGTGCACAGAATCTTACTCCCCCTGTAGCAAGTGGCCCAGTGCGCAGAATCTTACTCCCAATGTAGCCAGTAGCCCAGTGAGCAGAATCTTACTCCCACTGTACAGTGACCCAGTGCACAGAATCTTACTCCCACTGTAGCAAGTGGCCCAGTGCGCAGAATCTTACTCCCTCTGTAGCCAGCAGCCCAGTGCGCAGAATCTTACTCCCGCTGTAGCCAGTAGACCAGTGCGCAGAATCTTACTCCCACTGTAGCAAGTGGCCCAGTGCGCAGAATCTTACTCCCCCTGTAGCCAGTAGCACAGTGCACAGAATCTTACTCCCCCTGTAGCAAGTGGTCCAGTGCGCAGAATCTTACTCCCCCTGTAGCAAGTGGCCCAGTGCACAGAATCTTACTCCCCCTGTAGCAAGTGGCCCAGTGCAAAGAATCTTACTCCCCCTGTAGCCATTAGGCCAGTGCGCAGAATCTTATTCCCCCTGTAGCCAGTAGCCCAGTGCACACAATCTTATTCCCCCTGTAGCAAGTGGCCCAGTGCACTGAACCTTACTCCCGCTGTTGCAAGTGGCACAGTGCAGAGAATCTTACTCCCACGGTTACCAGTAGCCCAGTGCGCAGAATCTTACTCCCCGTGTAGCCAGCAGCCCAGTGCACAGAATCTTACTCCCACTGTAGCAAGTGGACCAGTGCGCAGAGTCTTACTCCCACAGTACCCAGTAGCACAGTGCACAGAATCTTACTCCCCCTGTTGCCAGTAGCCCAGTGCACAGAATCTTACTCCCCCTGTAGCAAGTGGCCCAGTGCGCAGAATCTTACTCCCAATGTAGCCAGTAACCCAGTGCGCAGAATCTAATTCCCCCTGTAGCAAGTAGCCCAGTGCACAGAATCTTACTCCCCTGTAGCCAGTAGCCCAGTGCACAGAATCTTACTCCCCCTGTAGCAAGTGGCCCAGTGCGCAGAATCTTACTCCCAATGTAGCCAGTAACCCAGTGCGCAGAATCTTACTCCCCCTGTAGCAAGTGGCCTAGTGCGCAGAATCTTACTCCCTCTGTAGCCAGTAGCCCAGTGAGCAGAATCTTACTCCCACTGTACAAAGTGACCCAGTGCACAGAATCTTACTCCCAATGTAGCCAGTAACCCAGTGCGCAGAATCTTACTCCTCCTGTAGCAAATGGCCCAGTGCGCAGAATCTTACTCCTCCTGTAGCAAATGGCCCAGTGCGCAGAATCTTACTCCCACAATAGCCAGTAGCACAGTGAACAGAATCTTACAACGCCTGTAGCAAGTGGCCCAGTGCACAGAATCTTACTCCCCCTGAAGCCAGTAGCCCAGTGCACAGAATCTTACTCCCACTGTAGGAAGTGGCCCAGTGCACTGAATACTACTCCCACTGTAGCCAGTAGCGCAGTGCACAGAATCTCACTCCCACTGTAGCAAGTGCCCCAGTGCGCAGAATCGTACTCCCACTGTAGCAAGTAGCCCAGTGTGCAGAATCTTACTCCCCCTGTCGCCAGTGGCCCAGTGCACTGAATCTTACTCCCACTGTAGCAAGTGGCCCAGTGCACAGAATCTTACTCCCCCTGTAGCAAGTAGCCCAGTGTGCAGAATCTTACTCCCCCTGTCGCCAGTGGCCCAGTGCACTGAATCTTACTCCCACTGTCGCAAGTAGCCGAGTGCGCAGAATCTTACTCCCCCTGTAGCAAGTAGCCCAGTGTGCAGAATCTTACTCCCCCTGTTGCCAGTAGCCCAGTGCGCAGAATCTTATTCCCCCTGTAGCAAGTGGCCCAGTGCACTGAATCTTACTCCCCCTGTAGCCAGTAGCCCAGTACACAGAATCTTATTCCCCCTGTAGCAAGTGGCCCAGTGCACAGAATCTTATTCCCCCTGTAGCCAGTAGCCCAGTGTACTGAATCTTACTCCCTCTGTAGCCAGTAGCCCAGTGCGCAGAATCTTACTCCCACTGTACAAAGTGACCCAGTGCACAGAATCTTACTCCCCCTGTAGCAAGTGGCCCAGTGCGCAGAATCTTACTCCCCCTGTAGCAAGTGGCCTAGTGTGCAGAATCTTACTCCCACTGTAGCCAGTAGCCCAGTGCACAGAATCTTACTCCCCCTGTAGCACGTAGCCCAGTGCACAGAATCTTACTCCCACTGTACAAAGTGACCCAGTGCACAGAATCTTACTCCCCCTGTAGCAAATGGCCCAGTGCGCAGAATCTTACTCCCAATGTAGCCAGTAGCCCAGTGCGCAGAATCTTACTCCCCCTGTAGCAAGTGGCCCAGTGCACAGAAACTTACTCCCCCTGTAGCAAGTGGCCCAGTGCGCAGAATCTTACCCATCCTGTAGCCAGTAGCCCAGTGCGCAGAATCTTATTCCCCCTGTAGCAAGTGGCCCAGTGCGCAGAATCTTACTCCCCTTGTAGCAAGTGGCCCGGTGCACAGAATCTTACCGATCCTGTAGCCAGTAGCCCAGTGTGCAGAATCTTACTTCCCCTGTAGCAAGTGGCCCAGTGCTCAGAATCTTACGCCCCCTGTAGCCAGTAGCCCAGTGCACACAATCTTACTCCCCCTGTAGCAAGTGGCCCAGTGCACTGAACATTACTCCCCCTGTAACAAGTGGCCCCTTGCACAGAAACTTACTCCCCCTGTAGCAAGTGAGCCAGTGCGCAGAATCTTACTCCCCCTGTAGCAAGTGGCCCAGTGCGCAGAATCTTACTCCCCCTGTAGCAAGTGGCCCAGTGCGCAGACTCTTACTCCCACTGTAGCCAGTAGCCCAGTGAACAGAATCTTACTGCCACTCTAGCCAGTAGCCCAGTGCGCAGAATCTTACTCCTCCTGTAGCAAGTGGCCCAGTGCACTGAATCTTACTCCCCCTGTAGCAAGTGGCCCAGTGCATAGAATCGTACCCATCCTGTAGCCAGTAGCCCATTGCGCAGAATCTTACTCCCCCTGTAGCAAGTGGCCCAATGCACTGAATCTTACTCCCCCTGTAGCCAGTGGCCAAGTGTACAGAATCTTACTCCCCCTGTAGCCAGTAGCCCAGTGCGCAGAATCTTACTCCCCCTGTAGCAAGTGGCCCAATGCACTGAATCTTACTCCCCCTGTAGCCAGTGGCCAAGTGTACAGAATCTTACTCCCCCTGTAGCAAGTGGACCAGTGCACAGAATCTTACTCCCCCTGTAGCCAGTAGCCCAGTGTGCTGAAACTTACTTCCCAAGTGGCAAGTGGCCCAGTGCGCAGAATCTTACTCCCCCTGTAGCAAGTGGTCCAGTGCGCAGAATCTTACTCCCCCTGTAGCAAGTGGCCCAGTGCAAAGAATCTTACTCCCCCTGTAGCCATTAGGCCAGTGCGCAGAATCTTATTCCCCCTGTAGCCAGTAGCCCAGTGCACACAATCTTATTCCCCCTGTAGCAAGTGGCCCAGTGCACTGAACCTTGCTCCCGCTGTTGCAAGTGGCACAGTGCAGAGAATCTTACTCCCACGGTTACCAGTAGCCCAGTGCGCAGAATCTTACTCCCCGTGTAGCCAGCAGCCCAGTGCACAGAATCTTACTCCCACTGTAGCAAGTGGACCAGTGCGCAGAGTCTTACTCCCACAGTACCCAGTAGCACAGTGCACAGAATCTTACTCCCCCTGTTGCCAGTAGCCCAGTGCACAGAATCTTACTCCCCCTGTAGCAAGTGGCCCAGTGCGCAGAATCTTACTCCCAATGTAGCCAGTAACCCAGTGCGCAGAATCTAATTCCCCCTGTAGCAAGTAGCCCAGTGCACAGAATCTTACTCCCCTGTAGCCAGTAGCCCAGTGCACAGAATCTTACTCCCCCTGTAGCAAGTGGCCCAGTGCGCAGAATCTTACTCCCAATGTAGCCAGTAACCCAGTGCGCAGAATCTTACTCCCCCTGTAGCAAGTGGCCTAGTGCGCAGAATCTTACTCCCTCTGTAGCCAGTAGCCCAGTGAGCAGAATCTTACTCCCACTGTACAGTGACCCAGTGCACAGAATCTTACTCCCAATGTAGCCAGTAACCCAGTGCGCAGAATCTTACTCCTCCTGTAGCAAATGGCCCAGTGCGCAGAATCTTACTCCCACAATAGCCAGTAGCACAGTGAACAGAATCTTACAACGCCTGTAGCAAGTGGCCCAGTGCACAGAATCTTACTCCCCCTGAAGCCAGTAGCCCAGTGCACAGAATCTTACTCCCACTGTAGCCAGTCGCCCAGTGCACAGAATCTTACTCCCACTGTAGGAAGTGGCCCAGTGCACTGAATACTACTCCCACTGTAGCCAGTAGCGCAGTGCACAGAATCTCACTCCCACTGTAGCAAGTGCCCCAGTGCGCAGAATCGTACTCCCACTGTAGCAAGTAGCCCAGTGCGCAGAATCTTACTCCCCCTGTCGCCAGTGGCCCAGTGCACTGAATCTTACTCCCACTGTAGCAAGTGGCCCAGTGCACAGAATCTTACTCCCCCTGTAGCAAGTAGCCCAGTGTGCAGAATCTTACTCCCCCTGTCGCCAGTGGCCCAGTGCACTGAATCTTACTCCCACTGTCGCAAGTAGCCGAGTGCGCAGAATCTTACTCCCCCTGTAGCAAGTAGCCCAGTGTGCAGAATCTTACTCCCCCTGTTGCCAGTAGCCCAGTGCGCAGAATCTTATTCCCCCTGTAGCAAGTGGCCCAGTGCACTGAATCTTACTCCTCCTGTTGCCAGTAGCCCAGTGCACAGAATCTTATTCCCCCTGTAGCAAGTGGCCCAGTGCACAGAATCTTACTCCCCCTGTTGCCAGTAGCCCAGTGCACAGAATCTTATTCCCCCTGTAGCCAGTAGCCCAGTGTACTGAATCTTACTCCCTCTGTAGCCAGTAGCCCAGTGCGCAGAATCTTACTCCCACTGTACAAAGTGACCCAGTGCACAGAATCTTACTCCCCCTGTAGCAAGTGGCCCAGTGCGCAGAATCTTACTCCCCCTGTAGCCAGTAACCCAGTGCGCAGAATCTTACTCCCACTGTAGCCAGTAGCCCAGTGCACAGAATCTTACTCCCCCTGTAGCAAATGGCCCAGTGCGCAGAATCTTACTCCCAATGTAGCCAGTAGCCCAGTGCGCAGAATCTTACTCCCCCTGTAGCAAGTGGCCCAGTGCACAGAAACTTACTCCCCCTGTAGCAAGTGGCTCAGTGCGCAGAATCTTACCCATCCTGTAGCCAGTAGCCCAGTGCGCAGAATCTTATTCCCCCTGTAGCAAGTGGCCCAGTGCGCAGAATCTTACTCCCCTTGTAGCAAGTGGCCCGGTGCACAGAATCTTACCCATCCTGTAGCCAGTAGCCCAGTGTGCAGAATCTTACTTCCCCTGTAGCAAGTGGCCCAGTGCTCAGAATCTTACGCCCCCTGTAGCAAGTGGCCCAGTGTGCAGAATCTTACTCCTCCTGTAGCAAGTGGCCCAATGCACAGAATCTTTCTCCCCCTGTAGCCAGTAGCCCAGTGCACAGAATCTTACTCCCCCTGTAGCAAATGGCCCAGTGCACAGAATCTTACTCCCACAATAGCCAGTAGCACAGTGAACAGAATCTTACTCCGCCTGTAGCAAGTGGCCCAGTGCACAGAATCTTACTCCCCCTGTAGCCAGTAGCCCAGTGCACAGAATCTTACTCCCACTGTAGCCAGTCGCCCAGTGCACAGAATCTTACTCCCACTGTAGGAAGTGGCCCAGTGCACTGAATACTACTCCCACTGTAGCCAGTTGCCCAGTGCACAGAATCTTACTCCCACTGTAGCAAGTGGCCCAGTGCACCGAATACTACTCCCCCTGTAGCCAGTAGCGCAGTGCACAGAATCTTACTTCCACTGTACAAAGTGACCCAGTGCACAGAATCTTACTCCCCCTGTAGCCAGTAGCCCAGTGCGCAGAATCTTACTCCTCCTGTAGCAAGTGGCCCAATGCACAGAATCTTTCTCCCCCTGTAGCCAGTAGCCCAGTGCGCAGAATCTTACTCCCCCTGTAGCAAGTGGCCCAGTGCACAGAACCTTACTCCCCCTGTAGCAAGTGGCTCAGTGCGCAGAATCTTACCCATCCTGTAGCCAGTAGCCCAGTGCGCAGAATCTTACTCCCCCTGTCGCAAGTGGCCCAGTGCGCAGAATCTTACTCCCCTTGTAGCAAGTGGCCCGGTGCACAGAATCTTACCCATCCTGTAGCCAGTAGCCCAGTGTGCAGAATCTTACTTCCCCTGTAGCAAGTAGCCCAGTGCGCAGAATCTTACTCCCCCTGTAGCCAGTAGCCCAGGGCACAGACTCTTACTCCCACTGTACAAAGTGGCCCAGTGCTCAGAATCTTACTCCCCCTGTAGCCAGTGGCCCAGTGTGCAGAATCTTACTCCCCCTGTAGCCAGTGGCCCAGTGTGCAGAATCTTACTCCCCCAGTAGCAAGTGGCCCAATGCACAGAATCTTTCTCCCCCTGTAGCCAGTAGCCCAGTGCGCAGAATCTTACTCCTCCTGTAGCAAGTGGCCCAGTGCACTGAAACTTACTCCCCCTGTAGCAAGTGGCTCAGTGTGCAGAATCTTACTCCGCCTGTAGCAAGTGGCCCAGTGCACAGAATCTTACTCCTCCTGTAGCAAGTGGCCCAGTGCACTGAAACTTACTCCCCCTGTAGCAAGTGGCCCAGTGCGAAGAATCTTACTCCCCCTGTAGCAAGTGGTCCAGTGCACACAATCTTACTCCCCCTGTAGCAAGTGGCCCAGTGCACAGAATCTTACCCATCCTGTCGCCAGTAGCCCAGTGCACAGACTCTTACTCCCACTGTACAAAGTGGCCCAGTGCTCAGAATCTTACTCCCCCTGTAGCCAGTGGCCCAGTGTGCAGAAACTTACTCCCCCTGTAGCAAATGGCCCAGTGCGCAGAATCTTACTCCCCCTGTAGCCAGTAGCCCAGTGCACAGACTCTTACTCCCACTGTACAAAGTGGCCCAGTGCACAGACTCTTACTCCCACTGTAGCCAGTAGCCTAGTGCACAGAATCTTACTCCCCCTGTAGCAAGTAGCCCAGTGCGCAGAATCTTACTCCCACTGTACAAAGTGACCCAGTGCACAGAATCTTACTCCCCCTGTAGCAAATGGCCCAGTGCGCAGAATCTTACTCCCAATGTTGCCAGTAGCCCAGTGCACAGAATCTTACTCCCCCTGTAGCAAGTGGCCCAGTGCGCAGAATCTTACTCCCACAGTAGCCAGTAGCACAGTGAACAGAATCTTTCTCCCACTGTAGCAAGTGGCCCAGTGCGCAGAATCTTACTCCCCCTGTCGCAAGTGGCCCAGTGCGCAGAATCTTACTCCCCCTGTAGCCAGTAGCCCAGTGCACAGACTCTTACTCCCACTGTACAAAGTGGCCCAGTGCACAGAAGCTTACTCCCCCTGTAGCCAGTGGCCCAGTGTGCAGAATCTTACTCCCCCTGTAGCCAGTAGCCCAGTGCGCAGAATCTTACTCCCGCTGTAGCAAGTGGCCCAGTGCGCAGAATCTTACTCCCCCAGTAGCAAGCGGCCCAGTGCACAGAATCTTACTCCCACGGTTGCCAGTAGCCCAGTGCAGAGAATCTTACTCCGCCTGTAGCAAGTCGCCCAGTGCACAGAATCTTACTCCCCCTGTAGCCAGTCGCCCAGTGCACAGAATCTTACTCCCCATGTAGCAAGTGGCCTAGTGCGCAGAATCTTACTCCCCCTGTAGCAAGTGGCCCAGTGTACAGAATCTTACCCATCCTGTAGCCAGTAGCCCAGTGCGCAGAATCTTACTCCCCCTGTAGCAAGTGGCCCAGTGCACAGAATCTTACTCCCCCTGTAGCAAGTGGTCCAGTGCGCAGAATCTTACTCCCCCTGTAGCAAGTGGCCCAGTGCGCAGAATCTTACTCCCGCTGTAGCAAGTGCCCCAGTGCACAGAATCTTAATCGAACTGTAGCCAGTAGCCCAGTGCACACAATCTTACTCCCTCTTTAACAAGTAGCCCAGTGCACAGAATCTTACTCCGCCAGTAGCCAGTAGCCCAGTGCACAGAATCTTACTCCCACTGTAGCCAGTCGCCCAGTGCACAGAATCTTACTCCCACTGTAGCAAGTGGCCCAGTGCACCGAATACTACTCCCCCTGTAGCCAGTAGCGCAGTGCACAGAATCTTACTCCCACTGTAGCAAGTGTTCCAGTGCGCAGAATCTTACTCCCTCTGTAGCCAGCAGCCCAGTGCGCAGAATCTTACTCCCCCTGTAGCCAGTAGACCTGTGCGCAGAATCTTACTCCCACTGTAGCAAGTGGCCCAGTGCGCAGAATCTTACTCCCTCTGTAGCCAGCAGCCCAGTGCGCAGAATCTTACTCCCCCTGTAGCCAGTAGACCAGTGCGCAGAATCTTACTCCCACTGTAGCAAGTGGCCCAGTGCGCAGAATCTTACTCCCCCTGTAGCCAGTAGCACAGTGCACAGAATCTTACTCCTCCTGTAGCAAGTGGCCCAGTGCGCAGAATCTTAATCCCCCTGTAGCAAGTGGCCCAGTGCGCAGAATCTTACTCCCACAGTAGCCAGTAGCACAGTGAACAGTATTTTACTCCCCCTGTAGCCAGTAGCCCAGTGCACAGAATCTTACTCCTCCTGTAGCAAGTGGCCCAGTGCGCAGAATCTTACTCCCCCTGTAGCCAGTAGACCAGTGCGCAGAATCTTACTCCCACTGTAGCCAGTAGCCCAGTGCACAGAATCTTACTCCTCCTGTAGCAAGTGGCCCAGTGCGCAGAATCTTACTCCCCCTGTAGCCAGTAGCACAGTGAACAGTATTTTACTCCCCCTGTAGCCAGTAGCCCAGTGCACAGAATCTTACTCCTCCTGTAGCAAGTGGCCCAGTGCGCAGAATCTTACTCCCCCTGTAGCCAGTAGACCAGTGCGCAGAATCTTACTCCCACTGTAGCAAGTGGCCCAGTGCGCAGAATCTTACTCCCCCTGTAGCCAGTAGCACAGTGAACAGTATTTTACTCCCCCTGTAGCCAGTAGCCCAGTGCACAGAATCTTACTCCTCCTGTAGCAAGTGGCCCAGTGCGCAGAATCTTACTCCCACAGTAGCCAGTAGCACAGTGAACAGTATTTTACTCCCCCTGTAGCCAGTAGCCCAGTGCACAGAATCTTACTCCTCCTGTAGCAAGTGGCCCAGTGCGCAGAATCTTACTCCCCCTGTAGCCAGTAGCCCAGTGCACAGAATCTTACTCCTCCTGTAGCAAGAGGCCCAGTGCGCAGAATCTTAATCTCCCTGTAGCAAGTGGCCCAGTGCGCAGAATCTTACTCCCCCTGTAGCCCGTAGCCCAGTGCGCAGAATCTTTCTCCTCCTGTAGCAAGTGGCCCAGTGCACAGAATCTTACTCCCCCTGTAGTCAGTAGCCCAGTGCGCAGTATCTTACTCCCTCTGTAGCAAGTGGCCCAGTGCACAGAATCTTACTCCGCCAGTAGCCAGTAGCCCAGTGCACAGAATCTTACTCCCACTGTAGCCAGTCGCCCAGTGCACAGAATCTTACTCCCACTGTAGCAAGTGGCCCAGTGCACCGAATACTACTCCCCCTGTAGCCAGTAGCGCAGTGCACAGAATCTTACTCCTCCTGTAGCAAGTGGCCCAGTGCGCAGAATCTTACTCCCCCTGTAGCCAGTAGCCCAGTGCACAGAATCTTACTCCTCCTGTAGCAAGAGGCCCAGTGCGCAGAATCTTAATCCCCCTGTAGCAAGTGGCCCAGTGCGCAGAATCTTACTCCCCCTGTAGCCCGTAGCCCAGTGCGCAGAATCTTTCTCCTCCTGTAGCAAGTGGCCCAGTGCACAGAATCTTACTCCCCCTGTAGTCAGTAGCCCAGTGCGCAGTATCTTACTCCCTCTGTAGCAAGTAGCCCAGTGCACAGAATCTTACTCCGCCAGTAGCCAGTAGCCCAGTGCACAGAATCTTACTCCCACTGTAGCCAGTCGCCCAGTGCACAGAATCTTACTCCCACTGTAGCAAGTGGCCCAGTGCACCGAATACTACTCCCCCTGTAGCCAGTAGCGCAGTGCACAGAATCTTACTCCCACTGTAGCAAGTGTTCCAGTGCGCAGAATCTTACTCCCTCTGTAGCCAGCAGCCCAGTGCGCAGAATCTTACTCCCCCTGTAGCCAGTAGACCTGTGCGCAGAATCTTACTCCCACTGTAGCAAGTGGCCCAGTGCGCAGAATCTTACTCCCTCTGTAGCCAGCAGCCCAGTGCGCAGAATCTTACTCCCGCTGTAGCCAGTAGACCAGTGCGCAGAATCTTATTCCCCCTGTAGCAAGTGGCCCAGTGCACTGAACCTTACTCCCGCTGTTGCAAGTGGCACAGTGCAGAGAATCTTACTCCCACGGTTACCAGTAGCCCAGTGCGCAGAATCTTACTCCCCGTGTAGCCAGCAGCCCAGTGCACAGAATCTTACTCCCACTGTAGCAAGTGGACCAGTGCGCAGAGTCTTACTCCCACAGTACCCAGTAGCACAGTGCACAGAATCTTACTCCCCCTGTTGCCAGTAGCCCAGTGCACAGAATCTTACTCCCCCTGTAGCAAGTGGCCCAGTGCGCAGAATCTTACTCCCAATGTAGCCAGTAACCCAGTGCGCAGAATCTAATTCCCCCTGTAGCAAGTAGCCCAGTGCACAGAATCTTACTCCCCTGTAGCCAGTAGCCCAGTGCACAGAATCTTACTCCCCCTGTAGCAAGTGGCCCAGTGCGCAGAATCTTACTCCCAATGTAGCCAGTAACCCAGTGCGCAGAATCTTACTCCCCCTGTAGCAAGTGGCCTAGTGCGCAGAATCTTACTCCCTCTGTAGCCAGTAGCCCAGTGAGCAGAATCTTACTCCCACTGTACAGTGACCCAGTGCACAGAATCTTACTCCCAATGTAGCCAGTAACCCAGTGCGCAGAATCTTACTCCTCCTGTAGCAAATGGCCCAGTGCGCAGAATCTTACTCCCACAATAGCCAGTAGCACAGTGAACAGAATCTTACAACGCCTGTAGCAAGTGGCCCAGTGCACAGAATCTTACTCCCCCTGAAGCCAGTAGCCCAGTGCACAGAATCTTACTCCCACTGTAGCCAGTCGCCCAGTGCACAGAATCTTACTCCCACTGTAGGAAGTGGCCCAGTGCACTGAATACTACTCCCACTGTAGCCAGTAGCGCATTGCACAGAATCTCACTCCCACTGTAGCAAGTGCCCCAGTGCGCAGAATCGTACTCCCACTGTAGCAAGTAGCCCAGTGCGCAGAATCTTACTCCCCCTGTCGCCAGTGGCCCAGTGCACTGAATCTTACTCCCACTGTAGCAAGTGGCCCAGTGCACAGAATCTTACTCCCCCTGTAGCAAGTAGCCCAGTGTGCAGAATCTTACTCCCCCTGTCGCCAGTGGCCCAGTGCACTGAATCTTACTCCCACTGTCGCAAGTAGCCGAGTGCGCAGAATCTTACTCCCCCTGTAGCAAGTAGCCCAGTGTGCAGAATCTTACTCCCCCTGTTGCCAGTAGCCCAGTGCGCAGAATCTTATTCCCCCTGTAGCAAGTGGCCCAGTGCACTGAATCTTACTCCTCCTGTTGCCAGTAGCCCAGTGCACAGAATCTTATTCCCCCTGTAGCAAGTGGCCCAGTGCACAGAATCTTACTCCCCCTGTTGCCAGTAGCCCAGTGCACAGAATCTTATTCCCCCTGTAGCCAGTAGCCCAGTGTACTGAATCTTACTCCCTCTGTAGCCAGTAGCCCAGTGCGCAGAATCTTACTCCCACTGTACAAAGTGACCCAGTGCACAGAATCTTACTCCCCCTGTAGCAAGTGGCCCAGATGCGCAGAATCTTACTCCCCCTGTAGCCAGTAACCCAGTGCGCAGAATCTTACTCCCACTGTAGCCAGTAGCCCAGTGCACAGAATCTTACTCCCCCTGTAGCAAATGGCCCAGTGCGCAGAATCTTACTCCCAATGTAGCCAGTAGCCCAGTGCGCAGAATCTTACTCCCCCTGTAGCAAGTGGCCCAGTGCACAGAAACTTACTCCCCCTGTAGCAAGTGGCTCAGTGCGCAGAATCTTACCCATCCTGTAGCCAGTAGCCCAGTGCGCAGAATCTTATTCCCCCTGTAGCAAGTGGCCCAGTGCGCAGAATCTTACTCCCCTTGTAGCAAGTGGCCCGGTGCACAGAATCTTACCCATCCTGTAGCCAGTAGCCCAGTGTGCAGAATCTTACTTCCCCTGTAGCAAGTGGCCCAGTGCTCAGAATCTTACGCCCCCTGTAGCAAGTGGCCCAGTGTGCAGAATCTTACTCCTCCTGTAGCAAGTGGCCCAATGCACAGAATCTTTCTCCCCCTGTAGCCAGTAGCCCAGTGCACAGAATCTTACTCCCCCTGTAGCAAATGGCCCAGTGCACAGAATCTTACTCCCACAATAGCCAGTAGCACAGTGAACAGAATCTTACTCCGCCTGTAGCAAGTGGCCCAGTGCACAGAATCTTACTCCCCCTGTAGCCAGTACCCCAGTGCACAGAATCTTACTCCCACTGTAGCCAGTCGCCCAGTGCACAGAATCTTACTCCCACTGTAGGAAGTGGCCCAGTGCACTGAATACTACTCCCACTGTAGCCAGTTGCCCAGTGCACAGAATCTTACTCCCACTGTAGCAAGTGGCCCAGTGCACCGAATACTACTCCCCCTGTAGCCAGTAGCGCAGTGCACAGAATCTTACTTCCACTGTACAAAGTGACCCAGTGCACAGAATCTTACTCCCCCTGTAGCCAGTAGCCCAGTGCGCAGAATCTTACTCCTCCTGTAGCAAGTGGCCCAATGCACAGAATCTTTCTCCCCCTGTAGCCAGTAGCCCAGTGCGCAGAATCTTACTCCCCCTGTAGCAAGTGGCCCAGTGCACAGAACCTTACTCCCCCTGTAGCAAGTGGCTCAGTGCGCAGAATCTTACCCATCCTGTAGCCAGTAGCCCAGTGCGCAGAATCTTACTCCCCCTGTCGCAAGTGGCCCAGTGCGCAGAATCTTACTCCCCTTGTAGCAAGTGGCCCGGTGCACAGAATCTTACCCATCCTGTAGCCAGTAGCCCAGTGTGCAGAATCTTACTTCCCCTGTAGCAAGTAGCCCAGTGCGCAGAATCTTACTCCCCCTGTAGCCAGTAGCCCAGGGCACAGACTCTTACTCCCACTGTACAAAGTGGCCCAGTGCTCAGAATCTTACTCCCCCTGTAGCCAGTGGCCCAGTGTGCAGAATCTTACTCCCCCTGTAGCCAGTGGCCCAGTGTGCAGAATCTTACTCCCCCAGTAGCAAGTGGCCCAATGCACAGAATCTTTCTCCCCCTGTAGCCAGTAGCCCAGTGCGCAGAATCTTACTCCTCCTGTAGCAAGTGGCCCAGTGCACTGAAACTTACTCCCCCTGTAGCAAGTGGCTCAGTGTGCAGAATCTTACTCCGCCTGTAGCAAGTGGCCCAGTGCACAGAATCTTACTCCTCCTGTAGCAAGTGGCCCAGTGCACTGAAACTTACTCCCCCTGTAGCAAGTGGCCCAGTGCGAAGAATCTTACTCCCCCTGTAGCAAGTGGTCCAGTGCACACAATCTTACTCCCCCTGTAGCAAGTGGCCCAGTGCACAGAATCTTACCCATCCTGTCGCCAGTAGCCCAGTGCACAGACTCTTACTCCCACTGTACAAAGTGGCCCAGTGCTCAGAATCTTACTCCCCCTGTAGCCAGTGGCCCAGTGTGCAGAAACTTACTCCCCCTGTAGCAAATGGCCCAGTGCGCAGAATCTTACTCCCCCTGTAGCCAGTAGCCCAGTGCACAGACTCTTACTCCCACTGTACAAAGTGGCCCAGTGCACAGACTCTTACTCCCACTGTAGCCAGTAGCCTAGTGCACAGAATCTTACTCCCCCTGTAGCAAGTAGCCCAGTGCGCAGAATCTTACTCCCACTGTACAAAGTGACCCAGTGCACAGAATCTTACTCCCCCTGTAGCAAATGGCCCAGTGCGCAGAATCTTACTCCCAATGTTGCCAGTAGCCCAGTGCACAGAATCTTACTCCCCCTGTAGCAAGTGGCCCAGTGCGCAGAATCTTACTCCCACAGTAGCCAGTAGCACAGTGAACAGAATCTTTCTCCCACTGTAGCAAGTGGCCCAGTGCGCAGAATCTTACTCCCCCTGTCGCAAGTGGCCCAGTGCGCAGAATCTTACTCCCCCTGTAGCCAGTAGCCCAGTGCACAGACTCTTACTCCCACTGTACAAAGTGGCCCAGTGCACAGAAGCTTACTCCCCCTGTAGCCAGTGGCCCAGTGTGCAGAATCTTACTCCCCCTGTAGCCAGTAGCCCAGTGCGCAGAATCTTACTCCCGCTGTAGCAAGTGGCCCAGTGCGCAGAATCTTACTCCCCCAGTAGCAAGCGGCCCAGTGCACAGAATCTTACTCCCACGGTTGCCAGTAGCCCAGTGCAGAGAATCTTACTCCGCCTGTAGCAAGTCGCCCAGTGCACAGAATCTTACTCCCCCTGTAGCCAGTCGCCCAGTGCACAGAATCTTACTCCCCATGTAGCAAGTGGCCTAGTGCGCAGAATCTTACTCCCCCTGTAGCAAGTGGCCCAGTGTACAGAATCTTACCCATCCTGTAGCCAGTAGCCCAGTGCGCAGAATCTTACTCCCCCTGTAGCAAGTGGCCCAGTGCACAGAATCTTACTCCCCCTGTAGCAAGTGGTCCAGTGCGCAGAATCTTACTCCCCCTGTAGCAAGTGGCCCAGTGCGCAGAATCTTACTCCCGCTGTAGCAAGTGCCCCAGTGCACAGAATCTTAATCGAACTGTAGCCAGTAGCCCAGTGCACACAATCTTACTCCCTCTTGAACAAGTAGCCCAGTGCACAGAATCTTACTCCGCCAGTAGCCAGTAGCCCAGTGCACAGAATCTTACTCCCACTGTAGCCAGTCGCCCAGTGCACAGAATCTTACTCCCACTGTAGCAAGTGGCCCAGTGCACCGAATACTACTCCCCCTGTAGCCAGTAGCGCAGTGCACAGAATCTTACTCCCACTGTAGCAAGTGTTCCAGTGCGCAGAATCTTACTCCCTCTGTAGCCAGCAGCCCAGTGCGCAGAATCTTACTCCCCCTGTAGCCAGTAGACCTGTGCGCAGAATCTTACTCCCACTGTAGCAAGTGGCCCAGTGCGCAGAATCTTACTCCCTCTGTAGCCAGCAGCCCAGTGCGCAGAATCTTACTCCCCCTGTAGCCAGTAGACCAGTGCGCAGAATCTTACTCCCACTGTAGCAAGTGGCCCAGTGCGCAGAATCTTACTCCCCCTGTAGCCAGTAGCACAGTGCACAGAATCTTACTCCTCCTGTAGCAAGTGGCCCAGTGCGCAGAATCTTAATCCCCCTGTAGCAAGTGGCCCAGTGCGCAGAATCTTACTCCCACAGTAGCCAGTAGCACAGTGAACAGTATTTTACTCCCCCTGTAGCCAGTAGCCCAGTGCACAGAATCTTACTCCTCCTGTAGCAAGTGGCCCAGTGCGCAGAATCTTACTCCCCCTGTAGCCAGTAGACCAGTGCGCAGAATCTTACTCCCACTGTAGCCAGTAGCCCAGTGCACAGAATCTTACTCCTCCTGTAGCAAGTGGCCCAGTGCGCAGAATCTTACTCCCCTGTAGCCAGTAGCACAGTGAACAGTATTTTACTCCCCCTGTAGCCAGTAGCCCAGTGCACAGAATCTTACTCCTCCTGTAGCAAGTGGCCCAGTGCGCAGAATCTTACTCCCCCTGTAGCCAGTAGACCAGTGCGCAGAATCTTACTCCCACTGTAGCAAGTGGCCCAGTGCGCAGAATCTTACTCCCCCTGTAGCCAGTAGCACAGTGAACAGTATTTTACTCCCCCTGTAGCCAGTAGCCCAGTGCACAGAATCTTACTCCTCCTGTAGCAAGTGGCCCAGTGCGCAGAATCTTACTCCCACAGTAGCCAGTAGCACAGTGAACAGTATTTTACTCCCCCTGTAGCCAGTAGCCCAGTGCACAGAATCTTACTCCTCCTGTAGCAAGTGGCCCAGTGCGCAGAATCTTACTCCCCCTGTAGCCAGTAGCCCAGTGCACAGAATCTTACTCCTCCTGTAGCAAGAGGCCCAGTGCGCAGAATCTTAATCTCCCTGTAGCAAGTGGCCCAGTGCGCAGAATCTTACTCCCCCTGTAGCCCGTAGCCCAGTGCGCAGAATCTTTCTCCTCCTGTAGCAAGTGGCCCAGTGCACAGAATCTTACTCCCCCTGTAGTCAGTAGCCCAGTGCGCAGTATCTTACTCCCTCTGTAGCAAGTGGCCCAGTGCACAGAATCTTACTCCGCCAGTAGCCAGTAGCCCAGTGCACAGAATCTTACTCCCACTGTAGCCAGTCGCCCAGTGCACAGAATCTTACTCCCACTGTAGCAAGTGGCCCAGTGCACCGAATACTACTCCCCCTGTAGCCAGTAGCGCAGTGCACAGAATCTTACTCCTCCTGTAGCAAGTGGCCCAGTGCGCAGAATCTTACTCCCCCTGTAGCCAGTAGCCCAGTGCACAGAATCTTACTCCTCCTGTAGCAAGAGGCCCAGTGCGCAGAATCTTAATCCCCCTGTAGCAAGTGGCCCAGTGCGCAGAATCTTACTCCCCCTGTAGCCCGTAGCCCAGTGCGCAGAATCTTTCTCCTCCTGTAGCAAGTGGTCCAGTGCACAGAATCTTACTCCCCCTGTAGTCAGTAGCCCAGTGCGCAGTATCTTACTCCCTCTGTAGCAAGTAGCCCAGTGCACAGAATCTTACTCCGCCAGTAGCCAGTAGCCTTGTGCACAGAATCTTACTCCCACTGTAGCCAGTCGCCCAGTGCACAGAATCTTACTCCCACTGTAGCAAGTGGCCCAGTGCACCGAATACTACTCCCCCTGTAGCCAGTAGCGCAGTGCACAGAATCTTACTCCCACTGTAGCAAGTGTTCCAGTGCGCAGAATCTTACTCCCTCTGTAGCCAGCAGCCCAGTGCGCAGAATCTTACTCCCCCTGTAGCCAGTAGACCTGTGCGCAGAATCTTACTCCCACTGTAGCAAGTGGCCCAGTGCGCAGAATCTTACTCCCTCTGTAGCCAGCAGCCCAGTGCGCAGAATCTTACTCCCGCTGTAGCCAGTAGACCAGTGCGCAGAATCTTACTCCCACTGTAGCAAGTGGCCCAGTGCGCAGAATCTTACTCCCCCTGTAGCCAGTAGCACAGTGCACAGAATCTTACTCCTCCTGTAGCAAGTGGCCCAGTGCGCAGAATCTTAATCCCCCTGTAGCAAGTGGCCCAGTGCGCAGAATCTTACTCCCCCTGTAGCCCGTAGCCCAGTGCGCAGAATCTTACTCCCACTGTAGCAAGTGGCCCAGTGCGCAGAATCTTACTCCCACAGTAGCCAGTAGCACAGTGAACAGTATTTTACTCCCCCTGTAGCCAGTAGCCCAGTGCACAGAATCTTACTCCTCCTGTAGCAAGTGGCCCAGTGCGCAGAATCTTACTCCCCCTGTAGCCAGTAGCCCAGTGCGCAGAATCTTACTCCCACTGTAGCAAGTGGCCCAGTGCGCAGAATCTTACTCCCCCTGTAGCCAGTAGCACAGTGAACAGTATTTTACTCCCCCTGTAGCCAGTAGCCCAGTGCACAGAATCTTACTCCTCCTGTAGCAAGTGGCCCAGTGCGCAGAATCTTAATCCCCCTGCAGCAAGTGGCCCAGTGCGCAGAATCTTACTCCCACAGTAGCCAGTAGCACAGTGAACAGTATTTTACTCCCCCTGTAGCCAGTAGCCCAGTGCACAGAATCTTACTCCTCCTGTAGCAAGTGGCCCAGTGCGCAGAATCTTACTCCCCCTGTAGCCAGTAGCCCAGTGCACAGAATCTTACTCCTCCTGTAGCAAGAGGCCCAGTGCGCAGAATCTTAATCCCCCTGTAGCAAGTGGCCCAGTGCGCAGAATCTTACTCCCCCTGTAGCCCGTAGCCCAGTGCGCAGAATCTTTCTCCTCCTGTAGCAAGTGGCCCAGTGCACAGAATCTTACTCCCCCTGTAGTCAGTAGCCCAGTGCGCAGTATCTTACTCCCTCTGTAACAAGTGGCCCAGTGCACTGAATCTTACTCCCCCTGTAGCCCGTAGCCCAGTGCGCAGAATCTTTCTCCTCCTGTAGCAAGTGGCCCAGTGCACAGAATCTTACTCCCCCTGTAGTCAGTAGCCCAGTGCGCAGTATCTTACTCCCTCTGTAACAAGTGGCCCAGTGCACTGAATCTTACTCCCCCTGTAGCCCGTAGCCCAGTGCGCAGAATCTTTCTCCTCCTGTAGCAAGTGGCCCAGTGCACAGAATCTTACTCCCCCTGTAGTCAGTAGCCCAGTGCGCAGTATCTTACTCCCCCTGTAACAAGTGGCCCAGTGCAATGAATCTTACTCCTAGACTAGCCAGTTGCCTAATCCACTGAATCGTAACCTCACAGTTGCCAGTGGCCCGATCCATTGAATCTTTTGGCTGCCTTTTGCAATCCCTCCATCCGGATTGGATCAAACCCTATCTGGCGTTGCACACGTGAAACTCTGTTAAGTGCGTTTGCCGAGATGAAAGGTGGGATGCCCCAGCCGGTTGTGAGTGGAGGGAAAGCTGGAGTTTTCCTGTTCGCTCTTGGCTGTCTTCATTCCTCTGGATAGTGAAGGCACTGACTGGGATGTGCTACTGTGGAACCTCTGACAAGTTCCAGCTGTGTTTCCAGTCTGTCGGAAATGCAGGTACCAGTGGGGGAAGGAATGAATGTTTCCGATGCCAAATCAAGCTGCTTTGCCCTGAATGGTGTCAAGCTTATTGAGCGTTGTTGGGGCTACAGTTACCCAGGGCACCACTGAGTGTCAAAGGGCAATGGTTAGATTCTCTCCAGTTTGAGATGGTCATTGCTGGCACTTGTGTGTGTGCAGCGAACATTACGTGATCCTTATCAGCGCAAGCCTGGATGCTTTCAGCTCTACATGCAAGTCGTAACTGCTTCACTACCGAAGGAATTGCAAATGAAGTTGTCAGACTATCATAAAAATTTATATCATATTCCATGGGGAAGGAAAGCTGCTGTCCTTAATGGTCTGGGTTTTTGCGTGTGACTTCAGTCCTTGGCTACATCATTAATACTTTGCAGGCCTTGCTGTGGGCACTTACAGTTCCCCAGCAGTAACTGGGCACAGGTGCCAGGCCAGTGATACCCAGCTCCTCCGAATGAAGGTGGATATCACGGCAGATAGACAAAACGCAGAGGTTACACGAGACATAAAGGTCAAACACTGAGCAGAGATGAATGCAACCAGTCAGCCCGAGTACAAGCCCTAACCATGCGCACTGAGGCTCGCTCACAGTCTCAACAGGCAACGACAACTTGCATTTATGTAACGCCCTCGGGCATTTCAGAAGCAGTCATAAAAGGACAGCAGGAGAGCTTGGTCAGAAAGGTGGAGTTTAATCTGATTTTTGAGGGGAGAATGTAATAACAGCGGGTTATAACTATTCAGAGCCAGAATCAGGCTCCAGCACCTTGAACCCGCCCCACCATTCGGGAAGGTCAGGTTTGCTCTGATTTCAGGCTCGCATGTGCCCCCTTAGTTCTGGAATTCCCCAGGAATGGGGGAGAGAACCTACTCTGACAACCCACCCCATCAGGGATCTCAGTGTGTGATCACCGAATCCCTGGAAACAGGCCCTTCGGCCCAACAAGTCCACACCGACCCTGCAAAGAGTATCCGACCCAGACCCATTTCCTTGTCCTATATTTACCCCTGACTAATGTTACTAACCTATACATTCCTGAATGCTATGGGCAATTTAGCATGGCCAATGCACCTAACCTACACATCTTTGGATGGCCAGAGGAAACTGGAGTACCCGGAGGGAGCCCACGCAAACACCGGCAGAACGTGCAAACTCCACACAGACAGTCACATGAGGCTGGAATTGAACCCGGGTCCCTGGCACTGTGAGGCAGCAGTGCTAACCACTGAGCCACCGTGCCACCCTAGGTGTGATGGATAAAGCATTGGCAATATTGAGCAGGGACACTGGAGGTGGCAAAAGCAGCACGTCTAAGGATTTCATCAGCCAATGAGATTTATTGGGGAAGGAAGGAGGGAGAGAGAGAGAGCAAGAAAGAGGCAGGCCTGACCACAAAGCTGGATGCGAGTGTGACTGGCTGATTGTGGGTTTCTTCTCAGAGCTGTGACCTGGTTCAGTCGGAGGCAGTTGGAGCCACCAGTTCAACTTCAATCGCTCAACGCTGCCAAAACCCAGAGTCATTGTAACCCCTGATGTCTCTGCCACGGAGCTCTCCTTCAGCAGATTTCCCCATTATTGCAGAGTGATTGAACTACTGATGTCAAACAGCTCTGTTTCAGAGTCCAACCAGATGGGCTGAGGAGTGGCAGACGGAGTTTAATTTAGATAAATGCGAGGTGCTGCATTTTGGAAAGGCAAATCAGGGCAGGACTTATACACTTAATGGGAAGGTCCTGGGGAGTGTCGCTGAACAAAGAGACTTTGGAGTGCAGGTTCAGAGCTCCTGGAAAGTGGAGACACAGGTAGGTTGCACAGTTGCTTGCATTTCTTGGTCAGTGCATTGAGTACAGGAGTTGGGAGGTCATGTTGCATCAGTACAGGACAATGGTTTGACCACTTTCGAAATACTGCATTCAATTCTGGTCTCCCTGCTACAGCAAAGATGTTGTTCAACTTGAAAAGGTTCAGAAAAGATCTGAAGGATGTTGCCAGGGTTGTAGGGCTTGAGCTATAGGCAGAGGCTGAATAGGCTGGGGTTGTTTTCCCTGGAGCGTCGGAGGATGCTGCAGAGGGTAATTGCGAGACTGTATTTCTCAAAGGTTGTGTTTCAGGATGAATGCTGCGACACGGGAGGGGGGGCACATTTTTAAGGTGAGAGGAGAGAAATTTTAAAAAAGACATGGGGGGCAAATGTTTTTACAAAGAAGATGGTTCGGGTGTGGAATGAACTTCCTGAGGGCGTGGGTCCAGTTACAACGTTTCAGACATTTGGATAAGTCCATGAATAGGAAAGGTTTGGAGGGCTATGGGCCGGGGCAGGCAGGTGGGACTCGTTGAGCTCAGAATTATGATCAGCATGGAGTGGTTGTACTGAAGAGTCTGTTTCCGTGTTGTATGACTCCATGGCAGTGAAGCGAATGAGAACCGAGGAGCTGGGAATCTTGGCGTGGGGGTGGGGCGGTGGGCCAGCAACAGTGTGGTGTTCGGCAGATCTGAAAGGGTCAGCCCATTCTGCTCGGGGGATGTAGTGGAGAGTGACACAGGCTGGTGGTCAATGCGGTGCAGAGAAGCTGGGACGGGGGGGGGGGTTGGGTGGAGGTGCGGAATGACACCAGAGACACATTTATAGGAAGGCCTTACCGCTCCACATCCATCAGGAGCAGGAACAGGCTGGATTGCAGTCATATGTATTCACCTCACTGCGCTGCCCATTCAGCAGGTCAGGGATTTGGTGCCATTTGTACAAGCAGTGAGGCACAATGACATGAACAACACCATAGCTAACAGCCAAAGTAATATCGCTCTTTATCGCAGGAATGGGGACTCTTTGCTAACTGTTAGCGGGGATCATTCATCTCCCTCATGCTGGGGTTCAACAGGGGGTGTTACTTCGCCAGCACAAACATGTAAACATTCAGGAAGGGGGAGAACTGGTGCCCAGTCCAACCAAAATGGCTGGGGGGGGGGGTCCCGGGTGAGACAGTGAGATTCCCTGGAACATCATGGAGCTCCACAAGGCACCAGGAGCAAGCAGATGGGAAATGCCAGGCTCTGCCCGGACAATGCCCACACAGCCAAGGTGGCATTGCTTCTGGGCATTTATCAGTCTTTCCTTTGTCCTACAACCCTCACTACCTGTGCCCCCACCTCCAATTTAAACGCACTAACATCTGAGAACATGCCCAGCCCATAATACGACCATCATTGACCTTTCTCTCCCGAGCCGCTGTCAGGTATTGCAGTGTCCCCCAAAAACTGACCTGCCCACCCACTCCCCCAACAAAAAAAAACATGAACAAATCGCACAGAAACGGGCTGTGAGCTGTTGTTAGTGAATTGAGCTAAGGATTGCAGTAAGGTGCAGGATTTGCACTTGAAGACAGGGCAATGGGAGAGCACGTATTCACCCCAGTTGAAGAAACACCTGAAAGACAGGCAGGAGGACAGTGATGGAGGGAAGGATGGAGTGATAATGTGAGAAGTGCAAAGAGAAACCGCGAAGGATTCAGGTATCACAGGGCAGAGAGGTAACAGACAATAAATGGCCACAATGGAGGGAGCGCCAATACCCACCTGGGGATGGGGTGAAGGAGGGGGCAGCAGAGAGGACGGACAAGAAATGAAAGGGGCTGGAGGACGTGAAGGAAGAGGCAAGTCAGCACGACTGCGTTGAGGGATATGTGACCGGGGGAATGAAAAGGAGGACAGGGCAGTACAGAGACAGAAGGCAGACAGAACGAAGGACAGGGAGAGAAAGGGAATGAAAAACAGAGAAGGTGGGGGAGAGAGAGAAAGGGAAAGAGAGAGAGAGAAAAAGAGGGAAAAACAGATAAGGGGAAAGAGAGGGAAAGAAAAGGAAAGAGAGAGAGAGAGAGAGAGAGAAGGGAAAAAGAGAGAGAGAGAGAGAGAGAGAAAAGAGGGGAAGACTGCTTGGCAGGCCATGGAAACCCTCAGCTGGTTAAAGCATGAAGCCATAGCCCCTGATCTGCTGCCTCTTCCATCTAGATGCTTACAGCCACTCCACAGTTACACAAATTCACTGGATAAAGCCCATCACAGGAAACAGAGTTCAGCCTCCCGCTTTTCATTTCTATTAAGCCTAAGTTATTTATCTTATCGACAAACAATCACTTTCTTCATCTGCACAAATGATTCTTCATATAGTGCCTCTCTTGTCTGTTACCTCAGCCTCTCCCTGTGCTCTCTCTCTCTCTCTGCCAACAGCAGTAATCCCCGACGCCCTTTTTTTTCCTATCGACCAGTTTCTGGCTCGTCCGCTCCATCCACACTGTGACATTCAGATCAATATTGCATGAATAAAAAAGAAGCCTTTCTTCCTCTCTCTCTCCTGGCTTCGCTCTCTCTCTCGCCCGCACTCACTCTCCCTCTCTCACTCTCGGCAGCTTACCGTCAGATGCTTGTGGTCCCTGGGTCGATTTCAGCTTCCATACGTTGTCAGTGAAGGAGCGTTGCGATACGGAGGGTACAGGCAGTGGAACTAACATAGCGAAGCTGTCAGACAGTCTCCTGAGCCTGCATTCCAGGGACGCACGTTGGTGTGTGTTTGTGTGTGTGTGTGTGTCTGTCTGTGTCTCTGTGTGAGTGTGTCTGTATCTACACTTTCAAACAGGGAATAAAATGCAGGTGCTGAAGATTTGAATCAGGGTAGATGTGTGATCACAGAACTCTTGGCCTTTGCACTTAGTAAAATACACAGACAGACACATACACACACACACCGTCCCCTGCCCCACACATTCACACACACACACAGACACACACGGTGGCACACAGACCCCCGCTGTGGTTAAGGCCGTCTCAAGGACCCCTAACAATTCATAGTCCAGTGTAAGTGCAGCTGGGATTCACAGCTTGTTGGAAACAATAGCCCTCCACCACCAACCAACCAGCCCTCCCCTCCCACTGTTCCACTCAGCCTAATCTTCTTGTATTGTCTGCCACTATCATCCCTCTCTCTCGCTTTCATACTCTTTGCCCAGTTTGACAGCTGATGACCGAGTTCCAGTCCGTCCTCTCTCGCTCCCCCCTCAGAGGAGCCCCTCGTACCCACACCTCCCCACCACCGCCAACCCCTTGCAGACAAAAGCAATTATTGGAAAGGTACAATGTTCTGTGCCCACTACACAACCAAAATCACACCTCCCCACCCCCAAACACCCTTCCTCCCCGCGCAACAGCCCATAGCAACCAGCCTCCCCACAGCTCTGGCTCAGCCTTGTCTACAAATAGGAATCGCACTGAAGAAATGAACCTGTACCCTGTACATACGCACAACGCTGATGCTGGAAGGAGGGCCAGGGTTAATGAAAATTATACAGCGTGAATGGGGGGTAGCTTCCACATTCACACAAAAGGCAGAAACTCAAGTGGACTAAAACAGACTTCATCCGATGTGCTAAGACTGCGAACATTTCACACTTAGAAACACCAACATTCACAGGATAGCATAGCACAGGAGCAGGCCCTTCAGCCCGCAATGTTGTGCCAAACATGACACCAAATTAAACTACTCCCGTCAGCCTGCCCTTGGTCCATTCATATTTCTTTCCTGTGTTTAGCTAAAAGCCCCTAAAATATGCCGATCGTATCTGCCTCCACCACTACCCCGAGCAGTGGGATCAAGATTCCTGCCACTCTGTGTAAAAAAACTTGCCCCTCATGTCTCCTTTCGACTTTCCCCTTCTCACCCGAGATGCATGCTCCCTAATGCTAGACATTTCCACTCTCGGAAACAGATTGTGAACGGCGGTTGGGGAATCTTAAATAAAGTCATCAGGAAGGACAGAATTTAAGGCAAAGCTCGAAGAGGCTGTGGTTATAGACGTGGCAGGCACACCATTGGATCATAACATACCTGCCTGTCTCACCCAGGAAAGGACCACCTACTTAAGTGGTGGGCACGGTGGCACAGTGGTTAGCACTGCTGCCTCACAGCGCCAGAGACCCGGGTTCAATTCCCGCCTCAGGCGACTGACTGTGTGGAGTTTGCACATTCTCCCCGTGTCTGCGTGGGTTTCCTCCGGGTGCTCCGGTTTCCTCCCACAGTCCAAAAACGTGCAGGTTAGGGTGAATTGGCCATGCTAAATTGCCCGTAGTGTTAGGTGCAGGGGTAAATGTAGGGAAATGGGTCTGGGTGGGTGCTCTTCGGCGGGTCGGTGTGGACTTGTTGGGCCGAAGGGCCTGTTTCCACTACTGTAAGTAATCTAATCTAATCTTAAGAGCACAGGCTGCAGAATCCTATGATAGGAGATGCGGGCTACAGGGTACGGCATTGAAATGATAGAAGCACAGATCAATATGCTGTTGGATCATGTACAAGCTAATTAGTGACCAGGCTCTCTCTACCATCGGGGTATTGTCAGAGTCCCCATTGTCAGTATCCAGTCCATCACATCAGTGATTCGAGTACAGAGGTGTACAGCGCGGAAACAGACCCTTCCGTCCATATCAACCATGGACCTTGTCCCATTTGCCAGCATTTGGGCCATATCCCTTCCTATTCATACACCAATCCAGAGGCTTCTGAATGTTGTGATTGTATCAGCCTCCATCACTTCCTTTGGAAGCTCATTCCACCCTCTGTGTGAACAAGTAGCCCCTTAGGTCCCTTTTCAATGTTCCCCCTCTCACCTTAAACCTCTGCCCTCGAGTTTTGCACTCCCCTCCCCTGGGGGGGGGGGATCGGGGGGACTGTGCCTATTTACCCTACCCATGTCCCTCATGATTTAATAAACTTCATCAGGTCACCCTTCAGCCTCCCAACGCTCCAGGGAAAATAGCTCCAATCTATACAGCCTCTCCCGATAGCTCAAACCTTCCATCTCAGCAACATCCTTGTCAATCTTTCTGAACCCTTTCAAGTTTCACAAGTTCCAGGATACAAATGCTACAGGAGGGATAGAAAGGGAGGCAAGAGAGGAGGGCAAGTGGCATTTTTGATAAGGGATGGCATTACAGCTGTGCGATGGGAGGATATTCCCAGAAATACGTCCAGGGAAGTTATTTGGGTGGAACTGAGAAATAAGAAAGGGATGATCACCTTACTGGGATTGTATTATAGACCCCCCAATAGTCAGAGGGAAATTGAGAAACAAACTTGTAAGGAGATCTCAGCTATCTGTCAGAATAATAGGGTGGTTATGGTCGGGGATTTTAACTTTCCAAACATCGACTGGGACTGCCTTAGTGTTAAAGGTTTAGATGGAGAGGAATTTCTTCAGTGTGTACAAGACAACTTTCTGATTCAGTATGTGGGTGTACCTACTAGAGAAGGTGCAAAACCTGACCTACTCTTGGGAAATAAGGCAGGGCAGGTGACTGAGGTGTCAGTGGAGGAGCACTTTGGGGCCAGTGACCATAATTCTATTCATTTTAAAATAGTGATGGAAAAGGATAGACCAGATCTAAAAGTTGAAGTTCTAAACTGGAGAAAGGCCAATTTTGACAGTATTAAGCAAGAACCTTTGAAAGCTGATTGGAGGCAGATGTTCGCAGGTAAAGGGACGGCTGGAAAATAGGAAGCCTTCAGAAATGCGACAACAAGAATCCAGAGAAAGTATATTCCTGTCAGGGTGAAAGGGAAGGCTGGTAGGTATAGGGAATGCTGGATGACTAAAGAAATTGAGGGTTTGGTTAAGAAAAAGAAGGAAGCATATGTCAGGTACAGACAGGATAGATCGAGTGAATCCTTAGAAGAGTAAAGGCAGTAGGAGTATACTTAAGAGGGAAATCAGGAGGGCAAAAAGGGGACATGAGATAGCTTTGGCAAACAGAATTAAGGAGAATCCAAAGGGGTTTTACAAATATATTAAGGACAAAAGGGTAACTAGGGAGAAAATAGGGCCCCTCAAAGATCAGCAAGGCGGCCTTTGTGTGGTGCCACAGAAAATGGGGGAGATACTAAATGAATATTTTGCATCAGTATTTACTGTGGAAAAGGATATGGAAGATATAGGCTGTAGGGAAATAGATGGTGACATCTTGCAAAATGTCCAGATTACAGAGGACGAAGTGCTGGATGTCTTGAAACGCATAAACGGGGATATATCCCCAGGACATGATCAGGTGTACCCGAGAACTCTGTGGGAAGCTAGAGAAGTGATTGCTGGGCCTCTTGCTGAGATATTTGTACAATCGATAGTCACAGGTGAGGTGCCGGAAGACTGGAGGTTGGCAAACGTGGTGCCACTGTTTAAGAAGGGTGGTAAAGACAAGTCAGGGAACTGTAGACCGGTGAGCCTGACCTCGGTGGTGGGCAAGTTGTTGGAGGGAATCCTGAGGGACAGGATGTACATGTATTTGGAAAGACAAGGACTGATTAGGGATGGTCAACATGGCTTTGTGCGTGGGAAATCATGTCTCACAAACTTGATTGAGTTTTTTGAAGAAGTAACAAAGAAGATTGATGAGGGCAGAGCAGTAGATGTGATCTACATGGACTTCAGTAAGGCGTTCGACAAGCTTCCCCATGGGAGACTGATTAGCAAGGTTAGAGGGAGAACTAGCCATTTGGATACAGAACTGGCTCAAAGGTAGAAGACAGAGGGTGGTGGTGGAGGGTTGTTTTTCAGACTGGAGGCCTGTGACCAGTGGAGTCCCACAAGGATAAGTGCTGGGTCCTCTACTTTTTGTCATTTACATAAATTATTTGGATGTGAGCATAAGAGGTACAGTTAGTAAGTTTGCAGATGACACCAAAATTGGAGGTGTAGTGGACAGCGAAGAGGGTTACCTCAGATTACAACAGGATCTGGACCAGATGGGCCAATGGGCTGAGAAGTGGCAGATGGAGTTTAATTCAGATAAATGTGAGGTGCTGCATTTTGGGAAAGCAAATCTTAGCAGGACTTATACACTTAATGGTAAGGTCCTAGGGAGTGTTGCTGAACAAAGAGACCTTGGAGTGCAGGTTCATAGCTCCTTGAAAGTGGAGTCACAGGTAGATAGGATAGTGAAGGAGGCGTTTGGAATGCTTTCCTTTATTGGTCAGAGTATTGAGTACAGGAGTTGGGAGGTCATGTTGCGGCTGTACAGGACATTGGTTCGGCCACGTTGGAATATTGCGTGCATTTCTGGTCTCCTTCCTATCAGAAAGATGTTGTGAAACTTGAAAGGGTTCAGAAAAGATTTACAAGGATGTTGCCAGGGTTGGAGGATCTGAGCTACAGGGAGAGGCTGAACAGGCTGGGGCTGTTTTCCCTGGAGCGTCGGAGGCTGAGGGGTGACCTTATAGAGGTTTACAAAATTATGAGGGGCATGGACAGATAAATAGACAAAGTCTTTTCCCTGGGGTCAGGGAGTCCAGAACTAGAGGGCATAGATTTAGGGTAAGAGGGGAAAGATATAAAAGAGACCTAAGGGGCAACTTTTTCACACAGAGGGTGGTGCGTGTATGGAATGAGCTGCCAGAGGAAGTGGTGGAGGCTGGTACAATTACAGCATTTGAGAGGCATTTGGATGGGTATATGAATAGGAAGGGTTTGGAGGGATATGGGCCGGGTGCTGGCAGGTGGGACTAGATTGGGTTGGGATATCTGGTCAGCATGGACGGGTTGGACCGAAGGGTCTGTTTCCATGCTGTACATCTCTATGACTCTAATATCTTACCTATAGCAGGACGACCAGAATTGAATGCAGTATTTTAAAAGTGACCTAACTAATGCAACATGACCTCCCAACTCCGGTACTCAATGCACTGACCAATAAATGCAAATGAATCAAATGTCTTCTTCATCACCCCTGTCTACTTGTGACTACTTTTGAGAAATGATGAACCTGCACTCCATGGGCTCTTGAAGGCTCTGTGCCACAGGCCCTGACAAACTTTGAGCAAAGGCACTGAAAACGTGTGCTCGCATCCACAGACAATAATGAAAATGGTCGAGGTATGTTCTGTACACAAAAACTGGACAAATCCAACCTGGACATGTATTGACCCATCGGTCCACTCTCGATAATCAGTGAAGTGATGGAAGGTGCCATCAACAGTGCTATCAAACAGCACCAGCTCAGCAATAACCTGCTCAGTGACACCCAGTTTGGGTTCCCCCAGGGCCAATCAGCTCCTGAAGTCATTCCAGCCTTGGTTCAAACATGGACAAAAGAGCTGAACTCCAGAGGGGAGGGGAGAGGGACAGCCCTTGGCATCAAGGTTGCATTTGACTGAGTGTGGCATCAAGGAGCCTGGGCAAAGCTGGGATCAATGAGAATCAGGGAGCAAACTCTCTGCTGGTTGGGGTCAGACCTAGCACACAGGAAGATGGTTGCGGTTATTGGAGGTCAGTCATCTCAGCTCCAGGACATCTCTGCAGGAGTCCCTCAGGGCAGTGTCCTAGGCCCAACCATCATCAGCTCTTTCATCAATGACCTTCCCTCCATTATAAGGTCAAAAGTGGGATGCTTGCTGATGACTGGACGATGTTCAGCCCCATTCATGACTCCTCAGACACTGAAGCAGTCCTTGTGCAAATGCTGCAAGACCTGAACAATGTGTAGGTTTTCTCTGACGAGTGGCAAGTGACAGTTGTGCCACACAAATGCCAGGCAATGACAGTCTCCAGGGAGAAAGTGAGGACTGCAGATGCTGGAGATCAGAGTTGAGAGCGTGGTGCTGGAAAAGCACAGCAGGTCAGGCAGCGTCCGAGGAGCAGGAGAATCAACGTTTCGGGCATTAGCCCTTCATCAGGAATGAGGAATGCTATCCTTTTCCAATGACAGTCTCCAACAAGAGAGAGTCTAACCACCTCTCCTTAATATTCATTGAATCCCCACTATCAACATCCTGGGGGGAATCTCAGCTGGGAGCACCACATAAACACAGTCAGGTCAGAGGCTAGGAATCCTGCAGCGAGTAACTCACCTCCTTATTTCCAAAGACACAAGTCATGATAGAATGTGCTTGGATGGGGGCAGCTCCAACAACACTCAAGAAACTTGACACCGTCCAGGACAAAGCAGCCACCTTGACTGACACGATACCCACAATCATCTACTCCCTCCATCATCCACACTCAGTAATATACCATCTCCAAGATGCACTGCAGAAAATCACCAAGGCTCCTCAGACAACAACTTCCAAACCCATAGCCACTTCCTTCTAGAAGGACACATCTCCTGCAAGTTCCCCTTCTCCTGCAAGAGCCACTCACCATTCTAATGTGGAAATTTGTTATCGCTCCTTCAGTATTATTCTGTCAAATTCCCTCCCCAACAGGATCGTGGATTTATGTACAAAACATTGAGGTTTATAAAATGAGGGGCATGGATAGAGGGAATAGTTAAGGTCTTTTCTCCAGGGTAGGGGAGTCCAGAACGAGAGGGCATAGGTTTAAGGTGAGAGGGCAAAAATTTATAAGGGACCGAAGAGGCAACGTTTTCACACAGAGGGGGGTGCGTGTGTGGAATGAGCTGCCAGAGGAGGTGGTGGAGGCTGGTACAAATACAACAGTTAAAAGACATCTGGATGTGTCCAGGAATAGGAAAGGTTTCGAGGGATATGCTGGCAAATGGAACTAGACCAGGTTGGGATGTCTGGTCGATGAGGATGAGTGCTGTATGACTATGACTGTAGTCGTTCAGGATCACAGCTCACCACCAACTTCACAAGGGCAACTTGGGATAGGCAATAAATGTTGGCCCAGCCAGTGATACTCACATCCCATGGAAGAATTCCTAAAATGCTACTGCCTTCACAAAAGGTCACAAAAAACTCTCGATTCCCTGAGTATCCACGAACCAAACCAATTTGGTTATGAATATCTTTGAGAAGTGAGCGGCTGAAATGCGAAAGGTGTGCGAATCCCCAGAATGGACAGTTGTCTCCTTTCAGTCGACAGCGCCAGGACCTGCAGGATCTGTCACTATTAGCCTTTGACCAAGCGAAACATCCTCCTTTCAGAGGTTTTAGAGGCTTCAATGACAGCTGCTCTCATTCACTGTATCATAGGACAGTTACAGCACTGAGAGGACATTCAACCCATTCTGTTTGTACTAGCCCCCTGCAATAGCAACTCACCAAGTGCTACTTCTCAACTTTCAAATCTGCCCCACCCCTATGGTCCTGCAAGTATACCTCTTCAGCATAATCCCTTCTGAAAATCTCGACTGAACCTATCTCCCTCTCACTCTCAGATGGCACATCAGAGACCAATAACTGAGATCCTGTGCTCTCAGGAATTAGCTATTCTTGGCTCCTGAGCCTAGGACACCAGTCTAGGAGCTGCCCCGGGACCTGGGCTCTCTGCCTTCGTCTCTGGGCTGAGATGGTGACTGTTAGCAACAAAACAACTCCCTAGAGGCCAGTATCCTGTTACCAAGTTCCCCTTCACTTACACAGGGAGAGTCCTGGACACTCATCCAACTCCTTCAGAGCCAGTTCTCAGAGTGAGCAGTATCTCTGACCCTCCTGTTTGTATCTGTCAGCCAGGGCTCCCTGATTGGACCAGGTTAACAGCCCCAGTCAGTGAGCGCATATTCTGTGAGGTCCATCTAGTTGACCATGCTACAATCACTACATACAACATGATTGGTTTTTAATCAGTCTTACTGAAGTGGCCTGATAAAGAGGCCCTATATATTTGATTAAAACTACTCCACTTTAATACCCTGTGCAGCTTGGAGATCAATAGACCATTCGCCTTCCAATGTCTGGGTATTTGAAGAAAAATAATCTCTTTTTTTTTAATGTAGTAGACAACTACAAACTTGACCACATCATACTTCATCCACAAATCTGGGCAGGTCTTATACACTTAATGTCCTGGGGAGGTCCTGGGGAGTTTTGCCGAACAGAGAGACCTTGGAGTGCAGGTTCATAGTTCCTTGAAAGTGGAGTCACAGGTAGATAGGATAGTGAAGAAGGCTTTTGGTATGATTGTCTTTGTTGGTCAGTGCAGTATAGGAGTTGGGAAGACATGTGCAACTGTACTGGACATTGGTTCGGCCACTTTTGGAATACTGAGTTCAGTTCTGGTCTCCTTGCGAAAGAAAAGATGTTGCAAAAGTTGAAAGGGTTCAGAAAAGATTTACAAGGATGTGGCCAAGGTTGAAGGGTTTGAGCTACAGGGAGAAGCTGAACGGGCTGGGGCTGTTTTCCCTGGAGCATCGAAGGCTGAGGGGTGACCTTATAGGGGTTTGTAAACTCATGAGGGGCATGGACAAGATGAATAGTCAAGGTATTTTCCCCAGGGTCGGGAAATCCAAAATTAGAAGCCATAGGTTTAAGGTGAGAGGGAAAAGATTTAAAAGGGACGTAAGGGGCAACGTTTTCACGCAGAGGGTGGTGCGTGTGAAGAATGAGCTGCCAGAGGAAGAGGTGGAGGCTGAACAATTACAAAATTTAAAAGGCATCTGGATGGGTCCATGAATGGAAGGGTTTGGAGGGATATGGGCCAAATGCTGGCAAATGGGATGAGATTATTTCAGGATACCTTGTCGGTATGGATGAGTTGGACTGAAAGGTCTGTTTTTCTATGACTCTTTACCATGGTGGGGATAGTGACCAAGTGACAGTAATAACAGCACAAATGTATTACAGGACAGAGGACTTATGACCATGGGATGGAGTGACATGGGGGGACAGAGTGACCACAAGGAATAGAGTGACCATCAGGGGACAGACTGAGCAAATAGAGTGACCCCCAGGGACAGAGTGACCACAAGGAACAGAGTGACCACCAGGGCACAGACTGACCACTAGGGCACAGACTGACCACAAAGAACCGAGTGACCACCAGGGACAGACTGACCACAAGACACAGAGTGACCACCAAGAACAGATTGACCATCTGGGGACAGAGTGACCACAAGGTACAGAGTGACCACCATGGCACAGACTGACCACCAGGGACAGAGTGATCACAGGGGACAGAGTGAGCACAGGGAACAGAATGATCACCAGGGACAGATTGACCACAAGGGGACAGAGTGAGCACCAGGAACAGACTGTCCATCTGGGGACAGAGTGACCACTGGGGGACAGAGTGACCACAAGGGGACAGAGTGACCACTGGGGGACAGAGTGACCACAAGGGGACAGAGGGAGCACCGGGGTAGAAACAAACCACAAGGGACAGAGTGACGATCAGGGGACAGAGGGACCACCCGGGGACAGAGAGAGAGAGAGAGACAAGGAACAGAGTGATCACCAAGGCAGAGTGACCATCAGGGGACAGAGTGACCATCAAGGGACAAAGTGATCACAAGGGGACAGAGTGACCACAAGGAACAGAGTGACCATCAAGGGACAAAGTGACAATCAAGGGACAAAGTGACAATCAGGGGACAGAGTGACCACAAGGAACAGAGTGATCACCAAGGCAGAGTGACCATCAGGGGACAGAGTGACAATCAAGGGACAAAGTGACAATCAGGGGACAGAGTGACCACAAGGAACAGAGAGAGAGAGACAAGGAACAGAATGACCATGAAGGGACAGAGTGACCATCAGGGGACAGAGTGACCACAAGGGACAGAGCGACCACAAGGAACAGAGTGACCATCAGGGAACAGAGTGACGACAAGGAACAGAGTGACCACAAAGACCAGAGTGACCACCAAGGGATGGAGTGACCATCAGGGACAGAGTAATCATCAGGAGACAGAGTGACCACAAGGAACAGAGTGACCATCAGGGGACAGAGTAATCACAAGGGGACAGAGTGAGCACCAAGGGACGGAGTGACCATCAGGGGACAGAGTGACCACAAGGGGACAGAGTGACCACCAAGGGACAGAGTGACCACCAAGGGGACAGAGTGACCACAAGGGGACAGAGTGACCACTGGGGGACAGAGTGACCACAAGTAACAGAGTGACTTGTACAGACAGGGGGGAACACGGACAGAGTGTCCATAGGGACAGGGGGCACAGGGACAGAGTGTCCACAGGGACAGGAGGACATAGGGCCAGAGTGTCCACAGGACAGGGGAGCACAGGGACAGAGTGCCCACAGGAACAGGAGGCACAGGGACAGAGTGTACACAGTGCCTGGGGAACATAGGGACAGAGTGTCCACAGGGACAAGGGGCACAGGGATAGAGTGCCCACAGGAACAGGGGGCACAGGGACAGAGTGTACACAGTGCCTGGGGAACATAGGGACAGAGTGTCCACAGGGACAGGGGGGCACAGGGACAGAGTGTACACAGGACAGGGGGCACTGGGATAGAGTGCCCACAAGGACAGGGGGACATAGGGACAGAGTGTCCACAGGACAGGGGGCACAGGGATAGAGTGCCCACAGGAACAGGGGGACACAGGGACAGAGTGTCCACAGGGACAGGGGGCACAGGGATAGAGTGCCCACAGGGACAGGGGGCACAGGGACAGAGTGTACACAGGTACAAGGGGACATAGGGACAGAGTGTCCACAGAGACAGGGAGCACAGGGACAAGGGGGCACAGGGACAGTGTGCCCACAGGACAGAGTGTCCACAGGGACAGGAGGCACAGGGACAGAGGGGCACAGGAACAGAGTACCCACGGGGACAGAGTGTCCACAGGGACAGGGGGCACAGGGACAGGAGGGCAGAGGGACAGAGTATCTACAAGAACGGGGTGACAGGGACAGAGTGCCCACAGGGACAGGGGGCACAGGGACAGGAGGGCAGAGGGACAGAGTATCTACAAGAACGGGGTTACAGGGTCAGAGTGCCCACAGGGACAGGGGGCACAGGGACAGAGTGTCCACAGGGACGGGGGCACAGGGACAGAGAGTCCACAGGGACAGGTGGGTGACATAAGGACAGAGTATCTACAAGGACAGGGGGCACAGGGACATAGTGTCCACAGGGACAGGGGGCAGAGGGACAGAGTGTCCACAGGGACACGGGGGCAGAGGGACAGAGTGTCCACAGGCACACGGATGCACAGGGACAGAGTGTGCACAGGGATGGGGGGCAGACGGACAGAGTGTCCACAGGGACAGGAGGCAGACGGACAACGTGTCCACAGGAACAGGGGGGAACAGGGACAGCGTGTCCACAGGGACAGTGGGGACATAGGGACAGAGAATCTACAGGGATAGCGGGGCACAGGGAAGGGGGACACAGGGAAGGGGGGCACAGGGACAGAGTGCCCACAGGGACGGGCGGCACAGGGACAGAGTGTACACAGGGACTGGGGGACATAGGGACAGAGTGTCCACAGGAACAGGTGGGCACAGGTACAGAGTGCCCACAGGGACAGAGTGTACACAGTGCCCGGGGGACATAGGGACAGAGTGCCCACAGGGACAGGGGGGGCACAGGGACAGGGGGCACACAGGGACAGAGTGCCCACAGGGACAGGGGGGGCACAGGGACAGAGTGTCCACATGGACAGATTGCCCACAGGTACAGCGGGGCACAGGGAGAGAGTGTACATAGGGACCAGGGGACATAGGGACAGAGTATCTACAGGGACAGAGTGTCCACAGGAACAGGGGGGCACAGGGACAGAGTATCAACAGGAACAGGGGGGCACAGGGACAGAGTGCCCACAGGGCCAGGGGCACAAGGACAGAGTGCCCACAGGGCCAGGGGCACAGGGACAGAGTGTCCACAGGGACAGGGGGACACAGGGACAGAGGGACAGAGTGTCCACAGGGATAGGGCGGACAGAGGGACAGAGTATCTAAAGGGATAGGGGGACACAGGGACAGGGGGGCACAGGGACAGAGTGCCCACAAGGACAGGGGGGCACAGGGACAGAGTGTCCGCAGGGACAGATTGCCCACAGGTACAGCGGGGCACAGGGAGAGAGTGTATATAGGGACCGGCGGACATAGGTACAGAGTATCTACAGGGACAGAGTGTCCACAGGAACAGGGGGACACAGGGACAGAGTATCAACAGGAACAGGGGGGCACAGGGACAGAGTGTACACAATGCTCGGGGGAGATAGATGCAGAGTGTCCACTGGGACAGGGGGCATAGGGACAGAGTGTCCACAGGGACGGGGGGGGGCACAGGGACAGAGTGCCCACAGGGACAGGGACAGAGTGTCCATAGGGACAGGGGGCACAGGGACAGAGTATCCACAGGGACAGGGACAGAGTGTCCACAGGGACAGGGGGCACAGGGACAGAGTATCCACAGGGACAGGGGGACACAGGGACAGGGGGCACAGGGACAGGGGGACACAGGGACAGGGGGACACAGGGACAGGGGGACACAGGGACAGAGTATCTACAGGGACAGGGGGGCATAGTGACACAGTGTCCACAGGGACAGGGGGACACAGAGACAGAGTGTCCACAAGGACAGGGGAGCACAGGGACAGAGTGTCGACAGGGACAGAGTGTACACAGGGCCGGGAGGGCACAGGGACAGTGTGTCCACAGGGCCAGGGGGCACAGGGACAGAGTGTCCACAGGGACAGGGGGACGCAGGGACAGGGGGACACAGGGACAGAGGGAGACAGGGACAGGGGGGCATGGGGACAGGGGGCCACAGGGTCAGGGGACCACAGGGACAGAGTGCACACAAGGACGGGGGAGGGGGGGGGGGGGGGGGGGGGCACAGGGACAGAGTGCCCACATGGACAGGAACAGGGGCACTCAAGGGCAGGGGGGCACACAGGGACAGGTGGGCACAGGGACAGTGTGTCCACAGGGACAGGGGGCACAGCGACAGAGTGTCCACAGGGACAGGGGGCACTGGGACAGTGGGACACAGGGACAGAGTGTCCACAGGGACAGGAACACGGGCACTCAAGGGCAGGGGGGCACACAGGGACAGGTGGGCACAGGGACAGAGTGTCCACAGGGACAGGGGGGCACAGGGATAGTGAATCCACAGTAACGGGGGCACAGGGATAGAATGTCCACAGGAACAGGGGGCACAGGGATGGTGTGTCCTCAGGGACAGGGGGCACAGGGACAGAGGGGCAGAGGGACAGGGGGACACAGGGACAGTGGGACACAGGGACAGTGGGACACAGCGACAGAGTGTCCACAGGGACAGGGGGCCACTGGGACAGTGGGACACAGGGACAGAGTGTCCACAGGGACAGGAACAGGGGCACTCAAGGGCAGGGGGGCACACAGGGACAGGTGGGCACAGGGAGAGAGTGTCCACAGGGACAGGGGGGCACAGGGATAGTGAATCCACAGTAACGGGGGCACAGGGATAGAATGTCCACAGGAACAGGGGGCACAGGGACGGTGTGTCCTCAGGGACAGGGGGCACAGGGACAGGGGGGCATAGGGACAGTGTCCACAGGGACAGGGGGGACATAGGGACAGAGAGTCCACAGGGACAGGGGGGCACAGGGATAGTGAATCCACAGTAACGGGAGCACAGGGATAGAATGTCCACAGGAACAGGGGGCACAGGGACGGTGTGTCCTCAGGGACAGGGGGCACAGGGACAGAGGGGCAGAGGGACAGAGTGTCCACAGGGACAGGGGGACATAGGGACAGAGTATCTACAGGGATAGGGGGGCACAGGGACAGGGGGGCACAGGGACAGAGTGTCCACAGGGACAGTGGGCACAGGGACAGAGGGGCACAGGAACAGAGTACCCACAGGGACAGAGTGTCCACAGGGACAGGGGGCACAGGGACAGGAGGGCAGAGGGACAGAGTGTCCACAAGGACAGGGGGGTGACATAAGGACAGAGCATCTACAAGGACGGGGGCACAGGGACAGAGAGTCCACAGGGACAGGGGGGTGACATAAGGACAGAGCATCTACAAGGACGGGGGCACAGGGACAGAGAGTCCACAGGGACAGGGGGGTGA
The DNA here is from genome assembly GCF_037043375.1 of Chiloscyllium plagiosum. Taxonomy (NCBI): domain Eukaryota; kingdom Metazoa; phylum Chordata; class Chondrichthyes; order Orectolobiformes; family Hemiscylliidae; genus Chiloscyllium; species Chiloscyllium plagiosum. Next base: position 11,751,496 of record NW_028270176.1, read on the forward strand.
CATAAGGACAGAGTATCTACAAGGACAGGGGGCACAGGGACAGAGTGTCCACAGAGATAGGGCGGCACAGGGACAGAGTGTCCACAGGGACACGGGTGCACAGGGACAGAGTGTCCACAGGGACGGGGGGCAGAGGGACAGAGGGTCCACAGGAACAGGGGGCACAGGAACAGGGGGGAACAGGGACAGCGTGTCCACAGGGACAGTGGGGACATAGGGACAGAGAATCTACAGGGATAGGGGGGCACAGGGAAGGGGGGCACAGGGACAGAGTGCCCACAGGGACGGGCAGCACAGGGACAGAGTGTACACAGGGACTGGGGGACGTAGGGACAGAGTGTCCACAGCAACGGGCGGCACAGGGACAGAGTGTACACAGGGACATGGGGGACGTAGGGACAGAGTGTCCACAGCAACGGGGGGCACAGGGACAGAGTGTATATAGAGACGGGGGGACAATGGGACAGAGTATCTACAGGGCCAGAGTGCCCACAGGGACAGAGTGTACACAGTGCCCCGGGGGACATAGGGACAGAGTGTCCACAGGGACAGGGGGCACCTGGACAGAGTGCCCACAGGGACAGGGGGGGCACAGGGATAGGGGGCAGAGAGGGACAGAGTGCCCACAGGGACAGGGGGGGCACAGGGGCAGAGTGTCCACATGGACAGATTGCCCACAGGTACAGCGGGGCACAGGGAGAGAGTGTACATAGGGACCGGGGGGCATAGGGACAGAGTATCTACAGGGACAGAGTGTCCACAGGAACGGGGGGCACAGGGACAGAGGGGCAGAGGGACGGAGTATCAACAGGAACAGGGGGGCGCAGGGACAGAGTGCCCACAGGCCCAGGAGCACAGGGACAGAGTGTCCACAGGGACAGGGGGACACAGGGACAGAGGGGCAGAGGGACAGAGTGTCCACAGGGACTGGGGGGACATAGGGACAGAGTATCTACAGGGATAGGGGGGAACAGAGGGACAGAGTATCTACAGGGATAGGGACAGGGAGGCACAGGGACAGAGTGTCCACAGGGACAGATTGCCCACAGGTACAGCGGGGCACAGGGAGAGAGTGTACATAGGGACCAGGGGACATAGGGACAGAGTATCTACAGGGACAGAGTGTCCACAGGGCCAGGGGCACAGGGACAGAGTGTACACAATGCTCGGGGGAGATAGGTGCAGAGTGTCCACTGGGACAGGGGGGGCATAGGGACAGAGTATCCACGGGGACAGGGGATGACAGAGGGACAGAGTATCTACAGGGATAGGGGGGCACAGGGATAGGGGGGCACAGGGACAGAATGCCCACAAGGACAGGGGGCACAGGGACAGAGTATCAACAGGGACAGATTGCCCACAGCAACAGGGGGGCACAGGGACAGAGTATCAACAGGAACAGAGGGGCACACGGACAGAGTGCCCACAGGGCCAGGGGCACAGGGACAGAGAGTACACAATGCTCGGGGGAGATAGGTGCAGAGTGTCCACTGGGACAGGGGGCATAGGGTCACAGTGTCCACAGGGACAAGTGGCACAGGGACAAAGTGTCCACAGGGACAAGTGGCACAGGGACATGGGGCACAGGGACAGGGTGACACAGGGACAGGGGGACACAGGGACAGGGTGACACAGGGACAGGGGGACACAGGGACAGGGGGACACAGGGACAGAGTATCTACAGGGACAGGGGGGCAGAGTGACAGAGTGTCCACAGGGACTGGGGGACACAGAGACAGGGGGACACAGGGACAGAGTGTACACAGAGACAGGGGGACACAGGGACAGAGTGGCGACAGGGACAGGGGGGCACAGGAACAGAATGTCGACAGGGACAGGGGCACACAGGGACAGAGTGTCGACAGGGACAGGTGGGCACAGGGTCAGAGTGTACACAGGGCCGGAGGGGCACAGGGACAGTGTGTCCACAGGGACAGGGGGCACAGGGACAGAGTGTCCACAGGGACAGGGGGACACAGAGACAGGGGGACACAGGGACAGGGGGACACAGGGACAGGGGGACACAGGGACAGGGGGACACTGGGACAGAGTGTCCACAAGGACAGGGGGGCACAGGTACAGAGTGTCAACAGGGACAGGGGGGTACAGGGACAGAGTGTCCACAGGTACAGGGGGACACAGAGATGGGGGGCACAGGGATAGAGTGTACACAGGGACGGGGGCACAGGGATAGTGTGTCCACAGGGACAGGGGGCACAGGGACAGAGTGTCCACAGGGACAGGACGACACAGAGACAGGGGGGCATAGGGACAGAATGCCCACAGGGACAGGGGAGCACAGGGACAGAGTGCCCACAGGGACAGGGGGGCAAAGGGACAGAGTGTCCACAGGGACAGGGGGACACAGACAGAAGGGCACACAAGGACGGGGGGGCGGTGGGGGCACAGGGACAGAGTGCCCACAGGGACAGGGGGGCACAGCGACAGAGTGTCCACAGGGACATGGGGCCACAGGGACAGTGGGATACATGGACAGAGTGTCCACAGGGACAGGGAGAGGGGGACTCAAGGGCAGGGGGGCACACAGGGACAGGTGGGCACAGGGACAGAGTGCCCACAGGGACAGGGGGGCACAGCGACAGAGTGTCCACAGGGACATGGGGCCACAGGGACAGTGGGATACATGGACAGAGTGTCCACAGGGACAGGGAGAGGGGGACTCAAGGGCAGGGGGGCACACAGGGACAGGTGGGCACAGGGACAGAGTGTCCATAGGGACAGGGGGGCACAAGGATAGTGAATCCACAGTAACGGGGGCAGAGGGATAGAATGTCCACATGAACAGGGGGCACAGGGACAGAGTATCCACAGGGACAGGGGGACACAGGGACACAGGGACAGAGGGGCAGAGGGACAGAGTGTCCACAGGGACAGGGGGGGAAATAGGGACAGAGTATCTACAGGGATAGGGGGGACAGAGGGACAGAGTATCTACAGGGATAGGGGGGCACAGGGACAGGGGGGCACAGGGACAGAGTGTCCACAGGGACAGATTGTCCACAGGTACAGCGGGGCACAGGGAGAGAGTGAACATAGGGACAGTGGGGACATAGGGACAGAGTATCTACAGGGATGGGGGGACAGAGGGACAGAGTATCTACAGGGATAGGGGGGAACAGGGACAGGGGGGCACAGTGACAGAGTGTCCACAAGGACAGGGGGGCACAGGGACAGAGTGTCCACAGGGACAGATTGCCCTCAGGTACAGCGGGGCACAGGGAGAGAGTGTACATAGGGACCGGGGGACATAGGGACAGAGTATCTACAGGGACAGAGTGTCCACAGGAACAGGGGGGCACAGGGACAGAGTATCAACAGGAACAGGGGGGCACAGGGACAGAGTGCCCACAGGGCCAGGGGCACAGGGACAGAGTGTCCACAGGGACAGGGGGAACAGGGACAGAGTATCCACAGGGACAGGGGGACACAGGTACAGAGTGTCCACAGGGACAGGGGGCACAGGGACAGAGTATCCACAGGGACAGGGGGGCACAGGGAGAGAGGGGCAGAGGGACAGAGTGTCCACAGGGACAGGGGGGACATAGGGACAGAGTATCAACAGGGATAGGGGGGACAGAGGGACAGAGTATCTACAGGGATAGGGGGCACAGGGACAGGGGGACACAGGGACAGAGTACCCACAAGGACAGGGGGGCACAGGGACAGAGTGTCCACAGGGACAGATTGCCCACAGGTACAGCGGGGCACAGGGAGAGAGTGTACATAGAGACCGGGGGACATAGGGACAGAGTATCTACAGGGACAGAGTGTTCACAGGAACAGGGAGGCACAGGGACAGAGTGCCCACAGGGCCAGGGGCACAGGGACAGAGTGTACACAATGCTCGGGGGAGATAGGTGCAAAGTGTCCACTGGGACAGGGGGCATAGGGTCAGAATGTCCACTGGGACGGGGGGGCACAGGGACAGAGTGTCCACAGGGACAGGGGGCACAGGGACATGGGGACATGGGGACACAGGGACAGGGGGACACAGGGACGGGGGGACACAGGAACGGGGGACACAGGGACAGGGGGTCACAGGGACAGAGTGTCCACAGGGACAGAGTGTCCACAAGGACAGGGGGGCACAGGGACAAAGTGTAGACAGGGACAGGGGGGCACAGGGACAGAGTGACGACAGGGACAGGTGGGCACAGGGACAGAGTGTCTACAGGGACAGAGTGTACACAGGGCCGGGGGGGGGCACACGGACAGTGAGTCCACAGGGACAGTGCGCACAGGGACAGGGGGACACAGGGACAGGGGGACACAGGGACAGGGGGACACAGGTACAGAGTGTCAACAAGGACAGGGGGGCACAGGGACAGAGTGTCCACAGGCACAGGGGGACACAGAGTCGGGGAGCACAGGGATAGAGTGTACACACAGGCACAGGGACAGTGAGTCCACAGGGACAGGGAGGCACAGGGACAGTGTGTCCACAGGGACAGTGCAACACAGAGACAGGGGGGGCATAGGGACAGAATGCCCACAGGGACAGGGGAGCACAGGGACAGAGTGCCCACAGGGACAGGGGGGCACAGGGACAGAGTGTCCACAGGGACAGGGGGACACAGGGACAGGGGGATACAGGGACAGGGGGACACAGAGACAGAGTATCTACAGGGACAGGGCGGCATAGGGACAGAGTGTCCACAGGGACAGGGGGCGACAGGGACAGGGGGCCACAGGGACAGGGGGCCACAGGGACAGATTGCCCACAGGTACAGCGGGGCACAGGGAGAGAGTGTACATAGGGACCGGCGAACATAGGGACAGAGTATCTACAGGGACAGAGTGTCCACAGGAACAGGGGGGCACAGGGACAGAGTATCAACAGGAACAGGGGGACACAGGGATAGAGTGCCCACAGGGCCAGGGGCACAGGGACAGAGTGTACACAATGCTCGGGGGAGATAGGTGCAGAGTGTCCACTGGGACAGGGGGCATAGGGTCAGAATGTCCACAGGGACGGGGGGGGGCACAGGGACAGAGTGCCCACAGGGACAGGGACAGAGTGTCCACAGGGACATGGGGACACAGGGACAGAGTATCCACAGGGACAGGGGGACACAGGGACAGAGTATCAACAGGAACAGGGGGGCACAGGGACAGGGGGACACAGGGATAGGGGGACACAGGGACAGAGTGACGACAGGGACAGGGGGACACAGGGACAGAGTGTCCACAAGGACAGGGGGGCACAGGGACAGAGTGTCGACAGGGACAGGGGGACACAGGGACAGAGTGTCGACAGGGACAGGTGGGCACAGGGACAGAGTGTCCACAGGGACAGAGTGTACACAGGGCCGGGGGGGCCACAGGGACAGTGAGTCCACAGGGACAGTGGGCACAGGGACAGAGTGTCCACAGGGGCAGGGGGACACAAAGACAGGGGGACACAGGGACAGGGGGGCACAGGGACAGAGTGTCCACAAGGACAGGGGGGCACAGGTACAGAGTGTCAACAGGGACAGGGGGGCACAGGGACAGAGTGTCCACAGGTGCAGGGGGACACAGAGACGGGGGGCACAGGGATAGAGTGTACACAAGCACAGGGACAGTGTGTCTACAGGGCCAGGGGGCACAGGCACAGAGTTTCCACAGGGACAGGGCGACACAGAGACAGGGGGGCATAGGGACTGAATGCCCTCAGGTACATGGGAGCACAGGGACAGAGTGCCCACAGGGACAGGGGGGCACATGGACAGAGTGTCCACAGGGACAGGGGGACACAGGGACTGAAGGGCTCAAGGACAGGGGGCACAGGGACAGGGGGACACAGGGACAGGGGGACACAGAGACAGAGTATCTACAGGGACAGGGGGGACATAGGGACAGAGTGTCCACAGGGACAGGGGGAGACAGGAACAGGGGGGCATGGGGACAGGGGGCCACAGGGACAGAGTGCACACAGGTACAGCGGGGCACAGGGAGAGAGTGTACATAGAGACCGGGTGACATAGGGACAGAGTATCTACAGGGACAGAGGGTCCACAGGAACAGGGGGGCACACGGACAGAGCGCCCACAGGGCCAGGGGCACAGGGACAGAGTGTACACAATGCTCGGGGGAGATAGGTGCAGAGTGCCCACAGGGACAAGTGGCACAGGGACAGAGTATCCACAGGGACAGGGGGACACAGGGACAGGGGGACACAGGGACAGGGGGCACAGGGACAGGGGAGCACAGGGACAGAGTGCCCACAGGGACAGGGGGGCACAGGGACAGAGTGTCCACAAGGACAGGGGGACACAGGGGCAGAAGGGCACAATGACAGGGGGCACAGGGACAGGGGGGACACAGGGACAGGGGACACAGGGACAGGGGGGCATGGGGACAGAGTGCACACAAGGATGGGGGGGTTGGGGGGGGGGGGGGGGGCACAGGGACAGAGTGCCCACAGGGACAGGGGGGCACAGCGACAGAGTGTCCACAGGGACAGTGGGACACAGGGACAGAGTGTCCACAGGGACAGGGAGAGGGGCACTCAAGGGCAGGGCGGCACAGAGGGACAGGTGGGCACAGGGATAGAATGTCCAAAGGAACAGGGGGCACAGGGACGGTGTGTCGTCAGGGACAGGGGGCACAGGGAGAGTATGTCAACATGGCCGGGGGGCACAGAGACAGTGTGTCCACAGGGGCAGGGGGGCACTGGGACAGGGGGCACAGGGACAGAGTGTCCACAGGGACAGGACGACACAGAGACAGGGGGGCATAGGGACAGAATGCCCACAGGGACAGGGGAGCACAGGGACAGAGTGCCCACAGGGACAGGGGGGCAAAGGGACAGAGTGTCCACAGGGACAGGGGGACACAGGGACCGGGGGACACAGGGACAGAAGGGCACACAAGGACGGGGGGGCGGTGGGGGCACAGGGACAGAGTGCCCACAGGGACAGGGGGGCACAGCGACAGAGTGTCCACAGGGACATGGGGCCACAGGGACAGTGGGATACATGGACAGAGTGTCCACAGGGACAGGGAGAGGGGGACTGAAGGGCAGGGGGGCACACAGGGACAGGTGGGCACAGGGACAGAGTGTCCACAGGGACAGGGGGGCACAAGGATAGTGAATCCACAGTAACGGGGGCAGAGGGATAGAATGTCCACATGAACAGGGGGCGCAGGGACAGAGTATCCACAGGGACAGGGGGACACAGGGACACAGGGACAGAGGGGCAGAGGGACAGAGTGTCCACAGGGACAGGGGGGGACATAGGGACAGAGTATCTACAGGGATATGGGGGCACAGGGACAGGGGGGCACAGGGACAGAGTGTCCAAAGGGACAGATTGTCCACAGGTACAGCGGGGCACAGGGAGAGAGTGTACATAGGGACAGTGGGGACATAGGGACAGAGTATCTACAGGGATGGGGGGACAGAGGGACAGAGTATCTACAGGGATAGGGGGGAACAGGGACAGGGGGGCACAGGGACAGAGTGTCCACAAGGACAGGGGGGCACAGGGACAGAGTGTCCACAGGGACAGATTGCCCTCAGGTACAGCGGGGCACAGGGAGAGAGTGTACATAGGGACCGGGGGACATAGGGACAGAGTATCTACAGGGACAGAGTGTCCACAGGAACAGGGGGGCACAGGGACAGAGTATCAACAGGAACAGTGGGGCACAGGGACAGAGTGCCCACAGGGCCAGGGGCACAGGGACAGAGTGTCCACAGGGACAGGGGGAACAGGGACAGAGTATCCACAGGGACAGGGGGACACAGGTACAGAGTGTCCACAGGGACAGGGGGCACAGGGACAGAGTATCCACAGGGACAGGGGGGCACAGGGAGAGAGGGGCAGAGGGACAGAGTGTCCACAGGGACAGGGGGGACATAGGGACAGAGTATCAACAGGGATAGGGGGGACAGAGGGACAGAGTATCTACAGGGATAGGGGGGCACAGGGACAGGGGGACACAGGGACAGAGTACCCACAAGGACAGGGGGGCACAGGGACAGAGTGTCCACAGGGACAGATTGCCCTCAGGTACAGCGGGGCACAGGGAGAGAGTGTACATAGGGACCGGGGGACATAGGGACAGAGTATCTACAGGGACAGAGTGTTCACAGGAACAGGGAGGCACAGGGACAGAGTGCCCACAGGGCCAGGGGCACAGGGACAGAGTGTACACAATGCTCAGGGGAGATAGGTGCAAAGTGTCCACTGGGACAGGGGGCATAGGGTCAGAATGTCCACTGGGACGGGGGGGCACAGGGACAGAGTGTCCACAAGGACAGGGGGCACAGGGACATGGGGACATGGGGACACAGGGACAGGGGGACACAGGGACAGGGGGACACAGGGACGGGGGGACACAGGAACGGGGGGACACAGGGACAGGGGGTCACAGGGACAGAGTGTCCACAGGGACAGAGTGTCCACAAGGACAGGGGGGCACAGGGACAAAGTGTAGACAGGGACAGGGGGGCACAGGGACAGAGTGACGACAGGGACAGGTGGGCACAGGGACAGAGTGTCTACAGGGACAGAGTGTACACAGGGCCGGGGGGGGGCACACGGACAGTGAGTCCACAGGGACAGTGCGCACAGGGACAGGGGGACACAGGGACAGGGGGACACAGGGACAGGGGGACACAGGGACAGAGTGTCAACAAGGACAGGGGGGCACAGGGACAGTGAGTCCACAGGCACAGGGGGACACAGAGTCGGGGAGCACAGGGATAGAGTGTACACACAGGCACAGGGACAGTGAGTCCACAGGGACAGGGAGGCACAGGGACAGTGTGTCCACAGGGACAGTGCAACACAGAGACAGGGGGGGCATAGGGACAGAATGCCCACAGGGACAGGGGAGCACAGGGACAGAGTGCCCACAGGGACAGGGGGGCACAGGGACAGAGTGTCCACAGGGACAGGGGGACACAGGGACAGGGGGATACAGGGACAGGGGGACACAGAGACAGAGTATCTACAGGGACAGGGGGGCATAGGGACAGAGTGTCCACAGGGACAGGGGGCGACAGGGACAGGGGGCCACAGGGACAGGGGGCCACAGGGACAGATTGCCCACAGGTACAGCGGGGCACAGGGAGAGAGTGTACATAGGGACCGGCGAACATAGGGACAGAGTATCTACAGGGACAGAGTGTCCACAGGAACAGGGGGGCACAGGGACAGAGTATCAACAGGAACAGGGGGACACAGGGATAGAGTGCCCACAGGGCCAGGGGCACAGGGACAGAGTGTACACAATGCTCGGGGGAGATAGGTGCAGAGTGTCCACTGGGACAGGGGGCATAGGGTCAGAATGTCCACAGGGACGGGGGGGGCACAGGGACAGAGTGCCCACAGGGACAGGGACAGAGTGTCCACAGGGACATGGGGACACAGGGACAGAGTATCCACAGGGACAGGGGGACACAGGGACAGAGTATCCACAGGGACAGGGGGACACAGGGACAGAGTATCAACAGGAACAGGGGGGCACACGGACAGGGGGACACAGGGATAGGGGGACACAGGGACAGAGTGACGACAGGGACAGGGGGACACAGGGACAGAGTGTCCACAAGGACAGGGGGGCACAGGGACAGAGTGTCGACAGGGACAGGGGGACACAGGGACAGAGTGTCGACAGGGACAGGTGGGCACAGGGACAGAGTGTCCACAGGGACAGAGTGTACACAGGGCCGGGGGGGCCACAGGGACAGTGAGTCCACAGGGACAGTGGGCACAGGGACAGAGTGTCCACAGGGGCAGGGGGACACAAAGACAGGGGGACACAGGGACAGGGGGGCACAGGGACAGAGTGTCCACAAGGACAGGGGGGCACAGGTACAGAGTGTCAACAGGGACAGGGGGGCACAGGGACAGAGTGTCCACAGGTGCAGGGGGACACAGAGACGGGGGGCACAGGGATAGAGTGTACACAAGCACAGGGACAGTGTGTCTACAGGGCCAGGGGGCACAGGCACAGAGTTTCCACAGGGACAGGGCGACACAGAGACAGGGGGGCATAGGGACTGAATGCCCTCAGGTACCTGGGAGCACAGGGACAGAGTGCCCACAGGGACAGGGGGGCACAGGGACAGAGTGTCCACAGGGACAGGGGGACACAGGGACTGAAGGGCTCAAGGACAGGGGGCACAGGGACAGGGGGACACAGGGACAGGGGGACACAGAGACAGAGTATCTACAGGGACAGGGGGGACATAGGGACAGAGTGTCCACAGGGACAGGGGGAGACAGGAACAGGGGGGCATGGGGACAGGGGGCCACAGGGACAGAGTGCACACAGGTACAGCGGGGCACAGGGAGAGAGTGTACATAGAGACCGGGTGACATAGGGACAGAGTATCTACAGGGACAGAGGGTCCACAGGAACAGGGGGGCACACGGACAGAGCGCCCACAGGGCCAGGGGCACAGGGACAGAGTGTACACAATGCTCGGGGGAGATAGGTGCAGAGTGCCCACAGGGACAAGTGGCACAGGGACAGAGTATCCACAGGGACAGGGGGACACAGGGACAGGGGGACACAGGGACAGGGGGCACAGGGACAGGGGAGCACAGGGACAGAGTGCCCACAGGGACAGGGGGGCACAGCGACAGAGTGTCCACAAGGACAGGGGGACACAGGGGCAGAAGGGCACAATGACAGGGGGCACAGGGACAGGGGGGACACAGGGACAGGGGACACAGGGACAGGGGGGCATGGGGACAGAGTGCACACAAGGATGGGGGGGTTGGGGGGGGGGGCACAGCGACAGAGTGCCCACAGGGACAGGGGGGCACAGCGACAGAGTGTCCACAGGGACAGTGGGACACAGGGACAGAGTGTCCACAGGGACAGGGAGAGGGGCACTCAAGGGCAGGGCGGCACAGAGGGACAGGTGGGCACAGGGATAGAATGTCCAAAGGAACAGGGGGCACAGGGACGGTGTGTCGTCAGGGACAGGGGGCACAGGGAGAGTATGTCAACATGGCCGGGGGGCACAGGGACAGTGTGTCCACAGGGGCAGGGGGGCACTGGGACAGGGGGCACAGGGACAGAGTGTCCACAGGGACAGGACGACACAGAGACAGGGGGGCATAGGGACAGAATGCCCACAGGGACAGGGGAGCACAGGGACAGAGTGCCCACAGGGACAGGGGGGCAAAGGGACAGAGTGTCCACAGGGACAGGGGGACACAGGGACCGGGGGACACAGGGACAGAAGGGCACACAAGGACGGGGGGGCGGTGGGGGCACAGGGACAGAGTGCCCACAGGGACAGGGGGGCACAGCGACAGAGTGTCCACAGGGACATGGGGCCACAGGGACAGTGGGATACATGGACAGAGTGTCCACAGGGACAGGGAGAGGGGGACTCAAGGGCAGGGGGGCACACAGGGACAGGTGGGCACAGGGACAGAGTGTCCACAGGGACAGGGGGGCACAAGGATAGTGAATCCACAGTAACGGGGGCAGAGGGATAGAATGTCCACATGAACAGGGGGCGCAGGGACAGAGTATCCACAGGGACAGGGGGACACAGGGACACAGGGACAGAGGGGCAGAGGGACAGAGTGTCCACAGGGACAGGGGGGGACATAGGGACAGAGTATCTACAGGGATAGGGGGGCACAGGGACAGGGGGGCACAGGGACAGAGTGTCCAAAGGGACAGATTGTCCACAGGTACAGCGGGGCACAGGGAGAGAGTGTACATAGGGACAGTGGGGACATAGGGACAGAGTATCTACAGGGATGGGGGGACAGAGGGACAGAGTATCTACAGGGATAGGGGGGAACAGGGACAGGGGGGCACAGGGACAGAGTGTCCACAAGGACAGGGGGGCACAGGGACAGAGTGTCCACAGGGACAGATTGCCCTCAGGTACAGCGGGGCACAGGGAGAGAGTGTACATAGGGACCGGGGGACATAGGGACAGAGTATCTACAGGGACAGAGTGTCCACAGGAACAGGGGGGCACAGGGACAGAGTATCAACAGGAACAGTGGGGCACAGGGACAGAGTGCCCACAGGGCCAGGGGCACAGGGACAGAGTGTCCACAGGGACAGGGGGAACAGGGACAGAGTATCCACAGGGACAGGGGGACACAGGTACAGAGTGTCCACAGGGACAGGGGGCACAGGGACAGAGTATCCACAGGGACAGGGGGGCACAGGGAGAGAGGGGCAGAGGGACAGAGTGTCCACAGGGACAGGGGGGACATAGGGACAGAGTATCAACAGGGATAGGGGGGACAGAGGGACAGAGTATCTACAGGGATAGGGGGGCACAGGGACAGGGGGACACAGGGACAGAGTACCCACAAGGACAGGGGGGCACAGGGACAGAGTGTCCACAGGGACAGATTGCCCACAGGTACAGCGGGGCACAGGGAGAGAGTGTACATAGAGACCGGGGGACATAGGGACAGAGTATCTACAGGGACAGAGTGTTCACAGGAACAGGGAGGCACAGGGACAGAGTGCCCACAGGGCCAGGGGCACAGGGACAGAGTGTACACAATGCTCGGGGGAGATAGGTGCAAAGTGTCCACAGGGACAGGGGGCATAGGGTCAGAATGTCCACTGGGACGGGGGGGCACAGGGACAGAGTGTCCACAGGGACAGGGGGCACAGGGACATGGGGACATGGGGACACAGGGACAGGGGGACACAGGGACAGGGGGACACAGGGACGGGGGGACACAGGGACAGGGGGTCACAGGGACAGAGTGTCCACAGGGACAGAGTGTCCACAGGGACAGGGGGACACAGGGACAGAGTGTCCACAAGGACAGGGGGACACAGGGACAGAGTGTCCACAAGGACAGGGGGGCACAGGGACAAAGTGTAGACAGGGACAGGGGGGCACAGGGACAGAGTGACGACAGGGACAGGTGGGCACAGGGACAGAGTGTCTACAGGGACAGAGTGTACACAGGGCCGGGGGGGGGCACACGGACAGTGAGTCCACAGGGACAGTGCGCACAGGGACAGGAGGACACAGGGACAGGGGGACACAGGGACAGAGTGTCCACAAGGACAGGGGGGCACAGGTACAGAGTGTCCACAGGTACAGGGGGACACAGAGTCGGGGAGCACAGGGATAGAGTGTACACAGGCACAGGGACAGTGAGTCCACAGGGACAGTGCAACACAGAGACAGGGGGGGCATAGGGACAGAATGCCCACAGGGACAGGGGAGCACAGGGACAGAGTGCCCACAGGGACAGGGGGGCACAGGGACAGAGTGTCCACAGGGACAGGGGGACACAGGGACAGGGGGATACAGGGACAGGGGGACACAGGGACAGCGTATCTACAGGGACAGGGGGGCATAGGGACAGAGTGTCCACAGGGACAGGGGGCGACAGGGAGAGAGTGTACATAGGGACCGGCGAACATAGGGACAGAGTATCTACAGAGACAGAGTGTCCACAGGAACAGGGGGGCACAGGGACAGAGTATCAACAGGAACAGGGGGGCACAGGGATAGAGTGCCCACAGGGCCAGGGGCACAGGGACAGAGTGTACACAATGCTCGGGGGAGATAGGTGCAGAGTGTCCACTGGGACAGGGGGCATAGGGTCAGAATGTCCACAGGGACGGGGGGGCACAGGGACAGAGTGCCCACAGGGACAGGGACAGAGTGTCCACAGGGACATGGGGCACAGGGACAGAGTATCCACAGGGACAGGGGGACACAGGGACAGGGGGACACAGGGACAGAGTATCTACAGGGACAGGGGGACACAGGGACAGAATGTCCACAAGGACAGGGGGACACAGGGACAGAGTGTCCACAAGGACAGGGGGGCACAGGGACAGAGTGTCGACAGGGACAGGGGGGCACAGGGACAGAGTGTCCACAGGGACAGAGTGTACACAGGGCCGGGGGGGGGCACAGGGACAGTGAGTCCACAGGGACAGTGGGCACAGGGACAGAGTGTCCACAGGGACAGAGTGTACACAGGGCCGGGGGGGGGGCACAGGGACAGTGAGTCCACAGGGACAGTGGGCACAGGGACAGAGTGTCCACAGGGGCAGGGGGACACAAAGACAGGGGGACACAGGGACAGGGGGGCACAGGGACAGAGTGTGCACAAGGACAGCGGGGCACAGGTACAGAGTGTCAACAGGGACAGGGGGGCACAGGGACAGAGTGTCCACAGGTGCAGGGGGACACAGAGACGGGGGGCACAGGGATAGAGTGTACACAAGCACAGGGACAGTGTGTCTACAGGGCCAGGGGGCACAGGCACAGAGTTTCCACAGGGACAGGGCGACACAGAGACAGGGGGGCATAGGGACTGAATGCCCACAGGTACATGGGAGCACAGGGACAGAGTGCCCACAGGGACAGGGGGGCACAGGGACAGAGTGTCCACAGGGACAGGGGGACACAGGGACTGAAGGGCTCAAGGACAGGGGGCACAGGGACAGGGGGACACAGGGACAGAGTACCCACAAGGACAGGGGGGCACAGGGAGAGAGTGTACATAGAGACCGGGGGACATAGGGACAGAGTATCTACAGGGACAGAGTGTTCACAGGAACAGGGAGGCACAGGGACAGAGTGCCCACAGGGCCAGGGGCACAGGGACAGAGTGTACACAATGCTCGGGGGAGATAGGTGCAAAGTGTCCACTGGGACAGGGGGCATAGGGTCAGAATGTCCACTGGGACGGGGGGGGGGCACAGGGACAGAGTGTCCACAGGGACAGGGGGCACAGGGACATGGGGACATGGGGACACAGGGACGGGGGGTCACAGGGACAGAGTGTCCACAGGGACAGAGTTTCCACAGGGACAGGGGGACACAGGGACAGAGTGTCCACAAGGACAGGGGACACAGGGACAGAGTGTCCACAAGCACAGGGGGGCACAGGGACAAAGTGTAGACAGGGACAGGGGGGCACAGGGACAGAGTGACGACAGGGACAGGTGGGCACAGGGACAGAGTGTCTACAGGGACAGAGTGTACACAGGGCCGGGGGGGGGGCACACGGACAGTGAGTCCACAGGGACAGTGCGCACAGGGACAGGAGGACACAGGGACAGGGGGACACAGGGACAGAGTGTCCACAAGGACAGGGGGGCACAGGTACAGAGTGTCCACAGGTACAGGGGGACACAGAGTCGGGGAGCACAGGGATAGAGTGTACACAGGCACAGGGACAGTGAGTCCACAGGGACAGGGAGGCACAGGGACAGTGTGTCCACAGGGACAGTGCAACACAGAGACAGGGGGGGCATAGGGACAGAATGCCCACAGGGACAGGGGAGCACAGGGACAGAGTGCCCACAGGGACAGGGGGGCACAGGGACAGAGTGTCCACAGGGACAGGGGGACACAGGGACAGGGGGATACAGGGACAGGGGACACAGGGACAGAGTATCTACAGGGACAGGGGGGCATAGGGACAGAGTGTCCACAGGGACAGGGGGCCACAGGGACAGGGGACCACAGGGACAGATTGCCCACAGGTACAGCGGGGCACAGGGAGAGAGTGTACATAGGGACCGGCGAACATAGGGCCAGAGTATCTACAGAGACAGAGTGTCCACAGGAACAGGGGGGCACAGGGACAGAGTATCAACAGGAACAGGGGGGCACAGGGATAGAGTGCCCACAGGGCCAGGGGCACAGGGACAGAGTGTACACAATGCTCGGGGGAGATAGGTGCAGAGTGTCCACTGGGACAGGGGGCATAGGGTCAGAATGTCCACAGGGACGGGGGGGCACAGGGACAGAGTGCCCACAGGGACAGGGACAGAGTGTCCACAGGGACATGGGGCACAGGGACAGAGTATCCACAGGGACAGGGGGACACAGGGACAGGGGGACACAGGGACAGGGGGACACAGGGACAGAATGTCCACAAGGACAGGGGGACACAGGGACAGAGTGTCCACAAGGACAGGGGGGCACAGGGACAGAGTGTCGACAGGGACAGGGGGGCACAGGGACAGAGTGT